>NC_035434.2:338983-677966 GCF_002127325.2 Helianthus annuus
ATTTTCTGCCGGTTCAATCGTTTCCCACAAACCATTCGCTTCAAGAATCGTCTTGATACGAATAGCCCAAACCGTATAGTTTATTGGTTTCAGAATCGGACACTGAAACTGGGAAAGAGAATTTCCTTCTTTCTGTATTATTATCGGACTTTGTCCGGATGTTCCTGACATATCTTCCTGCCGAATAATCTTCACTTCTAATAACTTTCTTTTGGTTTCAATGGATCTTAATAACCCCGATTACCCGACTCGTGTAATAATCAAACAACCACAACCAAACTAATTCGCACTAAAACCCCGGAATCAAAACCAAAACCTAGATTCCTAACCGTTCGGTTCGACCGACTTCCCTAGAACTGAAAATAAAATTCTGAAATGAAACTTTTGCGAATTAAAACGAAATTGAAACCTGATCGCGAATTCCCTGCGATGCCTTGCGATTCCCACGCTCAGAGCCTGATGCTCTGATACCAATTTGTTGGCCCGAACTGGATCTTGATCTCTAAATGAGCGTGATAAACTTTGAATAACAATAACTTGTAATAATCGAATGAACGTATACAAATCGAATTGAGAGTGTAAGTTACAAATGAATCTATATGTCCCTATTTATAGTTTTTCTACGGGTACGAGTGAATGGTTGCGTCTCTTCGTGAAAGGACACGTCTCTTGGATGTATGGTTGTGATTGAATCATGAAGAGGTGCGATAAATCTTGTCCACTCGATCCAACAGTCGCGTCTGTCCCTTTGTTGCCTTGTACCGGTTCGGTATTGATGTGTGTGTGTAGACACACCTTTTCGAATATGATGGTAGTTACCATCTTACATGTTGACAACCTTGGTCCTTCAACTTCATAACCGCCATATGTAATATTAATTCTAATTGTCTAACTAAGTATGTGATGTTAAGAGATTAACCGGTTTCAAAGAAGAGAAGAGTGCTAGGGTGAAAAAGTTGGAAGCTCAGAATGCTGTGAATTTGTCTCCGAAGAAGTCTAGAGTGGTAGATGAGGAGGGATATGAAATGGTTAATCGAAGAAATCAAATGGTAAATATATGAGGTGGGCTGGTAACAAGGAGCTGCAAGGCAAGCAATGGAATAAATTTGGTGGTAAAGGCCAGCAAAAAGGAGATGTTAAAATAAGGATAGCAAATTGCAGCAAAAAGTGGAGAATTATAAGAAAACCCAGGCTGTTTTGGAGGAGCAGGAAAGAAATAGAAAGGGGATGGGAGTCAAAATCAAACAAGAATTCAAGGTTAAAAATGAGGGTAGCAGGAGTAATGCATTGGGGGGTTCTGGTAGTAGTGGGTTGAAGATGGAAAACAGTTTTGCAGCCTTGGATCAATGTGTGGAAGATGGTAATGGTGATGTTAAAATGATGTCTGAAGACAAGAACCAAGGTATTAACTCTCAACAGCAGGTAGACTCTAAAACCAAGGGCTTTCAGCGTCATCATAATCACTCCAAATCTCCTGCCTTGACCAAAAAACCTGTTACACCTTATACCACCAATCATAATTCAAATTCTATTGCTAAACCTTCCTCTATTCCTATTTCTTCTGACCTCTCTTCTAAGCCCTTTTCTTTCTGTCCTAATAATCACAATAATAATTCTCCTCAGAATATCACTCCTTCTAATAAAGTTCTTCCTCCTGATCCTCCTGTCTTGAATACCTTTTGTCCTAATATTGCTGATTCCAGTCTTGATGTTAACAGTTCCCTGATGGATATACTGATGACTAACCCTGTTTTGCAACAATGTAATTTGGACCTCAGTCAGGACCAAGTGAATGAGGTTATGGGGCTGGTAGTTAACAGAATAAAGTTGTCCAAAGAACTTGAATCAAAATGGAGCTTTGAGCAGTATAAGTTGTATGTTGATATGTGTGGAAGATACAACTTTAGTGAAGGCTTAAATGATGAAGAATTTAGTGAAGTCCAGTCGGATTATGAAGTTGATTCAGATGAGAATGAGGCTGCCCAAGATATGAAAATGGATGTAGAAATTCTTAGTCAAAATGCTCAGGCATTGAGCAGTTCTGAAGTAAAATGTAGCTCTTAATGGTGATGCAGAACTTAAATGTTTTATGCTGGAATGTTAGAGGTATTTGTAGTCCTTCTAGACAAGAGCAGGTTTTTTCTGTCCTTAATGACAATGATGTGGGTGTCTGCTGTCTTTTGGAGTCACATGTGAAGGGCCAGAACTTGGGAAATGTTTGTAGTAAAATTTTTCAAGGGTGGGAATGGTTTTCTAACAAATAGTTTTGTAGCAGTTGGGTGAGAATAATAATAGCATGAAGCCTAATCAGGTTGACATCATGGTGATTGAACATATTGATCAGGCTATTCACTGTTTTGTTAAACCTTTGAATGGCAAGCCTCCTTTCTTCTGTTCTTTTGTTTATGGCCATGTTCGTGCCCAAAGAAGGAAGCTCTTATGGCAAGATTTGGGAAGATTTGCTAGCACTGTTAATGGAGGGGCATGGGTTGTCTTAGGAGATTTCAATACAATCCCGGAACCTTCTGAAAAATCTATGGGTTCGTCTGTCATTACTTCTTCTATGGAGGATTTTAGAGAATGTTGTTCAGAGATCTGTATTGAAGACCTGCCGGCCACAGGAATGCAGTTTACATGGAATAAATCTCTGGGTAAAACTGATGGCTTGTTAAAAAAAACTTGATAGAGTTATGGGCAATGACGAGTTTATGAATGTTTTCTCTGATGTCATTACAAAATTCCTCCCCTTTTATCACTCGGACCATTCTCCTGCGTTGGTTTCTTTGAAAGGGTTGAAGAATTGGCAGCAAAGACCTTTCAAATTTATGAATTTTCTCTCTTCAAAATCTCAGTTCCTTCCTTTGGTTTCTGATGCATGGGAAAAGAATATAAGAGGCTGCCATATGTATTATGTGGTTAAGAAGCTTAAAGATTTGAAAAATCCTCTTAGAAGATTGGGTAGAGAACAGGGTAATCTAACTGAGAAAGTGAAGAATTTAACAAGTGAGTTGGGGGTTATTCAGGAGAACATGGTTAAAGATCCTCATAATCCGGAGAATAGGGAGGCTGAAGCTGTTTTTGTTAATTCTTTCAAACAAGCCATGGTTGATGAAGAATTGTTCTTAAAGCAAAAAGCTAAAGTCGGCTGGTTAAAAGCTGGGGATCACAATACTGCTTATTTCCATAAAGCAGTCAAAGGAAGGCAAAACAAAGCTAGAATTAATTCAATCCTGGACAAAGATGGTAACTTTATTGAAGGGCAGGTTGTTGGGGATGCTTTTGTTAAGCATTTTGAGAGTTTTATGGGAAAAGATGTTAAAGTTCAATGTATGAGAGACCCTACATCTCTGTTTTCTGCTAAGCTCCCTATGCATATTGCTGATGAGATGGTTAAACCTGTTTCTTATGAAGAAGTGAAGGCTGCTATGTTTGGTATTGATGACAATAAGGCTCCTGGCCCTGATGGGTATTCTTCTAAATTTTTTAAAGCAGCTTGGTCTGTTGTGGGAAAGGAGGTGTGTCAAGCCATACAAGAATTCTTTCATAATGGTAAGCTCCTTGCTGAAGTGAATGCTACAATCATCTCTTTAGTTCCTAAGTGTTCTAATCCTAGAAGTGTGGCTGATTTTAGACCCATTGCTTGTTACAATGTCCTTTATAAATGTATCACAAAGATAATATGCAATAGGCTGAAAGATCATCTTGGTTTGATTGTTGGAGAATGCCAGAGTGCCTTTATCCCAGGAAGACAAATAAGTGACAATATATTGCTAACTCAAGAACTCCTCAGGAATTATCATTTAAAGAGAAGGGAAGCTAGAGTCACTATGAAAATTGATTTACAAAAGGCCTATGATACAGTGAATCACAATTTTCTTGAAGCCTGTTTGAAGTTGTTTGGGTTCCATCCTTATATGGTAGCCTGGATTATGACGTGTATTAGATCCTCTGCTTATTCTATCAATGTTTATGGGTCATGTCATGGTTATTTTAAGGGGCTTAGAGGTCTAAGACAGGGTGATCCAATGTCACCCTATCTTTTCACTATTGTCATGGAGGTTCTCAACTTAATGATTCTAAGAAATATCCGTGAGCAAGGCAATTTTACCTATCATTGGGGATGCAAAGAATTGAAGATCACTCATGTCTGTTTTGCAGATGATTTATTGTTGTTTTCTCATGCTGATGTGTGTTCTGTGAAGATTCTTAAATCTGCTTTGGAGGAGTTTAGTAGTGTTTCAGGTCTGGTTCCTAATTTGAGTAAAAGTACTATGTACTTTGGCAATGTATCTAGGGTGACCCAAGAAAGAATCAAAGCTCTATTTCCATTTAATGTCGACTCTTTCCCTGTTAGATATTTGGGCATACCTCTGTTGGCTAAGAGACTATATTCAAAAGATTGCAGTGTGCTGATTGATAAAGTCAAGAAGAGATTAACTGACTGGAAGAACAAAGTTTTATCATTTGCTGGAAGATTACAGCTTGTGAGATCAGTGTTATCTTCTCTACATGTGTATTGGGCCTATATGTTTCTCTTGCCGATAAATGTTATTGAAGACATTGAAAGACTTATGAACAGATTCCTATGGGCCAATTCTGAATCTGCTAAAGGAAAGGTCAGAATCAGTTGGGACAAAGTCTGTTGTCCTAAATCTAGGGGGGGCTGGGTATTCGACCTTTGAGGGTTATTAATCAAACCCTGGTATCTAAACATATATGGAGTTTATTGTCCAAAAAAGAAACTATTTGGACAAAGTGGATATGGGTGAATAGATTAAAAGATAAGAATTTTTGGGAGATAGGTAATAAGGATGGTACATGTTGGAGCTAGAAAAGTATTTTGAGAATGAGTGATTCAATATGGCCTCATTGTGTGAAATTTTTGGGCGATGGGGCTGATACTTCTGTTTGGTATGACATGTGGTGTCCTCTTAGTCCCCTTTGCAAGTTTGTGACTGTTAGAGACATAAACAGAGCTGGGCTTTCAACTGGGTGTACTATGAATAAAATTTTAGTTAATGGGGTGTAGAAATGGCCGGAGGAATTGAGGCAGAAGTATCCTTGTTTGTTTTCTATGGAAATGCCTACTTTGGTTGATGGTAAAAATGATAGTTTAATGTGGAAGACTAGGGAGGGCAAACATGTTAGCTTTTCCACTCATGAGGATTTTAAGATTTGTGCAGCCAGAGACAGTTTGTTCAGTGGGCTAAAGTGGTCTGGTTCAGTCAATCTATTCCCAGGCATGCTTTCATATTGTGGTTAGCTTTTCAAGAAAGGCTTTTGACCTAGGTGTTAGGGGAGGATTTTTGAACAATCCATTATCCTTAATTATTGTTGGGTTTGGTGATCCTTACTTCTGTGTTAATTAGTGATCCGCAGAAGTGCTTCAGGATCAGGATCATGGATCATCCTAAGGATCCTTATACTAAATATTGTCTACTTTGAATATGGTATTATTCTGCAGGAGTACCAGCTTGGACTTGGTCTTGGCAACGTTCCTGGAGAATATTCCACGTTTATTCCGCACGTGCTTGGCCGGAAGTGGACGTTATGGAGTCGTGGTGGACTTGCATGATTTGCGGAATGTTAGTTAGTGTGGTTATTTTTCTATTTTAAAGGGGTAGCGAGCTAATTAGAAAACACTTGGCTATTTTTGGCTACACACACTCGTGCAACTGCTCTCACCAGCTCTCGGCGAAACACTTAGCAATTTCACACATTTTTTACACGATACACTATAGTGATCCTTGTACTTAGCTCGCTATCATCCGAAGTTGTAACACGTTTATTGTTTAATTTGAGTTGGTGATCGGTAGTTTCCATCACACGAGGTTTTTATGCCAGAGATCATTTATTGATCAAGGGCTTTTTCCTCGTATAAATCTTTGTGTCACTTGTGCATTTCATTTCTGAGTGATCCTTATTGTTATTCTTCAATTCAAGCATCATACCTCACTACAGAAAGTTTGGTTACATTGTCTTAGCTTGATTTTTGACCAAAACAGTTTGGCGCCCACCGTGGGGCAATTGGTGCTTCATTCCTAAGAAATTCTTCTCTTTGTGATCATTTTGGTTAATTGCATCCAAGCAGATGGCTTCATCATCAAAGAATGCTTCCAGTGTGATGTCTGCAGCCAATTCATCCCAGGGCATTCCACCTTTGCCTCCACCACCTTCTGGATCTCAGAAAAATGCCGAGAAGAAACCAACTCCCATTTTCTCAAAACCTCCAACTTCTTCTGCTTCTTATACTCCTACTACTAGTGACTTGTTTACTTTGATTTTGCAGATGAAGGAGCATATACATCAGCAGGATAAAACCAATGAAAGGATTCTTAGAGAAATTGGAGACATCAAGAAACAGAAGAGACCGGCAGAGGATCATTCTCCATTGATGCCCAGATATTTGAATTTCGATACTCCGGTTATAACTTCTCAGCCTTCAGTGCTTCCAGATGTTCAATATGTGGGAGGACCAAAAGGAGTGCACTACGGATCATCAGCAATGACTCAGGCATCGGGATCATACTTCCAACCAGCAGGATCCTCCCTCAGCATATAGGATCCTTCGCTAGCTCAGGAGGATACTTGAGAGCGCAACAGATACAAGGGTTCTGGCCGTTTCAAGGATTCTCACAGACTCAATGATCCTCTCAGATTCGAGGATCCTCGCAGGTTCAAGGATCCTCTCAGGTTCAAGGATCCTCTCAGATTCAAGGATCCTCTCAGGTTCAAGGATCCTCTCAGCTTCAAGGATCCTCTCATGTTCAGGGATCCTCTCAGTTTTATGGATCCTTCCAGTTTCCTGGATCCTTAAGGAGTTTGCAACCAGGGAATTCAGATATCCGTCAGGGAGATTTCATTCTAATGCAGACCATTGCTTCTACTGGTCCTTCAGTCATTCCGGAGTCTCAACAATATGGATTCACATCCGGTGTTCCTAATTTGAACCCCGTGGGAGGTAACACCTTCAATAATTCTTATACCACTAACCATTGCCTTATGCAGGATACAGGTATCAATCATGCCATGGCTGTAGAATTGCAAAAGTTGAAGGATATGATATCAAGTGCTCCAGGAGTGGTCAAGCCTATACCGGAGATTGCAGATGAGAGCCACAAGATATCTCGTTTTGCACCACCCATCTGTGATGCTGAGATACCCAAGAGGTTCCACGTGCCAACGATGAAGTTATATGATGGCTCGACGGATCCTGAAGAACACATAGCACAATACAGGGAAAGGATGGAGATCAATCCCATCCCTAAAAGGTTAAAGGAAGCATGTATGTGCAAGGGATTTGGATCCACCCTTACTGGATCAGCTCTTAAATGGTTGCTAAGTCTTCCCCCTTACTCTATTACCTTGTTTGCTAATCTAGTTAACCTGTTTAATAATCAGTTTTCTTGTAGTAGAAAATTTGAGCGTTTAACTAGTGATTTATATAGGATAACCCAAGGTCATAATGAATCATTAAGAGATTATATCACTAAGTTTAGCAAAGAATCCTTAGATATCCCTAACCTAGATATAGCAACGGCTGTTGAAGTCTTTAAAATGGGATTGCTTAGGGATTCATTATTCTATGATGATCTTGTTATAACACCTTGCAGGAATCTAGATGAGGTAAGAACCCGGTCACTTAAGTTCATCCGGCTAAAGGATGACAAGAGGATCCAGGAGAGGTTGGCAGGATGCTCAAAGCAAGAGAAGCAAGGATCCTCATTCAAGAGCAACAAGTTCAGATCCTATAACAAGTCTGACAACCAGAATGTGCATGCTGTAGAACAGGAAGAGGATGATGAGGATTATCCTCCAATTTCTAAATACTGTTTTTCTGTTGATAACAATGAACTAATCCTTGCTATGCAGAATCTAGGTGATAAAGCCAGGTGGCCGAGAAAGAATGACAAACCATCTGCAACGAAAGATAAATCAAAATGGTGTGCATGCCAAAAAGATTTTGGTAATCTCACAGAAGAATGCATCGCATTGAGAAAAGAAATTGGATACTTGTTGAGCAAGGGGCACTTGAAAGAACTATTGGGGAGAAAGAAATCAAGAACTCAGGATCCTGAAAGGATCCCGGAGAAAGCTCCAGCCCCTCCAGTAGACGCACAAGTTATAAACTTCATTTCTGGAGGATCAGACATTTGTGGAACATCCTTTTCAGCAGCCAAAAGACATGCAAAGGAAACCAAGATGGATAATGGGGATAGACCCATTCGAACATCCAGTGTCTCCGAAGGGAAAATCATAACTTTTGATGAGGATGATCGTGTTGACATTCAGGATCCTCGTCTCGATGGTTTGGTTATTACTCTTTTTATTTCTAACCATTTTATTCGCAGGATCCTTATAGACGGAGGAAGCTCTGTGAATATCATCCGGCTTGATGTTCTTAAGAAGATGAACATTCCTGAATTCGATATCATACCAAGATCCTCTGTGCTCGTGGGATTCAGTGGCGAGACTAAGAACACTCTGGGGGACATCAAACTCCCAATCTACGTTGAAGGGCTACATACTTACCAAAAATTTTGTGTTATTGATTGTTTATCTTGTTGTAACGTTATCCTTGGCAGGCCTTGGATACACGACATGAAGGCAGTCCCATCCACTTATCATCAATGTGTGAAGCTTCCTAGTCCTTGGGGGATAGTGAAGATTGATAGTGATCAGTAGGAGGCTAAGAACTACTACACCTCATCAATGAAACCGGCCTCAAAGTCAAGGGAGCAATAGCAATCAAAGCAACCTCCGAGAGATGTCTTGGAGGCAAGAGAGCAGGATGTAATAGAAATCCTTCTGGATCCTGATGATCCTGAATCTAAAGTTTACATAGGATCAGGGATCCTTGGCGAAATGAAAGAAGACCTAGTATCCTTCCTCAAAAGGAGGAAACTACCTTTGCATGGAAACACAAAGACATGACAGGTATATCTAAAGATATAATCACTCACAAACTTGGCATTGACAGGTCATTCAAACCAATCCATTAAAAGAGGAGGAAGTTTGCACCGGAGAGAAATGCCATTATCCAGGAGGAGGTAGAAAAATTACTCTGAGCAGGTATGATTAGAGAGGTCAAGTATCCAAGATGGTTGGCCAATGTGGTTGTTGTTCAAAAGAAAAACGGAAAGTGGAGGGTATGTGTCGATTTCACTGATTTAAATAAGGCATGTCCCAAGGATCCTTTCCCATTACCCCACATGACTCCATGGTGGATGCAACCGCGGGTCATGAACTGTTAACTTTTATGGATGCTTCATCTGGATTTCAACAAATTCAGATGGAACCTTCTGATCAAGAGGATACAACCTTTATGACTCTAACTGGTATATACTGTTATATTGCTATGCCGTTTGGACTAAGAAATGCAGGTGCAACTTATCAAAGGCTAGTGAATATGATGTTCAAGGATCAGATTGGACACACTATGGAATTTTATATAGACGACATGGTGGTAAAATCCAAAAAGGATGAGGATCACCTGAGAGACTTGGAGGAAGCATTCAATATCCTTGACAAATATAACATGTAACTTAATCCTTGAAAGTGTCACTTTTGTGTTAAAGCAGGTAAATTCTTAGGATATATGGTGACAAAGAGAGGCATTGAAGCTAGTCCAGAGCAAATCAAAGCTATAATAAACATCAAATGCTAAGGATGTCCAGAGGCTAACAGGCAGGATTGCAGCCTTGAACAGATTCATATCCAAATCCTCAGAGAAATGTAAAGAGTTCTATGATATCTTGAGGAAGAACAAAAAGTTTGATTGGACTGAAAAGCACGAAAATGCTCTCAAAGCTCTCAAGGATTACCTGTCCTCGACTCCTGCCTTGATGAAACCAGAAAAAGGAGATGTGTTATCCTTATTGTTAGGGCATGAATTTTATGCTAAGGATCATCTATCCTGAGACTAGGCATGGATCACGGATGCTTAATGGCTGATGCAGAGAGTCTGAGGATCCAGAGTCTGAGGATCACGAGTCTGAGGATCACGAGTCTGAGGATCTAGGATCCTTAACAGAACTTATGTTTTGTTACAATTGTCACGTTTTTAATGTGTAAATGCAGAAAATGGACGTAGTGGACTACTTCTTTGCTGGAATCTCGTGGAATATGCTTTTAGGCACGTGCATTGTTTTGGTCAAAAATCTGATGAGGATAATGCAACCAAACTCTTAGTTACAGGGTATGATGCTTGAAATGAGGAACAATGATATGGATCACTTCAATGTAAATTGCAGAAATGCCACAAGGATTTATACGAGGAAAAAGCCCTTGATCAATGAATGATCTCCGGCATAAAAAACCTCGGGTGATGGAAACTACCGATCACCAAGTTCAAATTAATCAATAAATGTTTACAACTTCGGATAGTAACGAGCCAGGTACAAGGATCACTATGGTGAAATGTGTAAAAGTGTGTAAAAACTGTTAAGTGTTTGTCGAATGCTTCAAGAGTGCAGTTGTACGAGAGTGTGTGTAGCTGAAAATGGCTAAGTGTTCTAATTACTAGCTTGTTACCCCTTTAAAAATAGAAGTTAACTATGCTAACAAACTATCCGAATTTTGTGCCATGCTCCCACGTTCTCCACAACGTCCATTTCCAGTCAAACGTGTGCGAAATACCCGTGGAATATTCCATAGCAACGTTGCCAAGACCAAGTCAAGCTTGTTACTCCTACAAAACAATACGAAATTCAAACAAATAATCGTTAGTATGAGGATCCTTGAGGTGATCCATGATCCTGATCCTGAAGCACTCCTGAGGATCACTATCTGTCACAGAAGTAAGGATCATTATTAGGATAACAAGTTAGGATCACGGGTTATTAGAAAATCCTCCCCTAACAATTGCCCCCAAAATATAAGGAGCAATTTGTAAAATGAACGAGTTATATTTTCTTGATCTTATCCGCAACTAACTAACGGATATATAGCCGTTGATATTGAACTATTCGTTGTAATCCTGACGTCACAGAAGTGACAACCCTGCACAATCATGATTATAAATAGGAGATATAGATAGGATCATTTTGCATTTAAATTTCAGAGATACTCCCTTTATAATCCCATCCGAAGATAAACAGGTATTCTCTCTTCATCTTCTTCCTTCTCTTGCTCTGTTTTCTTTCTCTACCCATCATTCTGTCAAAAATGTTGCTCCGGAACTCCCCAGCTAAGGATCACCCGAAGAACAGCCCACTGAAGAGCCAGGGGATCATCGAAGATTCCATAAAAGAACGCTGTTGTTTCACCGATCCGCAGACTGATAGGATCCGCTACTGTTTCCCGCCGAATACTGTGTTTAAATCCTTTGATCCCAATGCCCTGAGCGATCATATTTCCGAAAACTGGGTTGCTTTTCCTGTTACTCCGTTCACCATAGGCTATACATATTCCTTTTCCAGCCTTCACCCAATCTTTCTTTTCCCTAACCGGCATCTCTTATATCCAAGCCATGCCGATGATCTGGAGGGTTTTGTATACCCTTGAAAGGATCATCGAGCAGGAAGGGATAGACCTAGGAATGTCAGAGCTGGGAGAGCTGTATGATCTCACTACCTTTGGTTCTCATCGTTATTTGTTCAAACGTAAACCTGGTGAGGAACACCCAATCTTCAAAGCTACCAAAAATGATACTAACTGGAAGCGGCGTTTATTTTTCGTCAAAAGAGATTCTATCCCTGACGAGAAGGATCTACCGAAGAAATGGGCTACCCATGGTAGGATGGAGGATCCTGAGAAGGATCACCAGAGAACTTTCTTTTCATATAAGGATCACTGACATTCTTTTATTTTCTTGTTGTGCAGCTATCACCGTCTCACACCTCAGACTGTCCCCTGCTGCCAAAGAGAGACTCGCCGCCTTCGAGAGACTTGATCCTGAAATAAGATCTTTCAAGACAACCACCCAGGATTCTCAGGAGGTATCCTCAGGCTCTGTCACGATGTCAAGTAAGTATCTTTGTTTAAAAATTGAAATAAATAGTGAAATATAAGTGAAGTAGAGATACTTATCTTGTTTTGGTTGTGTAGGTGCTGGAAAATCCACCAAGTCTGCTTCAAAGTTCAGTGTCACCGATCTTACCACTATCAGATCCTCCAAGAGAAAGGCTCCTACCAGCCCGACAGCTTCAGTCCCCAAGGCACCCCTCAAAGGAAAGGGAGTCAAGAAGAGAAAAGCCTCCGAAGCTGAAGATCTGCAAGGTCTGCCTCTAATCCGCCACCAATTCCTTGATTACTTCAATGAGGTAAGGATCAATGTCTCTGCTCATATATCCTGCTTATATATCCTGCTGATTTGGGGATCACTTGGTCCTGACCTTATCTTTTATCCCCTTTGTAGAAATTCGCTGAGATTGAGGACTACGTTGGCCACGTTGAGGATCAGGATAGGAAGATTGCTGATCTCCAGCAGGTTGCATTGCTAAAGGATCTCAAGATTGCCGATCTTCAGAAGGAACTCCAGGATGCCAAACATGAGACGGCCAAGGCGCTGGTCAGTGCTGACTACGAGAAGCATGAGATCACCGAAGATGCCAAAGTCTCTGCCGCCATAGCAATGTATAAGACCAAGCTGCAAATGGCCTTGGAAGCTCAGGATCCTGCCTTTGACAAGAGCAACTGGGATGTAGAAGGCTGGAAGGCAAGGCTGGCTGAACTGGATGATGAAGAGGAGGCTGAAGAGATCCTGACGATTGAGGCTGGAGGCAAGAGTCAAGGTGGTGAAGCAAGTGGAGTTGGAGGTGGTGATGCAGCGAAGGTTTAGGCTGCATGATTGGGCGATGATGGAAATTTCTAGACATAGCCGGAGCCCAATTTTTTTAGTTTGATGGTTGTTTTGTTGAACAATTTGATGGTTTGTACTGAACAATAGTTTTTAGGATTAAGGATCTAGGATCCTTCAGACAATAGGCAGGATTGCAAATGGTGGAGGGATCCTCTGTTTGGGGGATGAAGCCATTGTGATCCTGCCGCCTTTATATTCCTGCACTACTTAGAACTTATTATCATGGACACCCTTTACCTACCCCAGCGGACGGGCCACGTATTGCTGGTAGATGCTCGGGGTAGGTAATTTTGACAACCTTTTAAGGGTTAATCTTTTGTTAATAAATAAAACCTTAATCTTTTGTGGCTTATCTTGTGTTGTTATCCTTTTTGTCTTTTTAATTCTCAATTATTTTGATGTACACTTGTTTAAATAAACAATTTTGAATAAGTCAGATTGAAAATATTTAGGATATGATCCAGGATCAAATATCCTATAGCTGAAAAATCCCAAAAAGTAATATATTTTAAGGATCACAAGTTTAGTTGTCAAATTACAAGGGTTATTCAAATAAACAATGAATAAAATTAAGATAGTTAAGGATCATACCTGAGGATCCAAGTTAGGATCCTAACCATAATCAGGATAACTATAAGATAAACCTTAGAGAGAAGTAAGGATCAAGGATCCTTAGTTGTTTAACTTCAAGGACCAGAAATAGAGCATAACTTGGGACTAAGCCAATATAAGATAAGAGCTAGCAACTGGGGACAAGCCCAAGGATAACTAGGGACAAGCCCAAGGATAACTGGGGACAAGCCCAAGGATAACTGGGGACAAGCCCCAGGATCGTATGTAAACTGGAGTATGGCCCTAACTGGCGACTATCCTATCTTAGTGACATGAAAATGCCAAAACCTTAGCTAACGTGAAAACGTTAGAAACCTTAGGAACGGATGTATGGTACGTCTACCATTATATGTAGGATCCTAGGTATAGCCAGTACAATGGAATTATCAGCCCCTAAAGCGAGTACTGGTCCCACTGCCTTGAACTATACCAGGATCATCATGCGCTACAGGCGGAACAGGGGTCAAGCCCAAATAACTGGGGTTAAGCCCAAGGAACGAATTGCTTCCGTGGATAATCAACATTTTTCTAAAGATACCTGAACTTTCAAAACTCAGAATCATGTGAGAGCTGGATAAAGGACACATGATCCTTATCCTTATATGAGAAAATATGGAAATGAAATAGTTCAAGATCAGAACATTACCAGAGTAAGGATCATTGATGCTTTAAGGATCCTTCAAGGATACCCCTAATGTAAGGATCATCTGTGCCATGAGGATCCTGCTCACATGAAATATTTCTTCAAGTGGACAGCATTCCAAGCTCTTGGTAGCAAATCACCTTCCATGGTTAGCAATCTATATGCCCCCTTTCCTGCTTCAGCTTCAATCAAATAAGGGCCTTCCCATTTTGGTGCCAATTTTCCATCAGCAGGATTGGTGATATTCTGAAATGCTTTCCTTAATGCCATATCACCAATTTGAAACTTCCTGATCCTGACATTTTTATTGTAAGCACCAGCCATTCTATGTTGATAACTGGTCGTCCTTATCCTAGCCAGATCCCTGATTTCCTCAATAGTATCCAGGTCTTGAGCCAAGTTCTCATTATTTTCCTCAGGATCACGGGTACTTGTTATAGCAGTTGGAACCACCATTTCTGTAGGGATCACCGATTCTGCCCCAAATACCAAAGAGAATGGAGTCTGGCCTGTAGCATTCTTGGGGGTTGTCCTATCAGCCCAAAGCACATAAGGTAGTTCTTCTGGCCATTTCCCTTTCTTAGATCCAAGCTTCTTCTTCAAATTGTTGATGATGATCTTGTTGGATGATTTTGCTTAACCATTAGCTTGTGGGTGGACTGGTGTTGATGTTCTCATCTTAATCCCCCAGCTGTCACAAAAGTTAGTAGTTCTGCCCCCAATAAATTGGGAACCATTATCACATATAGTTTCAGAAGGAATACCAAATCTCGTTATAATATTTCTTTTAATGAAGGATATAACTTCCTTTTCTCTGACTTGGGCAAAAGCTTCAGCCTCTATCCACTTGGAGAAGTAATCAGTCATAGCTAGCATGAACACTTTTCCACCAGGTGCCTTAGGGAGCTTACCAACTATATCCATGCCCCATCTCATAAATGGCCAAGAGGAGGATATAGGATGTAAAAATTCAGCCGGCTGATGAAGGATATTGCTGTGTCTCTGACAAGGATCACACTTCTTAGCATATTCCACAGCATCTCTTTTCATAGTTGGCCAGTAGTATCCTGTCGTCAGGATCCTTGAGAACAATGCCCTGCCCCCAGTGTGGTTTCCACAATCTCATTCATGGAAGTCTTTTAAAACTTCTTGGATTTCAGGATCCTCAATGCATCTTAAATATGGTCCTGCAAGAGATCGCTTATACAACATATTATTTAGGATTGTGAATTGAGATACCTTAGTTTTGAAAGCCCTGGGGTTTTCTCCTGTAGGAATCTCTCCATGTTGTAAGTATCTCATGATTGGTGAGATCCATGATCCTGATCCTGAATGAGATTGAGTATCCTCACTAGGGATAATTGCAGAATCCTCCGCTATTTCCATGGCCACATGATCCTCGATGGCAGGAGCCAAAACATGGATAATGGGGATACTTATATCCTCCGGGATCTTCAAAGATGATCCTAAGTTAGCCAATGCATCAGCTTCTGTATTTTCTTCCCTTGGTACCTGTGTCAAACTAAAGGAAACAAAAGAGAGTGCCAATTCTTTGACTATCTCTAAATATTTGGTTAGCTTTTTACCTTTAACAGCATAGGATCCATTAATGTGATTTGTAATTAACAATGAATCTACATGTACCTTAAGATACCTGATCCCCATATGCTTAGCAATTTGCAAACCAGTAATCAAGGCTTCATACTCAGCCTCATTGTTAGTGGTTTGGAACTCACAAGCTATAGAGTGGGGTATTATGTCCCCCTGTGGCGATTTTAGTAGTATTCCAAGCCCTGTGCCTTTGACATTTGAGGATCCATCAGTATAGAGTATCCAAGGATCCTTGGTCTCCTCTAGCTGCTGGACTTCTAACTCAGCTTCTTTTTGTAAATCACTACTGAAATCAGCCACAAAGTCAGCCAATGCTTGGGATTTGATGGCTGTCCTAGGCTCATATCTTATATCATATGCACTATGCTTCACTGCCCACTTAGCCATCCTTCCTGACATCTCTGGTTTCCTAAGGACATTCTTAATTGGAAAATTAGTTTTAACAACAATAACATGAGTTTCAAAATAATGTCTCAACTTAGTAGATGCCATGATTAATGCAAGAATAAGCTTTTCAAGGTGTGAATACCTGGATTCGGCATCAAGTAAACTCTTACATACATAATAGACAGGATGTTGTGTACCTTCATGATCCTTAACAAGGACTGCACTTACTGCTTTTGAGGATACTGCAAGATACAAGGATAGCACATCGCCTTTTTCTGGTTTCATCAAGGCCGGGGCTGAGGATAGGTAATCTTTGAGAGCTCTTAAGGCATTTTCATGCTTCTCAGTCCACTCAAATTTCTTGTTCTTCCTTAGGATATCATAGAATTCTTTGCACTTCTCGGAGGATTTGGATATAAATATGTTCAAAGCTGCTATCCTGCCTGTTAGCCTCTGGACATCCTTAGCATTGGCAGGAGATTTAATATTCACTAAGGCTTTGATTTGTTCCGGGCTAGCTTCAATGCCTCTCTTGGTCACCATGTATCCTAAGAATTCACCTGCTTTAACACCAAAGTGACATTTTGAAGGATTAAGTTTCATGTTATATTTGTCAAGGATATCGAATGCTTCCTCCAAGTCCCTTAGGTGATCCTCAGCTTTTACGGATTTTACCACCATATCATCTATGTAAACCTCCATAGTTTGTCCAATCTGATCCTTGAACATCATATTCACCAGCCTTTGATATGTTGCACCTGCATTCCTTAATCCAAATGGCATAGCGATATAACAATATATACCGGTTGGAGTCATAAAGGCCGTATCCTCTTGATCAGATGGTTCCATCTGAATTTGTTGAAATCCAGATGAAGCATCCATAAAAGTCAATAGTTCATGACCCGCCGTTGCATCCACCATGGAGTCAACGTGGGGTAATGGGAAAGGATCCTTGGGACATGCCTTATTTAAATCTGTGAAATCGACAAATACCCTCCACTTTCCATTTTTCTTTTGAACAACAACCACATTGGCTAACCATCTTGGATACTTGACCTCTCTAATCATACCTGCCAGGAGCAATTTCTCTACCTCTTCCTGGATAATGGCATTTCTTTCCGGTGCAAACTTCCTCCTTTTTTGATGGATTGGTTTGAATGACCTGTCAATGCCAAGTTTATGAGTGATAATATCCTTAGATATACCTGTCATATCCTCATGCTTCCATGCAAAGGTAGTTTTCCTCCTTTTGAGGAAGGATACGAGGTCTTCTTTCATTTTGCCAAGGATCCCTGATCCGATATAGATTTTGGATTCAGGATCATCAGGATCCATGAGGATTTCTACCACGTCCTGCTCTCTTGCCTCCAAGACATCCCTTGGAGGATACTTTGATTGCTATTGCTCCCTTGACTTCGGGGCTGGTTTCATCGATGAAGTGTAGCAGTTCTTAGCCTCCTGCTGATCACTATCAATCTTGACTATTCCCCAAGGACTAGGGAGCTTCACACATTGATGGTAGGTAGATGGGACTGCCTTCATATCGTGTATCCAGGTCCTGCCAAGGATAACATTACAACAAGATAAACAGTCAATAACACAAAATTTTTGATAAGAATGTAGGCCTTCGATGTATATTGGGAGTTTAATGTCCCCCAGGGTATTCTTAGTTTTGCCACTAAATCCCACGAGCACGGAGGATCTTGGTATGATATCTGATTCAGGGATACCCATCTTCTTTAGAACATCAAGCTAGATAATGTTCACTGAGCTCCCTCCGTCTATAAGGATCTTGCGGACAAAATGGTTAGAAATGAAAAGAGTAATAACTAAACCATCGTGATGAGGATCCTGGATATCAACACGATCATCTTCATCAAAGGTTATGACTTTTCCTTCGGAGACACTTGATGTTCGAACGGGTCTTTCTCCACTATCCATTTTAGTTTCCTTTGCATGCCTTTTAGCTGCTGAGAAGGATGTGCCACAAATGTCTGATCCTCCAGAAATAAAGTTTATTACTTGTGCATCTGCTCGAGGGGCTGGAGCTTTCTCAGGGATCCTTTCAGGATCCTGAGTCCTTGACTTTTTTCTACCCAACAATTCTTTTAGATGGCCCTTGCTCAACAAGTATCCAATTTCCTTTCTTAGTGCAATGCATTCTTCTGTGGGATGCCCAAAATCTTCATGGTATGCACACCACTTTGATTTATCTTTGGTTGCAGCTGGTCTGTCGTTTTTCCTGGGCCATCTAGCTTTATCACCTAGATTCTGCATCGCAAGTGTTAGGGGAGAATTTTCTAACAATTAGTGATCCTTACTTGTTATCCTAATAGTGATCCTTACTTCTGTGACAGATGGTGATCCTCAGGAGAGCTTCAGGATCAGGATCATGGATCACCCTAAGGATCCTCATACTAACGATTGGCTGTTTGTGTTTCGTATTGTTTTGCAGGAGTAATAAGCTTGACTTGGTCTTGGTAACGTTACTATGGAATATTCCATGGGTATTTCGCACACATTTGAATAGAAATGGACGTTGTGGAGAACGTGGGAGCATGGCACAAAAGTCGGACAGTTAGTTAATTTAGCTAGCTTCTATTTTAAAAGGGGTGACGAGCTATTATTAGAACAGTTAGCCATTTTCAGCTACACACACACACTCGTACAATTGCAGTCTCAAAGCATTCGGCAAACACTTAACAGTTTTCACACATTTTAGCACATTACACCATAGTGATCCTTGTACCTAGCTCGTCACTATCCGAAGTTGTAAACATTTATTGTGACAACCCGAATTCGTAAGGTTAGCATTACTTATTTCCATGTTAATTAAGCTAGTATTGCTAAGATTCACCTGTCAGTCGCGTGCACGTAAACTTAAAACCCGCTGAATTATATTTGATTTTCTAGAGTGCACAACAATTGTTTGAATTATTTGGTTTAGTCTCACAACAGTTCACGGGCCGAATACCTCCTTCTTATCATTTGTCCTACCTGGCCCAGCTCCTTGAAGCCCAATTCTGAGCAAAACCCCAAGCAGCCCACTTGTTGCAACACAAAAGGTAGTGCATGGCTCTCATGCACCTCTCGTAAAACAATATAAAATAAAAACCCTAACCCCACTTGTCTACTCTCAGCCGACAACAACCCTTTCTCCCTCTAGTTCTTGAATCCGACGATTTATCCGGCCGACGATGGGATTCCGATGAAACCTACAGCCTTTGCTCCCTGTCTCTCCTTCACGTCGGGTGATCGGAGACTTCGGCACTCCTTGCTCCGACCATCACACACCCACAGACGGAGGAACCGTCAAAACCGGCAACCGAAGCCGAGATGCAGGTGGTGACGGAGCCGACAACAACGACGACGACTGCCGGAGCGGCGGCTCGTGCGAAGCAGCAGCAGCAACAGCGGGTAGTTCTCTTTTGTTTATTTTGCTTTCAACACCCTTCGGTCAGTCTGTTTTCATTTAGCGTCTTGATCTTGTTAATTTGGGAATATTGTGTGAGAATGATAATAGAATTTGACTTAGTGCAATCTGTTAGAAAATGGATGTTTGTTACTGCTCGTTGGTCTAGAGGTGGAAATTTGTTTAAAGATGATGTTTACTTATATGTTGATGAAAGCTACTAGATGTTGATATTAATATAGAATGTAGGAGGTTGAGGAAATAAAGTTTGGATTCTGTATGAATGCTATGCTTGTTTAATCTAAACCAATTTAAGTGTGAGATAGATGATGTTGAGGATCTTTACTGGTTTGATGAAACCGTGTAGATTGAATTATGTTACAAGGGTGGGTTAAAATGATTCAAATCTTGTTGACCATTTTAAGTTATATGCAAGGTATTGTGATATTCATGAAACTGTATGATCAAGATTGAGGTTAATTACTAGTGGTGCATGTGTTGGTATTACTTGCATAATGATCCATGCTTGATAACAACAAACGGTTGTATTAATCTGGATAGTTGAAACCGATGTTTAGCATTTGACTAGGGTAAGGCATGAACTAAATTATGTGATAAGGTATGCACGTGGTGTTAACTTGATTGGATCATGGACATGTAAGTTAGTTAGGGTTATATGTAAATTATAGTAGCATGAACTAACAACCTGATTCTTGAAATAAATCATGTGATCGGTTCAATTGAAACATGAACTAATGATAAAGAAGGCACTTGATAATTATGGAATCCGGGTAAAGGACTTTACACGCACTACCACTTGGGCCATACACGTTAACTGGACTGTACGGGTTGATCAAGCACGCATAGCCTCTTTGGGCCGCGTCAGGTCTCGGGAACAGCTGCACATGGGATGTGGGCTGGGGCTTCGATGGGTCGTTCACTTTACTTAGGTTGCATGGATCACAAAACTTAAGTGGGCCGCATAGATATCTTGGTTGGGCCTGGAACCAATTGGGCCGCATAATGACAGGAAGTGTCGATATAGACTGTTAGGCAAGAGTTGTGTTGTATGTTGGTGATATATTAATGCATGTGGCCTACATATCTTACCATGTATTAAATAATTATTTTTGGTGGGTTACAATCTGTTGAATGCACGAATGGGTCATGTGAAATACTAAATGTAAATTGATGTTGTGATACATGCACATGATATAGAAACTGATAAATGATTCAAATGACTGTTACGTGTCATGTAGTGATGTTTAATACACACAACCTACTAGATGGTGTAGTGTAAGTGGGTACAAAAATGATTGTTATATAGGGTGCTATGATCAGTGTGACACATGATTTCTTGTTACAATTTGTATAACGTTATGTGTGCTATTTGTACGACACTTGTGTTGTGAATGTGAACTACGTGATTTACGTGCATACAAGCTAACTGTCTTCTGTAACCACGGTAGGATTTGGTTGACCAACTTGGACGGGTAACAAAGTAATAAAACACACCGAGCAAATCAAAGGTGAGTTCACTGCACTTTTCTAAGCATGCGTCCTGGTGGTTTGGGACATCTGGTAAACGTTTCTAAAGGGAATACTGGGTAAACTGTTTATTTGGGATGTTGGTTATTGAACACAGTATAAATCATGTAAGACCCCATACATCTACCGTGTTGCTGAAGAAGCAACGAGGTATTTAGTTGATAGCGCTATTAGGTTTGGCACCCTCACACCGGGCCGAAAGGACGGGCGTGAACTAATTACCTGGACTTCACGACCAATGCCTAGTTAGAGGCATTGGGGCATTCTCATCGTGTACATATAAGACCCCTTACATCTATTCAAGGTTGTTTGATACCTTGACCTCATGACCAATGCCTAAATGGAGGCATTGGGGTTGGGCATTCACATCTAGTCGCCACATACGGTAATCGAGTAATAACAACATCAAAACAAAACGTTGAATTGTCTTAAACACACATCTGGTAACTAAGCACGTTAACAAAACCTTGAACTCACCAGCGTCGTCTGACACACTTGTCTGCATGCTTGCAGGTCGTTAGAATTCGTGACATGGACTTGCTATCTGGGAGTGCTGGAGTGGTCATGGATCGAGGCTCATGGATTAACATATATGTGATACATTGGTTTTGAACATTTATTATGAAACAGTTATTACACGATTTACTATATGCTTCCGCTACACAACTCTTTTGATTTAATCTTATGATTGACACTTATTATTGGTAATTAAAGACATGTTTTATTTAAATAGTTATCATTGGTTCAATGTGATTGGTGGCTCGAACTCTGATGCGTCACACATTCCGCGGTGTTCCCGCTTGTGGTATTTTGGGGGTGTGACAGTTTGGTATCAGAGCCACTGGTTATAGTGAACTTGGTTTTAAAACGTTTTGTAAAACCAGACTATAACCGAACAGTTCTAAATACGTGAATACGACCATGACACTCAGCTCCAGATTGCAAGGTTCGTCTTTCTCACTTGTTGCGTACATTACATGACTAATACACATTTGTTTATGATGTAGCGTACAAACACACACTCATCACTATAGTATGATTACATGAATTGCTTGCTTACATTGTGATGCGTTGATAGCATGTCGTAGTCCTTAGAATCTTATGATCTATCATCTTGATAACCTTTGTTTGGCATTCGAGTTTGAGGAACCATTTGACATGAGTTAGGAGGAACTGAGATGAGCATGCAAATCACAATATTATTGTGGGTGCACACATAATAAGAATGTGGGGTGCATGTGAGTCCCAGTGAGGCTTAACGAGTGAAAAAGGGGTTCTGATCTGTTATTTAATTAGTGAGAAACGTAACGAATCTATAGGAGTCCTAGTCGTGATTGCCTCTTACTTGAACGTGATCTTTTCACTCCTTTCTGAATCCCTACGAACCTCGATGCTATCGAGTATTACCTGGACACACATCTGAACGCCTAGCGAACCGTGTAGAATATTAGGTGCTTGCACGAACGTCCTTGAGTTGGATGTCGCAGCGTCAAATTATTGGTCTATACTTTTCTTCGCTTGCTGGAACTTAACGAATTGACGCTTAGATCCCGAAGCGCGATCACTCCTGTAACACTCTAGCAACATACCGTGTATTACTCCATCAACCTGCAAGATCGATGGACAAGAGGATGAGCGTAGTACCTTACCGGCCTTAGTATTGGGACGACCCTGATTACCGGCAGCGAACACCAGCAAATTGACTTCGATCGAATCCTTAACCCTAATCAGCGACTTATAGGAGTCAACTCTTACGAATCAGTCGGGACATGAGCGATGACAGCTGATCATAGTGTGGAATGTGTGACTACCAGCACAGTGAGTAGCATTTTAGAACGTGGCACAGAATGTGAAAAAATGGATTTGGTTGGTGAAAGATCGTAGGGCTCCGTTTCAAGAAACGGCATTAGAGGCAACAGTCATGGCAACATTGAGGTACTTGTAATAGTAGCCTATAGTATGGAAACGAAGGTGTCTACGGCATGGATTGGCCGTTGATAATTCAAGACGACAACAATCAAGGGAACGACGGCAGTACTGGAAACCCTCGTATCGAGAAAAAAAACGCTGGAAATGATGCTTATGGAGGGGTATTTAGGATTGGAGTGGGCGACGCCAGGAATATAGCAACATGGCGACCTGCACGTTCTTGGTAACTAATCGTCTCGTCTCTGTTCTGTTTAACCCTGATGCACCTGAAACCCAACCTGTTGTGGAATCGGCTGATGACAAGTCAATGGAAACCTCATATGTTCGTTGGGATGCAAACTCGGCCTTGTGGGACAAGTGTTCGACATCGACTTTCCTTCTGCTATTCTTGATGGTCTCGATGCAGTAGTTGGGTAAGCTGGCCGTCTAGATATCGCGCAGATATACCCTGCGAGAAGAAAATTTTGCGTCGCTATATGCTCTAAAGAGACATAGTGGTGTAAAGGATAGCATCAATTCAGCAATGAAAGCCCAGAAGTGTCTACGGAGGCATTACCCCGCTATGTTAGCACTCGTTACTGATGTTAAGGCTAAGCAAAAGAGGATCGAGGATCCACCAAATGTTTGTGATTCCTTCGGCATGCTACTCGAGGAACTATCAGGTTTACTTCTACAAATATTAGACAGACTCTCAGTTTGATCTCATGCCAGAGGCAGCCCTGAATCTTCGTACTTCTTACCGTCTTGCACCAGGAGGGTTGCGAGAATCGTCAAATCAACTATAAGAACGGTTGGACAGGAGTTTTGTCGGACCTAGTTTTCGCTTTGGGGAACCCCAGTTATATCCGGGAAAATAAGTGGTATCGTTGGACATGTATACTGATTATCAAAAACTCATCAAGGTGACAGTCAAGAACCGTTTGTCTCGACCATTGTATTGGCAACCTATTGACCAGTTGCGAGGGTCAAGCTTCCATTCGAGGATTGGCTAACGAGTGAGCTCTCGTCAGAGGGTAGTCCAAGGGGCGGGTGTCCCTAAAACGGCATATCAAACGCAATGTGGCCATTGCGACTTTGTATTCCATGACCCATGGGGTTACCCAACACCCTGGCAGCTTTATGGATCACATGAATCGACGGTGTTTATGGAAGACGTTTTGAATCATTTCCAGGAGGAAGGAACACCCTAGGCGACATTTGTACCTTATCTTAGAACTTCTGCACGCGAAGTCTGGCGAAGTCTAACTTCTGGATTCGAGAAGTACATTCTTGGTCAGGTAATCAACGAAGTGGGAATACGCATGGATCTTGTTAAGATCCATTTCATTTGAAACTGATCGACACCAAAGATTCCTTCGGGGATGCAACAATTCCTTGGTTATGCTAGACACTATCACAGATTCATCGCGAGATTTTTGAAGATTGAGCCAATATAACCTCTTTAGCACAGCGGAGTGCGGTGAATTCGGGGGAGACAAAGCAGGAGGACGTCTTTTCAGCTTTTGAAACTCAACTCTACAATGCACTGAGTATTGTCTTTACCCGAGGGTATGGGTGATTTAGTGGTATGTCATAGAATTACAAGGAGGATTGCGTGACACACAATCCGTGGTGGAAACCGTGGTCTTTGGATGTAAGTTGGAGGCATTACTTGGACGGTACCGAATGCGCCGCTTAGACCGATCACAAGGGCCTCCCGTGTACCCTGGTTTCGAAGAAGCTAAATCAGTTAATGACATCGCTGGATGGAACTTTTGGGTGATTACGACTGCGAAACTCGAATGTGCACGAGCTTTGCAGCTCACTATCGACTCCAACTTACCTGATCAGACTCGCTATGTTCAAACCAGAGAACTGAAGGAAGAGAATTTTCTAGTGGAACCCATGCGGGGCATGGAGGAGCAACTGTTGGCAGGTCGGACGATATTCGTTATCTCATGGAACGAATGTGGATCTTATCATACAGCAACTGTAGGGAACTTGTGTTGAGCGAAGCACATCAGCCTCGATATGATGGTCAGCTGGATTTGATGGAATATGATAGGATCGGAGAATCTTGTATTGGCAACTAAGCTTGAAGGCCTACACAGCGAAGCATGTGAACGACGTTTGACTTGTGCGAAAGTCAACGTGGAAGATCAGAAACCTTCTGGTTTGTGTCAGTAATCAGAAACACCTATTTAGAGATTGGAACAGACAACCATATGGTTCGTCACTGGTTTACCAAAACATCGAAACGGAAACAATATCACCTGGGTGATCGTTGATTGTCTCGTGTTATCAGCACACTTTCTTTCAATCAAGGAAACTGACGAGTCTTCGTAGCTATGAATGTTATTCTGAGAGATGCGGCTTTTAGGCACGAAGTGCCAGCTCTTGTTACCTTTGATTTTGAGCTATACCTGATTTATGACCGGCAATACATAACACACTTGGCTCACGTCTAGACATGAGCATTACTTACCACTGTAGGACAATCGGACAGAGTAACGAACCATCCTGGCACACGAAGACATGCTGCGAGCATGTGCGTGATTGACTTTAGTAAACATTTGGAAGGGCACTCACTTTTGGGAGAGTTCTACTGTAGCTGTTACCGTATGGGTATGCATGCCGCTCTGTTTGAGGCATTGCAGGGACAACAACGCTAACCTCCTTGTTGGATTAAGGTGGGTGACAACCTAATCATGGGTCCAAGACTTGTACTTGGAAACCCTAGGGAAGATTGTTTAGATCGGAAATCGTTTGGCGGCCACGAGTGACCGTCATGAAAGTTGATAAGCTAAGGAAACACTAGAAGTTCGTTGTAAGCAGTTGTATCATATTGAAAATCTCACCCTGGTAGGGTATGGTACGCTTGGGAAGCGTGGCAAGCTCAATTTACGTTACGATGAGTTATTCAGAATTCTGGAAAGAAGCGGACATGCCGCCTACAAACTCGAGTTACCCGACGAATTGAGTAACGTGCACAATGTCAGTTATGTCTCGAATCTAAGGCAGAGTTTGATGAAACATTTGTAATACCTATACTAGGCAAGATGCAGTTGTCGAGGAGCCAATCAAAGACATAGTCTAATTTCCAATCATGAGGATTAGTTGGAATTTAAGACGTGGACCGGGGTTCACGTGGGAATGCAATAATCAGAGTAAGCTTTGATATCATTGGCGAATTTCGGGACGAAATTCCCTTTCAAGTTGGGGATGATGTGATACCTGAGAAGAATCCACAGTTATCCTGATTGCTGTTTTGGTTTGCTTATCAAATTTCGGGACGAAATTTCTTTCAAGTTGGGGATGATGTGACAACCTGAATTCGTATGGTTAGCATTACTTATTTCCATGTTAATTAAGCTAGTATTGCTAAGATTCACCTGTCAGTCGCGTGCACGTAAACTTAAAACCCGCTGAATTATATTTGATTTTCTAGAGTGCACAACAATTGTTTGAATTATTTGGTTTAGTCTCACAACAGTTCACGGGCCGAATACCTCCTTCTTATCATTTGTCCTACCTGGCCCAGCTCCTTGAAGCCCAATTCTGAGCAAAACCCCAAGCAGCCCACTTGTTGCAACACAAAAGGTAGTGCATGGCTCTCATGCACCTCTCGTAAAACAATATAAAATAAAAACCCTAACCCCACTTGTCTACTCTCAGCCGACAACAACCCTTTCTCCCTCTAGTTCTTGAATCCGACGATTTATCCGACCGACGATGGGATTCCGATGAAACCTACAGCCTTTGCTCCCTGTCTCTCCTTCACGTCGGGTGATCGGAGACTTCAGCACTCCTTGCTCCGACCATCACACACCCACAGACGGAGGAACCGTCAAAACCGGCAACCGAAGCCGAGATGCAGGTGGTGACGGAGCCGACAACAACGACGACGACTGCCGGAGCGGCGGCTCGTGCGAACCAGCGGCAACAACAGCGGGTAGTTCTCTTTTGTTTATTTTGCTTTCAACACCCTTCGGTCAGTCTGTTTTCATTTAGCGTCTTGATCTTGTTAATTTGGGAATATTGTGTGAGAATGATAATAGAATTTGACTTAGTGCAATCTGTTAGAAAATGGATGTTTGTTACTGCTCGTTGGTCTAGAGGTGGAAATTTGTTTAAAGATGATGTTTACTTATATGTTGATGAAAGCTACTAGATGTTGATATTAATATAGAATGTAGGAGGTTGAGGAAATAAAGTTTGGATTCTGTATGAATGCTATGCTTGTTTAATCTAAACCAATTTAAGTGTGAGATAGATGATGTTGAGGATCTTTACTGGTTTGATGAAACCGTGTAGATTGAATTATGTTACAAGGGTGGGTTAAAATGATTCAAATCTTGTTGACCATTTTAAGTTATATGCAAGGTATTGTGATATTCATGAAACTGTATGATCAAGATTGAGGTTAATTACTAGTGGTGCATGTGTTGGTATTACTTGCATAATGATCCATGCTTGATAACAACAAACGGTTGTATTAATCTGGATAGTTGAAACCGATGTTTAGCATTTGACTAGGGTAAGGCATGAACTAAATTATGTGATAAGGTATGCACGTGGTGTTAACTTGATTGGATCATGGACATGTAAGTTAGTTAGGGTTATATGTAAATTATAGTAGCATGAACTAACAACCTGATTCTTGAAATAAATCATGTGATCGGTTCAATTGAAACATGAACTAATGATAAAGAAGGCACTTGATAATTATGGAATCCGGGTAAAGGACTTTACACGCACTACCACTTGGGCCATACACGTTAACTGGACTGTACGGGTTGATCAAGCACGCATAGCCTCTTTGGGCCGCGTCAGGTCTCGGGAACAGCTGCACATGGGATGTGGGCTGGGGCTTCGATGGGTCGTTCACTTTACTTAGGTTGCATGGATCACAAAACTTAAGTGGGCCGCATAGATATCTTGGTTGGGCCTGGAACCAATTGGGCCGCATAATGACAGGAAGTGTCGATATAGACTGTTAGGCAAGAGTTGTGTTGTATGTTGGTGATATATTAATGCATGTGGCCTACATATCTTACCATGTATTAAATAATTATTTTTGGTGGGTTACAATCTGTTGAATGCACGAATGGGTCATGTGAAATACTAAATGTAAATTGATGTTGTGATACATGCACATGATATAGAAACTGATAAATGATTCAAATGACTGTTACATGTCATGTAGTGATGTTTAATACACACAACCTACTAGATGGTGTAGTGTAAGTGGGTACAAAAATGATTGTTATATAGGGTGCTATGATCAGTGTGACACATGATTTCTTGTTACAATTTGTATAACGTTATGTGTGCTATTTGTACGACACTTGTGTTGTGAATGTGAACTACGTGATTTACGTGCATACAAGCTAACTGTCTTCTGTAACCACGGTAGGATTTGGTTGACCAACTTGGACGGGTAACAAAGTAATAAAACACACCGAGCAAATCAAAGGTGAGTTCACTGCACTTTTCTAAGCATGCGTCCCGGTGGTTTGGGACATCTGGTAAACGTTTCTAAAGGGAATACTGGGTAAACTGTTTATTTGGGATGTTGGTTATTGAACACAGTATAAATCATGTAAGACCCCATACATCTACCGTGTTGCTGAAGAAGCAACGAGGTATTTAGTTGATAGCGCTATTAGGTTTGGCACCCTCACACCGGGCCGAAAGGACGGGCGTGAACTAATTACCTGGACTTCATGACCAATGCCTAGTTAGAGGCATTGGGGTTGGGCATTCTCATCGTGTACATATAAGACCCCTTACATCTATTCAAGGTTGTTTGATACCTTGACCTCATGACCAATGCCTAAATGGAGGCATTGGGGTTGGGCATTCACATCTAGTCGCCACATACGGTAATCGAGTAATAACAACATCAAAACAAAACGTTGAATTGTCTTAAACACACATCTGGTAACTAAGCACGTTAACAAAACCTTGAACTCACCAGCGTCGTCTGACACACTTGTCTGCATGCTTGCAGGTCGTTAGAATTCGTGACATGGACTTGCTATCTGGGAGTGCTGGAGTGGTCATGGATCGAGGCTCATGGATTAACATATATGTGATACATTGGTTTTGAACATTTATTATGAAACAGTTATTACACGATTTACTATATGCTTCCGCTACACAACTCTTTTGATTTAATCTTATGATTGACACTTATTATTGGTAATTAAAGACATGTTTTATTTAAATAGTTATCATTGGTTCAATGTGATTGGTGGCTCGAACTCTGATGCGTCACACATTCCGCGGTGTTCCCGCTTGTGGTATTTTGGGGCTGTGACATTTATTGATTTATTTGAGCTTGGTGATCGGTAGTTTCCATCACCCGAGGTTTTTTATGCCGGAGATCATTCGTTGATCAAGGGCTTTTTCCTCGTATAAATCTTGGTGTTGCTTGTGCAATTTACATCGAAGTGATCCTTATTATTGTTCTTTATTTGAAGCATCATTCCCCGTAACTAGGAGTTTCGTTGCATTGTCCTCATTAGATTTTTGACCAAAACAGTTTGGCGCCCACCGTGGGGCAATTGGTGCTTCATTCATAAGAAAGTTATCTGTTGGTGATCATTCTGGTTCATTGCATACAAGTACATGGCTTCATCGTTGAAGAATACCTCTACTGCAATGTCTGCGGTCAATTCGTCTCAGGGCATTCCACCTTTGCCTCCACCACCTGCTGGATCTCAGAAAAATGCTGAGAAGAAACCAACACCCATTTTCTCTTAACCTCCAACTTCTTCTGCTTCTTCTACTCCCACTACTAGTTACATGTTTACCTTGATTTTGCAGATAAGGGATCATATACAGCAACAGGATAAGACCAATGAGAGGATTCTCAAAGAAATCGGAGATCTCAAGAAACAAAAGAAGGTGGCAGAGGATCATTCCCCACTGGTGCCCAGATCTTTGAACTTTGATACTCCGGTGATCACTTCTCAGCCATCGGTGGTTCCAGATGTTCAATATGTGGGTGGACCAAAAGGAGTGCACTACGGATCAGCAACAGTGACTCAGGCATCAGGATCATTTTTCCAGCCAGCAGGATCCTATCCTCAGCATATGGGATCCTTCATGAATTCAGGAGGGTACTCGGGAGCACAGCAAATTCAAGGATCCTCCTTTGTTCCAGGATCATCCCAGGTTCAAGGATCCTCCTTTGTTCAAGGATCATCCCAGGTTCAAGGATCCTCCTTTGTTCCAGGATCATCCCAGGTTCAAGGATCCTCCTTTGTTCCAGGATCATCCCAGGTTCAAGGATCCTCCTTTGTCCCAGGATCATTCCAGGTTCAAGGATCCTCCTTTGTTCCAGGATCATCCCAGGTTCAAGGATCCTCCTTTGTCCCAGGATCATCCCAGGTTCAAGGATCCTCCTTTGTCCCAGGATCATCCCAAGTTCAAGGATCCTCCTTTGTTCCAGGATCGTGTGACAACCCTCACTAAACCAGGTATCCGTACGATTTAATTAATAATTAATTGCTGCTTAATTACTGTGCTTAACTGAAATTGCTGATGAACTGCTACTTGATTTCTAGTACTTGTATATTCCTGCATCATACTTTACATACTGTCACTACACTATTTACATGTTGAACCTTAGTGACAAACATGATGCACAAAAGCACAGTAGCATTAGAACGGATAACCTATTGAACATGCTGGTAAAGCCAGCATCAGGCAGACACTGCCTCTAAGGCCTGTATGAGCCAGAAATATTTTACTACACCCATAGTGAGTGTAGGGATACAAGGGTTGTAGAACTGCGTCTCTAGGAATAAGATATAATGACTGGATGTGCCTAAAACGTACTCTAAGCACCAAACACAGCACTTTTATTAACATATCAGCTTCTGGCTAACTAATAAAGTGCCAAAACATGAGGAAAATATTCCTGACACTTTGGGAAATAAGTTGTGTCACTAAAAATGTTATTTACGACACTTAAAAACTTACTTAAGCACTTTAACGGATTACTATCCAACCGAACAACCGGACTTTACCCGGAACATAAAAATATTGACATTAATATTATTGGTCTTTTTCTGAGCCAGTTAGGGTCCCTGAACACCCTAACACCCGCTATAAAACACATCACACCACTAACCAAGTTAACCCCTAAATCTAACTTGGTTTAACCTAACTAATACTTAACCTCTAGTTGGAATCAAACTAGCTTAACCCCCCCCCCCCTTGGGCCGATTCGGTTACCATGGGACTAATCTTGTACCATTTTTGAATTTTATATTCCATAGTGTCTCATATCAAGAGAACACTAGGACCTTTGGACCATGATCTTGATTTGTGTCTATAAGAAACAACACTTACACACATGATCTTACATTCCACACTTCACCACAAACTCACTCCCTCTTGCTCCCCACAACTCTCGGCCGAACCCCCCTCACCCCCACTCATCCATTTTCGATTTTGTTCTTCACATTCCAATCATCTACAAGCTTCAAGGGTCACGCATAAGGAGTCTTGGAGCAAACGGAAGGCGAAGGACCTCTCTATCTTGCTTTTATCCACCTCTTCTTCACTTAGATTCTTCCCTAGCCCCGAGCTAGAGGTATAACACTTAAAACACTCCCTCGAACTAATCTAAGGTGGTTAATAAGATTTGTAACGGTTAAAACTCGGAAACTTTCATTTTGAAGCTTTAAAGTCTACTAAAAACATGAATCTTGTTGGTTAAAAGCATAATAGTTGTGTAAAAGTTGTAGTATTTGAAAGTTGTGAATATTTAAGCCCGATCTACGTTGTGGTAGCTCGGATCACCATTTAACCCGGTTTGGTTAAGATCATGGATCTTGACATAAGCTTGTTTCAGACGATACAAGGGTTAAAAGGTGAAACTCTACCACACGAGAAACATGAACTTGTGTAAAAGTATTTTTACTTATAAAATAGTGTTTAAAACTAGCGGATCTACGTATCTGCAAGTGGTATTTTCAAAGGACCAAGTGTCGAGAAAATCATGTTTTCTAAAAGTCGGATAACACACTAACAAGCATGATTTTTACAAACCACAAGTGTATAAACACTTGTGAAATGAAAAGTTTCGACAAAATAACGATCTTTGTAAAAGATGATGGGAAGATGTAAAGATGGATTTATTCTAAAAACGAGGTTTTTACGAGATTAAACTATTTTATACAAAGATCCACAAAATATAACAGGATCTACACTATAGTTTTCGGAAAAACTACAAGTTCATGCGATTATGCAATTTACATACTTGTCGACTAGTTTGATGTGTCAGATATTGTTTGATTGAATCAAGAAGATGTTGAAATGATTTTTGTAAAAGAAAATGATACGCTTGAAAGCGTGGCCACCTCCAGTTACAGGGGAAACTCTGGCGAAATTTTTCTAAAAACCTAACACTTAGAATTATTTACAAGTGTTAGAATTATTTTTGATATGTTTTCAAAATATATTTCGCCATGACTTTATTTACAAATATTCGGAGGTGGGATTTTCACAAAATTAAACGTGATAAATATATATTTGGTAAATATAATTTTTCACAACACTGTTTATGATTATTTTGTGAAAATACACAAATATTATTTTTAGAGTAAAAATAATATTTACAAACGTTGACGAATCCAAAATAATACGAATGCTTTCACGATAAACATATAAGTTACAACGGTAATTATTATTACCACACGATTACTAAAACGTAACTTACGCATTATACGGAAATGATTATGAACGAATATTTTATCAATGTATTATTTTTGGGGAAAAGTTATGTGAAATGGAAATGTAATATTTTTGAGAAAAATATTTATATTTGGAATTAGAAATGAAAATATATTAAGTGAGACTTAATATTATAAATTGAACGCACATGTATTAAATCTCCCATCCTTGAGAAGGAGATTAACTACCAAGTACATGCAAAATATAAACACGAAATAGTTTTCTAACTATTTCCCAAAAACCTAAACTATAAAGCTAAGGCACGGCCATCCGTCTAATAGAATTAGTACATGTAGGTCGTCGCACAGCTGACATTCGGAGTACTTGGTAGAGACGCACTGACTGTGAGTTCATGTCCCCCTTTTCTCTTAACTGTTTTCAGTTTTCTAAACTGCGGGGGTGAAATACATGTTACTATGATTACGAGTACTTTTACACATGGTATGGTTAGCGTAAGGAGGGTTACTACTTAGATCATGTGAGTGGGTAGGCGCAACTTGAGGCCATTAATCCTCATTGTAGGACCGAGGGACAGTAGCGGTAGATCTATCTGGGTGTAGCGAGCCCAGCCCCAGGCCCATCATAACGGACCTCGGGGTGACTTTGTGCCCAACGCAAAATCCGCTAGGTTTGAGTCTTCCTACTTGCACTTCACACATATCAATGGCCTTGCAAACCATTGGTGATCTCTTTTTCCTTATTTGCTACATACCAGGATTTTTGATAAATACAAAGGTTTATTTACTCACTTACACATGAACTCGCTCAACATTATTGTTGATTTTTCAACTTACATGTATTTCAGGGAATTAAAAGATCTGGCACGGTATGGCACGTTTTCCCGCTGCACTAGTTTTCCAAGGTCATCCGGGGTTTAGGGAATGTGGCTCTTTCCTGGACAAGTCACAGTCCTTAAACTGTGTTTATGTTATGTTTAAGTTGTAATGTTTGTTGAACAAGGTTATGGTTGTTAGGGCGTGATCCCGTTTTAAAAACAATGGTATTGTATTTGGTTTTTAAAGCTTAATAGATGATTCTTGCATGTTTTTAATTCATATAGCTTTGTTATGATTAAGCTATGGTATTAAGAAGTCACACCAAAAACCACGCTTCCGCAAAGCCAGGGTGTGACAGCTTGGTATCAGAGCTCTGATCATAGCGAACTAGGATTCCTTCTCGAGTCTAGACTATGATCAGTAGGGCTCTCACGAAAACATTTTTACTGCATACCACTTAAGTCCAGATCCAAAACGTTTTTATAAACAAATGTTGAGCACATTTTATTTATTATTTTTCTTTTAGGCTCAGTCTGGGAGGCCGAGGCTCAGTCTGGGAGGCCGAGGCTCGATCCAATGGATCGAGGTAGTTGTCTAGTGGGACTAGGGAGTCAGTCTGGGAGGCTGGGAGAATTGACTAGTGGGACTAGGGAGTCAGTCTGGGAGGCTGGGAGAATTGACTAGTGGGACTAGGGAGTCAGTCTGGGAGGCTGGGAGAATTGTCTAGTGGGACTAGGGAGTCAGTCTGGGAGGCTGGGAGAATTGGCTAGTGGGACTAGGAACGTCAGTCTGAAAGACTGGGAGGCTAGTGGGACTAGGAAGAGCAGTCTGAGAGGCTGGGAGGCTAGTGGGACTAGGAGAATTATGTGATATCTTACTTGGTGACTTATGTGATTATTTGATTGTATGACTGATTATTTGTGCATATTTGTGTCTATGTTACAGACTCATGGACTCAGCCGGTACTGGTGACTCGGACACCACCGGACCCATACCTGTAGTATCTGACGACCTCCCATCCTCGGAGCACAAGGTGCACACTTCTGACTACACCAGCACTGACGATGACGATTTCCAGCCCTTCGCACTACCCGAGGGTGCTGATGAGCCTGCAGATGGCCCTCCCGCTGAGTACCTACCTCTAGTAGTGATTCCGGCTCCTATACCTTTAGCCGTTTATCCATCATATGACTTACTTCTTGACGCCGAGGCTGACGGCGATATTGATCTGTTTGAGGATGAGCCTGTCGAGGATGAGATCCCGGACGCAGCCCTACTTCCTGCTGGTGATCTTCTGATGATCGCTGGTGCTCCTGCCGAGGACTCACCCACACATTCACCGGTCCCAGATTCCTTTGAGTCTGTGGCATCCGCACCATCTCACGAGGTGAGCGCACAGCACTTTGCACACGACTCGGATCCTGACCAGGCATCCTCTGCTGCACCTATTCCGAGCTTTGCGTTTGACCATGATGACATAGAGGATTCTGATCCTATCTTTCCTCCGGGATTCGACCCGGATCATGATATTGAGTTTATCCCGATGGACCAGCCCATGGAGGATCCCGCTGATCCAGTTGATCCTATTGATCCCGAGTTTGATTTCGAGATGGCTTTTGATTACCCTGAGCCTGCCTTGGCTCCTGAGCAGGCAACTGCTCTAGACCCTATGCTTGAGCATGACCCTGTACATGCTGGCATCCCTGTTGAGCCTGTTCTAGCTGACCCGCCCGTTGATGATCATTTGGAGGGCGATCATGTCGTTGTTGCTGACCCTGTTGTTCCTCTACCTGTTATTGATATACCTGTTGACCATCCTGTTGATCACATTGCGCCAGTTGATCCTGTTGTTGCACCCCCATTTGATCCCGTTCCACTTGAGACTGAGCACGCACTGTTTGTAGACCACATGGATCCACCGGATGAGCATGCACAGCACGGTTGGATACCTGCTGATGAGGATGTTCCACCTTTGCCCCCTCAGATCCCTGTTACACGACATGTTGATTTCACTTTTCAGGTTCCTCAGTTTGTACCTCCAGCGAGGCCTGGAGAGGGTTCTTCAGCCCATCCTTTTGGGCACGTACCGATGTCTATCCCCTTCATGCCCCAGATGTCATCTGTTCCACCCTCTACTTCACCGTTTCATGTGGCACCGTTTGACCCCACCAGTGAGCCTTTGCTTTGGTCGACACCACCAGTCATGCCACCTACTGATCCTTACCATCCATTTCATGTGGGACACACTATAGATGATGTTTTGATGTCCTTCGTTTATCAGCACGAGTCACACACGCAGCGTTTCCAGGAGATTGAGAGAGCTCAGCTGCCACCATGTTCATGCCATGGTCAGACACACTCTCCTCTTCAGCCATGTCGATCATTACCCCCAGATTATGCTGCTCGCCTCTTTACACTAGAGCAGCAGGTTGCTTCTGTCATCCGTACTCAGCGAGCTATGGAGGAGGACTGGCTCCAGTTACGTCGCTTGCTTTACACTTACTTTCCCCCTCCTCCACCGCCATCTGTATAGAGCTCATCAGTACTGCTTGTGTAGACGTTGGTGAGAGGACCGCGATTGCTTTTGGTTGCACAGCATTTTTGGAGACTACATGATGATCCTGACTTTTGTTGACACATACTTGTTGTATTTGACACTGACTTGATATAGTTTTTGGACAGGGGTGATGTAGCCCCTAGTTGATTGATGATTGTATGACACAGTGATGTACTGATACACTTATTCTGTGGTCTCGATATATAGCAATCGCAGTATTCTCATCATATTTGATTCGCTTGATTGCTTATTTTTTTTATGACATGGGATGTTGTGTGATTAGTACTTGTGAAGTATTGATAACATGAGATGTTATGTGCTATTACTATTACTATATACGTACGCTTTACTATGGCCTGACCGACGTAAACACATCTTTAGAAGATGCCGCCAAGACGTCAACAACAGCAAATGCCTACGACTCAGGCCGAACTACAGCAAGTCATTGCTGCTGCTATTGCTCAATATGCTGCCTCTCAAGGAGGAATGAGTGGAAGCAACTGTGGCAACACTGGCAACAACAACAATCCACCTCATGGTAACCCTAAGTCATTAAGACATACCATGACCTAAATGGATTTCCTTAGCAGGAATGCTAATGCCTATCATATGTTATAATGTATGTGCAGGGTGCACTTACAAACAGTTCTTGGACTGCAAGCCCGTAAACTTTGATGGCACAGGAGGTGCTGTCGCCTTTGTCCGCTGGGCTGAGAAAACTGAATCAGTTCTTCACATGAGCAAATGCGCACAGGATCAGCAAGTCACCTATATCTCTGTGCTATTTTTGGATGGAGCCCTATCCTGGTGGAACTTGCAAGTACAGACACTTGGCGAAGCTGCTGCCTACGCGCTGACCTGGACCGAATTGAAGGAACTCATGCGCAAGAAGTACTGTTCCCGCGCTGAAATCCAGAGATTGGAGACCGAGTTCTGCCATCTGAAAATGGAAGGCCCAAAGATAGCAGAGTATGTTTAGAGATTCCACGACTTGTCGCATGTGGTACCCTACATGGTCACTCCTGAGTTCAAGAGAATTGAACGTTTCATTTGGGGATTAGCTCCTCAAATCATAAGCATGGTGACCTCCTCCAAACCTGCGACGATCACTGAAGCCATTGATTTGAGCGTGGCTCTCACCGAGGAGGCAATTCGTTTGAACAAGTTTGATGAAGTTGAGCCAAAGAAGAAGGAGACTCATGTGGAGTCATCTGGAGGAAACAAGCGGAAGTTTTCAAACTTCAAGCAGGGCACCGGGGTGGTGGTTAAGAAAGGAGAGCAGAACGCGCCAGCTCAGGATACAACTAGTGGCAGGAGGAAAGGTAAGGGATATATGGGTACACATCCCAAGTGCAACTCATGCCAACGACATCACTCTGGTCGTTGCGGGCTAAAAGTATGTGAAGCTTGTGGAAAGACTGGCCATTCGAAGGATTCTTGTTGGGCTAGTGCTGGCCGGGGAGGCCAAGGAGGATTTGGGAATAGAAATAACCGTGGTGGTACTGGGAACCGCCCACAATGAAACAATGGAGGTGATGGGAATCGGGTCAATAACGCAAACCAAGCGGGCGCCATGAAACGTAATCAGAGAAACAATCAAGCTGAAAACAATGGTGGAAACGGGCAGAGGCCCGGATGTTTCAATTGTGGTGATCTTGGGCATTACAAAAGGAATTGCCCGGAGTTGAACCAAGCTCGCGGAAGGGTTTTCAACATAGAAGCAAGGGAAGCACGCCAGGATCCCAATGTTGTCACTGGTACGTTCCCTGTAAACCAATGCTATGCATCCGTTTTATTTGATACTGGCGCCGATTATAGCTTCGTGTCGTTAGAATTTAAGAATATGCTTGGTTTAGCCGCTAGTAAGTTAGATATTCCGTACTCGATTGAATTGGAGAATGGGAAGTTAGTGGAAGCTAATGAGGTGATTTGAGGCTGCGTAATCGAATTGGGAGAGCGTGAGTTCGCTCTAGATCTACTACCAGTCCAGTTGGGAAGCTTCGACGTGGTAGTAGGGATGGATTGGTTATCGAGTAACAAGGCCGAGATAGTTTGTCATGAGAAGGTCGTTCGTATCCCGACCGATGATGGTGAGACCATTGTTGTTCATGGAGAGAAGCGTGAGACGCCGTTAAGGATTATTAGCTGCCTGAAAGCATGAAGGTGTTTGTAGAAAGGATGCGTTGCTTTTCTAGCACACATTGTGGATAAGAAGGCTGCTGAACCAAAGATCGAAGACATACCTGTCGTGAGGGAATATCAAGAAGTCTTCCCAGAGGACTTGCCTGGGTTGCCGCCTCAGAGACAAGTGGAATTTCGCATTGACTTAGTTCCAATCGCCGCGCCTGTGGCTAAGGCACCCTACAGACTTGCTCCGTCTGAGATGCAAGAAATGTCAACACAACTTCAAGAGTTGTTAGACAAGGGATTTATCCGACCAAGCTTCTCGCCTTGGGGAGCTCCAGTTTTGTTTGTCAAGAAGAAGGACGGTAGTTTCCGTATGTGCATTGACTACAGAGAGTTGAACAAGCTGACGATCAAGAATAGGTATCCCCTGCCAAGAATCGATGATCTGTTTGACCAACTACAAGGTTCAAGCTTCTATTCAAAGGTCGATCTTCGATCTGGATACCATCAGCTACGGATACAGGAGGAGAGTATCCCAAAGACAGCCTTCAGAACTCGATATGGACACTACGAGTTCCTCGTTATGCCGTTTGGGTTGACAAACGCACCTGCAGTGTTCATGGATTTGATGAATCGAGTTTGTAAGCCGTACTTGGATAAGTTCGTGATTGTATTCATCGATGATATTTTGATTTATTCAAAGACGAAGGCTGAGCACGAGCAGCATTTAAGAGCTATTCTGGAGCTGCTAAAGAAAGAACAGCTATACGCCAAATTCTCTAAGTGCGAGTTTTGGCTACGAGAAGTGCAATTCCTTGGGCACGTGGTGAATGGAGATGGAATCCACGTGGATCCCACCAAGATCGAGGCGATCAAGGATTGGGAAACGCCAAAGACGCCAACCGAGATTCGGCAATTCTTGGGTTTGGCTGGCTATTACCGCAGATTCATTGAGGATTTTTCAAAGATCGCTCAACCATTGACGCTCCTCACTCAGAAGGACAAGAAGTTTGATTGGGGAATCAAACAGGAAGAAGCGTTCCAGATATTGAAAAGTAAACTTTGCAACGCGCCAATCTTAGCCCTACCAGAAGGTACAGATGATTTTGTGGTATACTGCGACGCATCGCGTCAAGGATTGGGTTGTGTGTTGATGCAACGCCAAAAGGTTATTGCCTACGCGTCACGCCAACTGAAGGTACATGAAAAGAACTATACCACACATGATTTGGAGCTAGGCACAGTAATTTTTGCATTAAAGATCTGGAGGCACTACCTTTATGGTACGAAGTGCACAATCTTCACAGATCACAAGAGCCTCCAGCATATATTCAACCAGAAGGAGTTGAACATGAGGCAAAGACGATGGGTAGAACTGTTGAATGACTACGACTGCGAGATTAAGTATCATCCAGGGAAGGCGAATGTGGTCGCCGATGCCCTAAGTCGAAAAGAGAGGATCAAGCCCATAAGGGTTAGGGCTTTGGAAATGGTTATTCGAACCGATTTTCCTCTGCGCATTCGTGCCGCGCAGAGAGAAGCTCTCAAGGAGAGAAACCTTGAAGAAGAGTATCTCCGTGGGATGGAGAAGTTATTGGTACCAAACAAGGAAGGAACGTTGTGTTTTGAGAAAAGGATTTGGGTTCCTCTGTTTGGTGGTTTAAGGAAGGTTATTTTCAATGAAGCTCACAAGTCGCGGTACTCTATCCATCCTGGAGCGGATAAGATGTACCAGGATCTTAAAGATTACTATTGGTGGCCTTGGATGAAAGGCGATGTTGCTATTTATGTGAGCAAATGTTTAACATGCGCCAAGGTTAAGGCGGAATACCAGAAGCCTTCAGGACTTCTGCAACAACCAGAGATTCCCAAGTGGAAATGGGAACAAATCTCTATGGATTTTATTACGAAGTTGCAAGAACGCCAAGAGGCCATGACACTATTTGGGTAATGGTGGATTGCTTAACGAAGTCAGCACACTTCTTACCTATCCGGGAGAAGGATAATACGAGCAAACTGGCCGAAATTTACATGAGAGAGATTGTTACACGCCATGGAGTACCTCTCTCAATCATCTCCGATAGAGACGGAAGGTTCGTATCGAGGATATGGCAATCCTTCCAGGAAGCTTTTGGCTCAAAGTTGAATCTGAGCACTGCTTTTCACCCGCAGACCGACAGCCAAAGTGAGCGCACGATACAGACGCTAGAAGACATGCTGAGAGCATGTGTGATGGATTTAGGCGGTAGCTGGGATAAACATTTGCCTCTGGTTGAGTTTTCATACAACAACAGCTATCACACCAGTATTGGTGCCGCGCCATTCGAAGCTTTGTATGGGCGCAAGTGCAGATCACCGCTCTGTTGGTCTTACGCAGGTGATAGACAGTTGGTTGGTCCTGACATGGTACAGGAAACCACAGATAAGATCGCACAGATACGAGATCGCATCAATGCGGCTCGTGACCGGCAGAAAGCCTATGCAGATCGAAGCAGGAAACCTCTAGAGTTCGAGGTTGGTGATATGGTTTTGTTGAAGGTATCACCCTGGAAGGGTGTGGCACGCTTTGGGAAGCGTGGAAAGTTGAATCCAAGGTATATTGGACCGTTCAAGATCTTGGAAAGAATCGGGTTAGTAGCATACAAGTTGGATTTACCTGCTGAACTAAATGGTGTTCACGATACATTTCATGTATCCAATCTGAAGAGAAGTCCAACGCAAGATACCGTTGCCATTCCTACCAACGAAATTCATGTTGATGACACGCTCCACTTCGTTGAAGAACCTGTTGAGGTCACGGATTGGAAAGTTAACAAGACCCGCCGGAGCAGTGTCAAGCTCGTCAAAGTTCGTTGGAATGCCCGCCATGGTCCTGAATTCACCTGGGAGCGTGAGGACCGAATGAAAGAGAAATACCCCCACCTATTTCCTGAGAACCCTGCTTCTACAAGCAGAACTTATAATTTCGGGACGAAATTCCTTTAACGGGGGGAGAATGTGACAACCCTCACTAAACCAGGTATCCGTATGATTTAATTAATAATTAATTGCTGCTTAATTACTGTGCTTAACTGAAATTGCTGATGAACTGCTACTTGATTTCTAGTACTTGTATATTCCTGCATCATACTTTACATACTGTCACTACACTATTTACATGTTGAACCTTAGTGACAAACATGATGCACAAAAGCACAGTAGCATTAGAACGGATAACCTATTGAACATGCTGGTAAAGCCAGCATCAGGCAGACACTGCCTCTAAGGCCTGTATGAGCCAGAAATATTTTACTACACCCATAGTGAGTGTAGGGATACAAGGGTTGTAGAACTGCGTCTCTAGGAATAAGATATAATGACTGGATATGCCTAAAACGTACTCTAAGCACCAAACACAGCACTTTTATTAACATATCAGCTTCTGGCTAACTAATAAAGTGCCAAAACATGAGGAAAATATTCCTGACACTTTGGGAAATAAGTTGTGTCACTAAAAATGTTATTTACGACACATAAAAACTTACTTAAGCACTTTAACGGATTACTATCCAACCGAACAACCGGACTTTACCCGGAACATAAAAATATTGACATTAATATTATTGGTCTTTTTCTGAGCCAGTTAGGGTCCCTGAACACCCTAACACCCGCTATAAAACACATCACACCACTAACCAAGTTAACCCCTAAATCTAACTTGGTTTAACCTAACTAATACTTAACCTCTAGTTGGAATCAAACTAGCTTACCCCCCCCCCCCACCTTGGGCCGATTCGGTTACCATGGGACTAATCTTGTACCATTTTTGAATTTTATATTCCATAGTGTCTCATATCAAGAGAACACTAGGACCTTTGGACCATGATCTTGATTTGTGTCTATAAGAAACAACACTTACACACATGATCTTACATTCCACACTTCACCACAAACTCACTCCCTCTTGCTCCCCACAACTCTCGGCCAAACCCCCCTCACCCCACTCATCCATTTTCGATTTTGTTCTTCACATTCCAATCATCTACAAGCTTCAAGGGTTACGCATAAGGAGTCTTGGAGCAAACGGAAGGCGAAGGACCTCTCTATCTTGCTTTTATCCACCTCTTCTTCGCATAGATTCTTCCCTAGCCCCGAGCTAGAGGTATAACACTTAAAACACTCCCTCGAACTAATCTAAGGTGGTTAATAAGATTTGTAACGGTTAAAACTCGGAAACTTGCATTTTGAACCTTTAAAGTCTACTAAAAACATGAATCTTGTTGGTTAAAAGCATAATAGTTGTGTAAAAGTTGTAGTATTTGAAAGTTGTGAATATTTAAGCCCGATCTACGTTGTGGTAGCTCGGATCACCATTTAACCCGGTTTGGTTAAGATCATGGATCTTGACATAAGCTTGTTTCGGACGGTACAAGGGTTAAAAGGTGAAACTCTACCACACGAGAAACATGAACTTGTGTAAAAGTATTTTTACTTATAAAATAGTGTTTAAAACTAGCGGATCTACGTATCTGCAAGTGGTATTTTCAAAGGACCAAGTGTCGAGAAAATCATGTTTTCTAAAAGTGGGATAACACACTAACAAGCATGATTTTTACAAACCACAAGTGTATAAACACTTGTGAAATGAAAAGTTTCGACAAAATAACGATCTTTGTAAAAGATGACGGGAAGATGTAAAGATGGATTTATTCTAAAAACGAGGTTTTTACGAGATTAAACTATTTTATACAAAGATCCACAAAATATAACAGGATCTACACTATAGTTTTCGGAAAAACTACAAGTTCATGCGATTATGCAATTTACATACTTGTCGACTAGTTTGATGTGTCAGAAATTGTTTGATTGAATCAAGAAGATGTTGAAATGATTTTTTATTAAGAAAATGATACGCTTGAAAGCGTGGCCACCTCCAGTTACAGGGGAAACTCTGGCGAAATTTTTCTAAAAACCTAACACTTAGAATTATTTACAAGTGTTAGAATTATTTTTGATATGTTTTCAAAATATATTTCGCCATGACTTTATTTACAAATATTCGGAGGTGGGATTTTCACAAAATTAAACGTGATAAATATATATTTGGTAAATATAATTTTTCACAACACTGTTTATGATTATTTTGTGAAAATACACAAATATTATTTTTAGAGTAAAAATAATATTTACAAACGTTGAGAAATCCAAAATAATACGAACGCTTTCACGATAAACATATAAGTTACAACGGTAATTATTATTACCACACGATTACTAAAACGTAACTTACGCATTATACGGAAATGATTATGAACGAATATTTTATCAACGTATTATTTTTGGGGAAAAGTTATGTGAAATGGAAATGTAATATTTTTGAGAAAAATATTTATATTTGGAATTAGAAATGAAAATATATTAAGTGAGACTTAATATTATAAATTGAACGCACATGTATTAAATCCCCCATCCTTGAGAAGGAGATTAACTACCAAGTACATGCAAAATATAAACACGAACTAGTTGTCTAACTATTTCCCAAAAACCTAAACTATAAAGCTAAGGCACGGCCATCCGTCTAATAGAATTAGTACATGTAGGTCGTCGCACAGCTGCCATTCGGAGTACTTGGTAGAGACGCACTGACTGTGAGTTCATGTCCCCCTTTTCTCTTAACTGTTTTCAGTTTTCTAAACTGCGGGGGTGAAATACATGTTACTATGATTACGAGTACTTTTACACATGGTATGGTTAGCGTAAGGAGGGTTACTACTTAGATCATGTGAGTGGGTAGGCGCAACTTGAGGCCATTAATCCTCATTGTAGGACCGAGGGACAGTAGCGGTAGATCTATCTGGGTGTAGCGAGCCCAGCCCCAGGCCCAGCATAACGGACCTCGGGGTGACTTTCTGCCCAACGCAAAATCCGCTAGGTTTGAGTCTTCCTACTTGCACTTCACACATATCAATGGCCTTGCAAACCACTGGTGATCTCTTTTTCCTTATTTGCTACATACCAGGATTTTTGATAAATACAAACGTTTATTTACTCACTTACACATGAACTCGCTCAACATTATTGTTGATTTTTCAACTTACATGTATTTCAGGGAATTAAAAGATCTGGCACGGTATGGCACGTTTTCCCGCTGCACTAGTTTTCCAAGGTCATCCGGGGTTTAGGGAATGTGGCTCTTTCCTGGACAAGTCACAGTCCTTAAACTGTGTTTATGTTATGTTTAAGTTGTAATGTTTGTTGAACAAGGTTATGGTTGTTAGGGCGTGATCCCGTTTTAAAAACAATGGTACTGTATTTGGTTTTTAAAGCTTAATGGATGATTCTTGCATGTTTTTAATTCATATAGCTTTGTTATGATTAAGCTATGGTATTAAGAAGTCACACCAAATTAACCACGCTTCCGCAAAGCCAGGGTGTGAAAGATCGTCCCAGTTCCAAGGATCCTTCCAGATGCCAGGATCCTTAAGGAGCTTGCAAACAGGAAGTTCAGATGTCCATCAGGGAGATTTTATTCCGATGCAGACCATTGCTTCCACTGGTCCCTCCATCATTCCAGAGTCCCAGCAATATGGATTCACATCCGGTGTTCCTAATTTGAACCCGATGGGAGGTAACACTTTTAATAATTCTCTTACCACTAACCATGGATTCATGCAGGATACAGGTATCAACCATGCCATGACCAGAGAGTTGCAAAAACTGAAGGATATGATATCAAGTGTTCCAGGAGTGGTCAAACCTATCCCGGAGATTGCAGATGGAAGCCATAAGATATCTCGCTTTGCACCGCCAATCTGTGATGCTGAGATACCCAAAAGGTTCCATGTTCCAACTATGAAGCTGTATGATGGTTCGAAGGATCCTGAGGAACACATAGCACAATACAGGGAGAGGATGGAGATCAATCCAATCCCAGAAAGGTTAAAGGAAGCATGCCTGTGCAAGGGATTCGGATCCACTCTTACTGGATCAGCCCTCAAATGGCTGCTATGTCACGTCCCCCGACCCCATCCTGGACGGAATCGGGAGCCGCGAGCAGTCCAGTGGTACCGGTGAGTTATTTTGAAAAAAAATATTGCAACGGAAATTTTATCAGGACCGTGAGTTAGGAAAAATATCAGAGTTTAGAAACACCGGATTTTATTTAAATAGATGGAATAAATTCCATTGTTACAAAGGTAGCTTTTAATAAAAACAATATTTCTTAGTTTGATTTAATTAATAAAATAAGCCACTTCTTGAAGTCTTTTAGTGCCGGATCCAATCCTTACTCCAATCTACTGTAATTACCTGAAACGCGTTTTAAAAAGGTTTTGTCAGCGGGAAATACTGAGTGAATCATTCAGTTTACTAAAACGACTCGTTTGTTATAATTTACAGTATTAAGAGTTTTTACATATGTTTCTAATATCTACCAACTACCCACAGTATTTGTCACTCGACCGGATCTGTGACTGTGGTCATATCATCATTGGCTGCCCCAATGAATGACGTATATCACTTAATTTTAGGTTCGCCCACCTAACGTGATAAAAACAGTAGTAATGTGCACAATACCCCCACATACTGGCTGTAATTTGGTGATTACATAAACTTAATCACTGTAATTATAATTCTGAAAATAATTTGGAGTATTGTAAAACATTTGATAAAAAGAGAATGACTCACATTATAAACATGCAGATTCATACGGCAGAGCTTAGCCTATTGATTTAGCCTTGTAACCTAGTGCACACGAACTAGGTAGGTAACTTAATACAACAATTACGATAACTCACGAGATCAAATTCTCACAACGAACGACAAAGTGCGATACTTAAACATCCATCGATTTAACGACGAACGACAAAGTATAACCCTAATGTGGGTGGCACTTAAACATCCATTGGATATATTGATCGGTCGGAAAATGAATCGTAATAGCGATCGAGTTAATACCCTGTATCGTAGCAGCACCCTGCTATACTAATTAGTGATTCGCGTGTGTGTAGTGGGGAGTATTTTCGGTAGTTAAACATATAGTTTAACAGAATGGAATACGTATTTGTGTAAAACCCTAATCAAACCTTAACAGTAGTCACGAGATTCGAACCTTAACGAATTTCACAAAGTATAGTCTTATTCAGACAGTACTTTGGTATCCATTTAATGAACTCACAAAGAATAGTACTTTGGATTCTGTTTAACGAAATTCACAAAGCACAGCACTTCGGCATTCGTTAGACAGTTCCTGAATCGATCGGACAGAACATCGCTTGGTTAGAACACCAACGTATAGAGAAAAGAAGAAAGAAATGAGCAACGAAGAATGAAATCCTAAGTTCCTATTTATAGCAAGCAAGCAAGCACCTCAACAATTTCTTCTGATCGATGTGGGATTTCAATTGACATGCCTACCTACCTGCTTGACATTCCTACCTACCTGCTTGACATGCCTACCTACCTGCTTGACATGCCTACCTACCTGCTTGACATGCCTACCTACCTGCTTGACATGCCTACCTACCTGCTTGACACACTTAGGTGTCTTAATTAGGGTTTCCTTATTGGATAATTATTATACTAAATATTAATTTTAGTGAGAGTTGTTACATCCTCCCCACCTTAATAAAAAATCTCGTCCTCGAGATTTGGCCTATGATATTTTCTTTAGGTTTCTTCTTTTAATTAAGAAAAATAATGTATCGTGGAATGGAATCAAAAGATATTTTGAGGGGTATGAAAATTTAAAAATAAAAATGATTTATAGAAACAATTGGATTCAATATTCGAAATGAACTTACTTTGATCAATTGAGGGAGATTCCGAATTGATAAATATCTATTTGTGAATTGGAGTATGGAAAATGATTTGTTAATGATTATCCGAAAATCAACATCGTTTACTTAAATGGTACTGGACAATAGAATTTAGTGTATCGTAATCTGAGTACATAATTGTATCAAGAATATGACAAATCAAACGAATGGCGTATGAATAGGGTTTATTATTAGCACAGGCTACAAATGTATATGGATACTGCAAGGTATTGTTATGATAATTTTACCGTTTTCGAAATTAACTGAGAGTTTCAAGGAAGCGAATCTAGATATTTCAAAAGATGACACATTCCGATGAAATGATATAGTTTCCAAGGTGATTGTGTTTAAGCCAAAATATATATGATCTATAGATTTTTAGAATGAATTTGAAGAACTTTTTGGAATTAGTAAAATTCTTTGTCAGAAGAAAACTTACCTTGATTGGTACCTAAGGAAGACTTAAGATTGATCAGTTCAAAATGAAATCATGAAAATGTTTTGTCAAATATTGAATTATGATATGAGAAAATCAATGTGCTGAGATGGGTGATTTGTAAGAATATATGAAAAGACAATAAAGTTAGTATATTTTTGTCTTAATACATAATTGTATTCAGATGATTTTAATCAAAATGTTTGATTAAAGATAGGTGATATTTTGATTTACTAAATACCTTTTCCTTTTATGTTATCATAAAGTAGAATAATAAATAAATATAGATAGGTTTAAAATATCAAACCCGGGGTAAATTTTGACAAAATAATGATATATTTTTTTTTTTATAAATAGGTTTACCCAATATTGTAGAACTCATGATTATCATTTTTAAAATCAAGTGTATTTAATTATAAGATTTTATAACAGGGTATTTTAAATTATAAAAGTAAAATAATAAATGTTTATTTTAATATCAAGCATACTTAAATATTGGCTTGCGTAAATAACATTTGATAAATATATATATATTTATAAAAGAATATTTCTATTAATAGTTGTGAAATATTAATCAAGATGAACATTTATTTATAATATGTCTTGTTCATGAATACTTAGACAATTATTTAGATAATTTTATTCGTCCCTTTGATTGTTTTATGAAAATATGTCTTCTCTTTACAATACAAAGTATACATATTTCTATATATAATATAAAATATTTTTATATATATATAATTGAAATTTACTAAATAAGTGTGATGACTTAATTTATATATATATATATATATATATATATATATTAAATAGTTATTATCATGGTTGGATATTGGTTAGTGCTGCCTTGTTTAAGCATAGGTGGACAGTCCATTCCTAACTAAGGCTAGGCTATTCAATATATGCCCTTGATAATAACTCTAGTATCTAAAAATAATAATACTAATAATATTACTAATAATAAAACTAATATTAATTGCCAATAATAAATGCATAAACTTAAATGAGAGTATACTTCAAAGAAAATTTTATACGTAAAAATATAAATTCTTTACCTTAATGGTTTTAACAAAAATTTTAAATACAGGAATACTATATTGGAAGTTTCTATATATAATCAATTAAATTTATATAATGTTTTTCGATCAATGATGATAAGGTAAGAAATATCACGAAAGGCTCGATTTAGTTTGTAAGGACTAAGGAATTAGGACATGAAATGGTGGATCATTATCTTAGCACCTAATTGTGTTAAGAATGCTTTTATAAAATAAATTAACAAAGCATATTCAATATAGATAAATAAATAATTAAATCCTAGATTAGCGAAATCTTCAAATTTTGTGAAAATGTCTTTACAAGGTGATCGTAATCAAAGAAATAATTCAGTGAAGTCGAAGGCCAAGAAAGCATGTAATAGTTCAAGAGAATCGAAATGCTTGTTGGAATTATTCCGAATTCGAATATGATGGCTTAAAATATCATATGGGACTTTGAATTGAATACGGATTGCGAGCAAGTTAACTAGGTTTGGATAAAAACGAGTTTTAATAAGGAAGTTCGGACATGATCACAACAGAAATCATGTATACTCTTCAAAAGAAAATCGAGTTTTTCAAGAAATTCTTTGATTCGATATTAAAGAGTCATCTCTTTGTAAAAACGCGGTTTACAATGAAAAGATCAAGTATAGCGAAATGATATTTGAGCTTTTGATAAAACAACAAATTGGAATGATGCCCTCTTATGGTCTTCATAATTCAAATGAACCACATGCGTAACAAACAGTGCATGTGTAGCGTGTGGATTTATCAAGAAATGAAATGAATCAATATTTTCTACTATGAAAGAAATCTTTATGGTATGATGATCATTAAAAGAAGTAGAAACACGAAAGTCAACTTATTTATAGGCAGAAGTCAGAATTGCAACGAAAGAAATATAAGAACTTTATCTGAAATCTCGTGTGATAACCTTTGTTAAGTGACATTACCAAGGAATGTCGAATGAAATGAAATGAAATAGGGGATTTGCAAAGGTAGATGACTTCTTTTGTAGTGCCAATAATTGTGAGTATAATTAGACTGTGCACCGATGGTTGTGAAATATTGTTCCAACGTACCTCAGCGATATTGTGATCGTTTGTAAGATCATGTGGGAAAGTGCCGTTTTTTTTATTACGAGTTCTTTTACTGCCGGAATTAGTATTGGTGTCATCGTGCCTAATTTATATTTTCCAAAGGTCTTTCCTTGGAAGTCATGTGTGATAAACTTCGACGTCCGTGGATATATATAATTTAAGTTTTATGTGTTTTCTTGTGCATTAGCACAACTTTAGATCTTTCTTACTTGCGTTAATAGTTTATGATAACGCATTGGTAATTCTTATATTTTTGATGGTGTTCCAATTTATAGAGTTTCCATTGTTTATTTTGTCACACGAACTACGAGACAAATGATCAAACGAAATAATGTTTGATATCGGAAAAGAGATTCCTAATAAAGAAATCTAGACACATATGCTTGTGTTTTATTCCTAATCGACTTTTGGAATTCCTTATAGATATACATATCTATATAATTATATATTTCACATGCTGTAATATACATACCTTCTATAAGATCAATGTATTTAGCAGATTCATATTTCCAAAAACAAGTTAAATATCTGGTCATGATTTTATTTAGGAAAATCTTGTCACTGATTTGACATATTATTTACCCCGTCTTATCCGGTTCGCGCCGGAGAGGTAACTTCAGTATATCCAGACAAGCTGGAGAGTCTGCTACTCTATACCCAGTTTTGCCAGAGAAAATTTTCTATTTCCCATAAATAGTATCTTTTCAAGATTTTTAAAAGTGCCTCTTTTATTAGGACTTTTATCCAGAATCAAGGAAATTTGTATTTCCCTAACATATCTTATTCTCGACCAAATAATATCAATAAGCAAGAAGCAATTACGTGTTATTGCCTGCTAATCGTCATTTTTATGGAATACCAATATCCATTACATTGTACTTATATAAGTAATTTACCTTAAAGTTTATTTAAGGCAAAATTCTTAAGTTCAAGTCTAAATATCATCCGGGGTGCTATCAGACAATATCCATTACATTGTACTTATATATGTAATTTACCTTAAAGTTTATAACACCTAATTGCGTAAACAAGTAGCTTAGCTTATACTAAGGCATCTTTTCTTATGTTCAAGTCTAACTGCTATCGGCTGTGCTACCATTTAACAGTAATCTCCTAACTCTTTTTATTTAAGCTTAAGTATTATTATCACAACACTTATAGGCTTAAAGCAGTGGCTCTGATACCACCTTCTGTCACGTCCCCCGACCCCATCCTGGACGGAATCGGGAGCCGCGAGCAGTCCAGTGGTACCGGTGAGTTATTTTGAAAAAAAATATTGCAGCGGAAATTTTATCAGGACCGTGAGTTAGGAAAAATATCAGAGTTTAGAAACACCGGATTTTATTTAAATAGATGGAATAAATTCCATTGTTACAAAGGTAGCTTTTAATAAAAACAATATTTCTTAATTTGATTTAATTAATAAAATAAGCCACATCTTGAAGTCTTTTAGTGCCGGATCCAATCCTTACTCCAATCTACTGTAATTACCTGAAACGCGTTTTAAAAATTTTTTGTCAGCGGGAAATACTGAGTGAATCATTCAGTTTACTAAAACGACTCGTTTGTTATAATTTACAGTATTAAGAGTTTTTACATATGTTTCTGATATCTACCAACTACCCACAGTATTTGTCACTCGACCGGATCTGTGACTGTGGTCATATCACCATTGGCTGCCCCAATGAATGACGTACATCACTTAATTTTAGGTTCGCCCACCTAACGTGATAAAAACAGTAGTAATGTGCACAATACCCCACATACTGGCTGTAATTTGGTGATTACATAAACTTAATCACTGTAATTATAATTCTGAAAATAATTTGGAGTATTGTAAAACATTTGATAAAAAGAGAATGACTCACATTATAAACATGCAGATTCATACGGCCAAAGTTTAGTCTACAGATAAGCCTTGATATATTGCAGATTTATACAGGCAGAGCTTAGCCTATTGATTTAGCCTTCTAACCTAGTGCACACGAACTAGGTAGGTAACTTAATACAACAATTACGATAACTCACGAGAACAAATTCTCACAACGAACGACAAAGTGCGATACTTAAACATCCATCGATTTAACGACGAACGACAAAGTATAACCCTAATGTGGGTGGCACTTAAACATCCATTGGATATGTTGATCGGTCGGAAAATGAATCGTAATAGCGATCGAGTTAATACCCTGTATCGTAGCAGCACCCTGCTATACTAATTAGTGATTCGCGTGTGTGTAATGGGGAGTATTTTCGGTAGTTAAACATATAGTTTAACAGAATGGAATATGTATTTGTGTAAAACCCAATTCAAACCTTAACGGTAGTCACGAGATTCGAACCTTAACGAATTTCACAAAGTATAGTCTTATTCAGACAGTACTTTGGTATCCATTTAATGAACTCGCAAAGTATAGTACTTTGGATTCCATTTAACGAAATTCACAAAGCACAGCACTTCGGCATTCGTTAGATGGTTCCTGAATCGATCGGACAGAACATCGCTTTGGTGATTATTGGTTAGAACACCAACGTATAGAGAAAAGAAGAAAGAAATGAGCAACGAAGAATGAAATCCTAAGTTCCTATTTATAGCAAGCAAGCAAGCACCTCAACAATTTCTTCTGATCGATGTGGGATTTCAATTGACCTGCCTACCTACCTGCTTGACATGCCTACCTACTTGCTTGACATGCCTACCTACCTGCTTGACATGCCTACCTACCTGCTTGACATGCCTACCTACTTGCTTGACATGCCTACCTACCTGCTTGACATGCCTACCTACCTGCATGACACACTTGGGTGTCTTAATTAGGGTTTCCTTATTGGATAATTATTATACTAAATATTAATTTTAGTGAGAGTTGTTACATGCTAAGTCTTCCCCCTTACTCTATTACCTCATTTGCTAATCTAGTTAACTTATTCAATAATCAGTTTTCTTGTAGTTGAAAATTTGAGCGATTAACTAGTGATCTATATAGGATAACCCAGGGTCATAATGAATCATTAAGGGATTACATAACCAAATTTAGTAAAGAATCCTTAGACATTCCCAACTTTGATATAGCCACGGCTGTTGAGGCCTTCAAAATGGGATTTCTTAGGGATTCATTGTTCTATGATGATCTTGTTATGACACCATGCAGGAACCTAGATGAGGTAAGAACCCGGGCACTCAGGTTCATCCGGCTAGAGGATGACAAGAGGATCCAGGAGAGATTAGCAGGATCCTCAAAGCAGGAGAAGCAAGGATCCTCGTTCAAGAATAACAAGTTCAGATCCTATAACAGATCTGATAACCAGAATGTGCATGCTGTTGATCAAGAAGAGGATGATGAGGATTATCCTCCAATTTCTGAATATTGTTTTTCCGTTGATAACAATGAACTAATACTTGCGATGTAGAATCTAGGTGATAAAGCTAGATGGCCAAGAAAAAATGACAGACCAGCTGCAACCAAAGATAAATCAAAGTGGTGTGCATACCATGAAGATTTTGGGTATCTAACAGAAGAATGCATTGCATTGAGAAAGGAAATTGGATACTTGTTGAGCAAGGGGCATCTAAAAGAGTTGTTGGGTAGAAAAAAGTCAAGGACTCAGGATCCTGAAAGGATCCCTGAGAAAGCTCCGGCCCCTCCAGCAGATGCACAAGTGATAAACTTTATTTCTGGAGGATCAGACATCTGTGGCACATCCTTCTCACCAGCTAAAAGGCATGCAAAGGAAACTAAAATGGATAATGGAGAAAGACCTGTTCGAACATCAAGTGTCTCCGAAGGAAAAGTCATAACCTTTGATGAGGATGATCGTGTCGATATCCAGGATCCTCATCACGATGGTTTAGTTATTACCCTTTTCATTTCTCACCATTTTGTCCGCATGATCCTTATTGACGGAGGAAGCTCAGTAAACATTATCCAGCTTGATGTTCTGAAGAAGATGGGTATCCCAGAATCAGATATCATACCAAGATCCTCCGTGCTCGTGGGATTTAGTGGCGAAACTAAGAATACCCTGGGGGACATTAAACTCCCAATATACATAGAAGGCGTACATTCTTATCAAAAATTTTGTGTTATTGACTGTTTATCTTGTTGTAATGTTATCCTTGGCAGGCCCTGGATACACGATATGAAGGCAGTCCCATCTACCTACCATCAATGTGTGAAGCTCCCTAGTCCTTGGGGAATAGTCAAGATTGACAGTGATCAGCAGGAGGCTAAGAACTGCTACACTTCATCGATGAAACCAGCCTCGAAGTCAAGGGAGCAATAGCAATCAAAGTATCTGTTTTGGTCAAAAATCACACAAGGATAATGCAACCAAACTCTAAGTAAACGGGGAATGATGCTTGGTTTGTTGAAAAAGTAAAGGATCACTTTGGTAAGAAATATGCAAGTGACACAAGGATTTATACGAGGAAAAAGCCCTTGATCAATGAATGATCTCCGGCATAAAAAACCTCGGGTGATGGCAACTACCGATCACCAAACTTCAATATAACAAAAAATGGTTACAACTTCGGATGATAATGAGCTGAGTACAAGGGTCACTATAGTGTCGAGTGTCTAAGTGTGTGAGAAATGTGTTGTGTGTCTTCCGAATGGGGAAGAGTGTTATATATACAAGTGTGAGTGACCTATTTTAGGTAAATAGACTAACAATCAGCTCATTACCCCTTTAGAAATAAAAGTAAATCTAGCCTAAATTATCGCCCTTAAGTCATGCTGAGTTTCCATATCCTCTACAACGTCTATTTCTTGTAATACGTGTGCGAGATTAGCGTGACAGGTTCCTTGTTTACGTTGCAAAGACCAGATCCCACTTGTAATTCCTACAAGATAACATTAAATCCAAAGAGAACAATCGTTAGTATGAGGATCCTTAGGATGATCCGTGATCCTGATCCTGAAGCTCCTCTGAGGATCACTATCTGTCAAGGAAACAAGGATCACTTGTGAGGATAACATGTAAGGATCATAGGTCATAAAAATCCAGCCCTAACAATTTCCCCCAAAATATAAGGAGTTTTTATGTGATATAAACGAGTTATATTTTGCTGAATCTTATCTATAACTAACTCAACGGATATATAGCCGTTAAGATGGAACTATCCGTTGCGATCTGACGTCATGGAAGTGACAGCCCTGCACAAATCATCATTATAAATAGAAATAGGGATAGGATCGAATGTATTTAAATTCAAAGCAACTCCCTTTATAACCGTATTCAGAAGATCAACCAGGTATTCTCCTTTTCATCTTCTTCTCTCTTGTTTTGTTTTTCATATCTCGTTCAGTATGTTGCTCCGGAATTCTCCTGCCAAGGATCAATAGAAAGAAAGCCCCTTTAAGAGCCAAGGGATCATCACAAACTCTGCTAAAGAACGCTGTATCTTTACTGATCCTCAGATTGATAGGATTCGGTGCTGTTTTCCTGCAAATACGGTGTTCAAAGCTTATGATCCCTCTGCCCTGAGTGACCACACCTCCGATTCATGGGTTGCCTTTCTTGTGATCCCGTTTTCCATAGGTTATACGTATCCCTTTCCAGCCTTTACTCAAGCATTCTTCTCCTTGACCGGCATATCTTACGTCCAGGCCATGCCGATGATCTGGAGGATTTTGTTTACCCTTGAAAGGATCATCGAGCAAGAGGGGATTGACTTAGGTATGGCCGAGTTGGGTGAGCTATACGATCTGACCACCTTTGGTTCCCATCGTTATCTGTTCAAACGTAGACCCGGGGAGGAGCATCCAATCTTCAAGGTTACCAAGAATGATACTAATTGGAAGCGGCGATTCTTTTTTGTTAGGAGAGATACCATCCCTAACGGGAAGGATTTGCCCAAGGAGTGGGCTACCCATGGTAGGATAGAGGATCCTGGAAGGATCACCATAGAACATATTCCTTGATAGAAGGATCACTGATATTCTGTTGTTTTCTTGTCGTGCAGCTATCTCCGTTTCACATCTGAAGTTGACTCCTGCTGCAAAAGAGAGACTCTTGGCCTTCAAGAAGCTTGATCCGGAGATAAGAACTTTCCAGGCTGCCACCCAGGATTCTCAAGAAGTATCCTCTGCCTCTGTCACAATGTCAAGTAAGTATCCTGATATAAAAAGTAATTCTGTGTAGGATTTCAAATTCAGTTAGAATACTTATCTTATTTTGGTTGTATAGGCGCTGGAAAATCTGCTAAGTCTGCTTCAAAATTTGGCGTTGAAGATTTGTCCAACGTCAAACCTTCAAGGAGGAAGAATCCTGCCAGCCCGAGTACCTCTGTCCCCAAGGCACCTGTGAGAGGAAAGGGAGGAAAGAAGAGGAAAACCTCTGATGCTGAGGGTCTCCAAGGATTTCCCCTGCTCCGCCAACAGTTTCTTGATTACGTCAATGAGGTAAGGATCATTGCCCCTGCTTGTATATCCTGTTTGAATATCTTGCTTGAATATCCTGCTTGAATATCCTACTTGTTTGAGGATCACCTGGTCCTGGGCTTACCCTTTTCCCTTTTTGCAGAAATTTGCTGAAATAGAAACTTATATTGGCCACGTTGAGTATCAAGACCGCCAAATCGCTGACCTCCAACAAATGGGTGTGCTGAAGGATCTCAAGATTGCTGATCTTGAGAAGGGGCTTCGGGCTACCAAGGATGAAGCTGCCAAAATGGTGATCAACTTCGATTATGAGAAGCATGATATCACCCAGGATGCCAAGGTCTCTGCTGCGATAACCATGTACAAGATCCAGTTGCAGATGGCTGCGGAGGCTCAGGATCCTGCCTTCGACAAAAGCACATGGGACGTGGAGGGCTGGAAGGCAAGGCTGGCAGAGTTGGAGGATGATGATGAAGCTGAGGAGATCCCAATGCTTGAAGGTGGTGATGCTGGCAAGGATTAGGGGGAAGCAAGTGGAGCTGGTGGTGATGGTGCAGCGAAGGTTTGAGCTGCAGAATTGGGCGATGAAGGAAACTTCTAGACATAGCCGGAGCCCAATTTTTTTTTTTTGATGGTAGTTTGTTTCTAACAATTTGATGGTCTGTAACTTGAACAATAGTTTTAGGATTAAGGATCTAGGATCCTTCAGACAATAGGTAGGATTGCAAATGGTGGAGGGATCCTCTGTTTGGGGGATGAAGCCTTTGTGATCCTGCCGCTTTTATTTACCTCCATGCTATGACCGCACAAACAATGGACACCCTTTGCCAACCCATGTGGACGGGCCACGTTTTGCTGGTAGAAACGTGGGTTGGCAATTTTGACAACTTTGAAGGGTTTAAAATCCTTTGTTAATAAAATAACTCTAATCTTTCTGGCTTATCTCGTGTTGTTATCCTTTGCTTATCCTCTTATTTTCCGCTTGTTTAGAAATGTATTTATTTGAGCAAGAAAAGTTAAGCAAATTATGTTTAAGAAGTTTAGGATATGATCCTGGATCAAATATCCTATAATCGAAAATTTTCAAGGTAGTTTATTTTAAGGATCATAGGTTCAGTTGTCAAGGTCTAAGGATTATTCAAATGAATAATTAAAAATAGTTAAGGATCATACCTGAGGATCCAAGTTAGGATCCTAACCTTTAATCAGGATAACCATAAGTAAAAACTTTAATGAATAATAAGGATTAAGGATCCTTAATTGTTTAACTTCGAAAACCTAAAAAAATGGAATATAACTTGGGACTAAGCCAATATAAAAGATAAGTTAGTAACTGGGGACAAGCCCAAAGGATAACTGGGGACGAGCCCATAGGATCACTAGGGACAAGCCCGAAGGATAACTGGGGACAAGCCCAAAGGATGACTGGGGATAAGCCCAAGGATCGTATGTAAACTGGAGTATGGCCCTTACTGGCGACTATCCAATCTTAGTGACATGAAAATGCCAAAACCTTAGCTAACGTGAAAACGTTAGAAACCTTAGGAACGGATGTATGGTACGTCTACCATTATACGTAGGATCCTAGGTATAGCCAGTACGATGAGGTTGTCAGCCCCGAAAGTGGGTACTGGTCCCAAAGACGTGAACTATACCAGGATCATCGTGCGCTACAGGCGAAACTGGGGACAAGCCCAAACTGGGGACAAGCCCAAAACTTTGGAGGGTTGGCCAACCACTTTGATCTTCTGTAAAATGATAACAAATCTGCAAAAGCTTAAACTTTGTGAAAATAGATGTTAACTGATTAACATCTTTAACTTATGATAAGTAATAAGTATAAAATGAATGAAAATGAAAATGAAAGTAATGTGTTACCAAATGTAGAATCATATATCCTTTGAGGATCCTGGATCAGAATACCGGTATCGCTGAGGATCCCTGATCCTTCTTACTTAAAGTATTTTTTTGAAATGAACAGCATTCCAAGCTCTTGGTAGGAGATCACCATCCATTGTTAACGAATGATATGCCCCCTTTCCTGATTCAGCTTCAATTAGATAGGGGTCTTCCCACTTTGGTTCTAGCTTGCCATCAGAAGAATTTGTAGTGTTCTGGAATGCTTCTCTTAGCACAAAATCACCAACTTGAAATCTTCTAATCCTGTAATTCTTGTTGTATGCTCCAGCCATAACTGGCCATTTCCTTTTTTCTGACTTTGAGCAAAAGCTTCTTCTTAGGATGCAAATGTTATGTTGGTTGGTGTAGAATATTACTGTGTCTTTGACAAGCATCACATTTCTTTGTGTATTCCACAGCATACATCTTCATGGTAGGCCAATAGTATCCTGTTCTAAGGATCCTTGAAAATAGTGCTCTGCCCCCAGTGTGGTTTCCACAGTCTCCTTGAATTTGAAAGCTTTAGGATTTTGTCTTGTATGGATCTCTCCATGTTGTATATATCTTAGGATTGGAAGGATCCAGGATCCTGAATTCGACTGTGCAGGATCACCAGGTATGATTGCAGAATCCTCCACTATCTCCATGGCTATGTGATCCTCAATTGCAGGCGTTAAAACATGGATGATGAGTATTTTCACATCCTCTGGAATCTTCAGTGATGATCCAAGATTAGCTAGAACATCAGCTTCTGCATTCTCTTCCCTGGGTACCTGTGATAGACTGAAAAAAGCAAAAGAATCTGCCAGTTTCCTGATCATTTCTAAGTATTTGATTAGCTTTTCACATTTGACAGTGTAAGAACCGTTATAATGATTAGTAATTAATAGAGAATCTACATATACTTGAAGATACCTGGTCCTCATATTGTTAGCTAATTGCAAACCTGCTATAAAGGCCTCATACTCTGCCTCATTATTAGTGGTTTGGAATTTACATGCAATGGATTGGGGTATAATGTCCCCCTGTGGCGATTTATTAGTGTGCTTTGTCCAGTTCCTTTAACATTTGAAGCTCCATCCATGAAGAGTGTCCAAGGATCCTTGGTCTTCTCAAGTTGTTGAACTTCTAATTCAGCTTCCCTTTGTAGATCACTACTGAAATCAGCCACAAAGTCAGCTAAAGCTTCGGACTTGATGACAGTCCTAGGTTCATACTTAATGTCATATGCATTAAGCTTGACTATCCACTTTGCCATTCTACCTGCTATTTCAGTTTTCCTGAGAACATACCTGGCCTCAGCATCAAGTAGAATTTTACTTACATAGTACACCGGATGTTGAGAACCTTCATGATCCTTAACTAGGATCACACTTACTACTTTAGCTGAAATAGATACGTATAAGGATAACGATTCTCCATTTTCTGGTTTCATCAGGGCTGGTGCTGAGGATAGATGATCCTTAAGAACGTTAAGTGCAGCTTCATGCCTATCAGTCCACTCAAACTTGTCTTTGAGCAATTTGTCTACCTCTTCTTGGATTCCTTTCAATTGCAAACTTTCTCCTTTTTTGGTGGATTGGTTTGAATGACCTGTCAATGCCAAGTTTATGAGTGATAATATCCTTAGATATACCTGTCATATCTTCATGTTTCCAAATGAAGGTTGTTGATGCATTTCATGTCTATCGCCTTCGTCAATCCGTGTCGTAGTGAAAAGCTGGAAGTAATCAAGTGCATATTGTTGTATTTAGTTAGAAATGGCAAGGTGGCAAACTTGTAATTAATGTGAATGTTCATTAAAGTTGCCTTGACCATATAAATAGGGGATTATGTCATGAGTTAGTTAGTGCTTAGAGAGATTTTGGTAGATCTTGAGTTAGAGTTTGAAGAGATTTGGAGTGGAGACTTTCTAGAGAGAGAAAGTAGAGAGAGAAAGTAGTGTAAACGTGAATTCTTGTACCGGATAGTCAAATCTTGTAATGAAATCACGTTAGTAGTACGTTATCGTGTGTTCGGTCACGTTCGTTCACGGATTCCGCACGTGAAACGTTCGTTACGCAATCGAACGGTCACCAAACCGGTCCTACAAGTGGTATCAGAGCTAGGAGCTCGATTGCTTGATCAAACACGTCGTTCTCGTACAGATTTCAGCCGATTCAGAGCCAAATCAGATCCGAATTTCATCAATTTATCACTTTCTACTCATTTCTTGGAAATTCGACAAATTGAACGTGTTTTCACGGTCCAATTCGTCTGAATTTCTAGTATATTGTGCGAAATATATTGAATTGAAACCCTACCAAGTTTCACGTTGAAACACTAAGCTGTTTTGGAGAAATTGCAGATTTTTGGTCCGAAATCGCGTGAACTTTCAGGTCTGGATCGCTTTTACGAACATCGTGGATCGCTCCAAAGTCACGTGGATCGCTCGAAGGTATTGTCTGGATCGCTCGAAGATACAGGTCTGGTCCGCTCGTAAACAACATTCTGAACCGCTCCAAGTGTTAGTCTGAATCGCTTTTAGAAATTTTCTGAACCGCTTATGTGACAGAGTGTGGTTCGCTCTTATGTCGTCTTCTTCACATGATGTTCGGAACTTGCAGGTTGTTGACAGGTTGTTGTCTGCAACATTTAAGTCACCGCCCCATTAAGCAAGTTTAATCAATCAAAAGGCCCACTAGTCTACTGTTCAGTCTTTAATCACCGCCCCATTAACAAATTAAGTGGATTGTTGTGCCGCCCATTCACTTATTACGAGACCCAATACCACGTTTTGAAGTAAACCGCCCAACCCATTGTCGTAGCCTGTTGTTGTTGTTTACATTCCCACCGCCCAGCCCACTTTAAAGCACCACCCAAGCATTCCAATTACCAAATGCCAAAATATTACCCAATTACACAACACCACTCCACCGCCAATTCTACCCAATCCCAGCTTGTTGTCTTGCCGCCCACTACCCATTTAACGGCCCAATCCAAGTCCTTAAATTCACCGATCACAAACCTTAAAGTCAACCATCAAATTTTTAAAAAAAACAAATCTTTAAAGCCCAATATTTTTAACCACTGTCAAAAACAAAATCAATTGCCGCCCAACCCACTTTCATAGTTGTAATTGGTGTAAATTTTAAAAAAAAAACAGTTTAAAAACTTAAAGTGATGATGTTGTGTTTAAGTGATGTTGTGAGCTAAAATTTTTGAGGGGATTTGAGTTGACAGTGCATATTAACTAGAACGGGTTTACGAATCTTCGACAAACAAGTCTTAGATTGGTTTATTCATACATTGTTACGAATTCAATTAGCTTTGATCTAATCGGTTACTTGCTTGGTTGCAGGAAATCCACGGTAGTTTGTCGAGCATCAGTTATACGAACAAACGAATCGTTTAAATACCGAAAATGGATTTTGCAATTAATATTGTACTGAACAAGTTCAATAATTTTTCAGGTATCAATGGAGAATCAATTGAAGAATTGATTAATAGGTATGTCGAGCTGTATTGGATAATGGTGAGTTTGAAGATAACCAAGACAAATGAGGAATGGGTTAACAAACTGGAAAATGCTTTACCGGGTGATGAATGGAGAACGTATCTGTCAGATTGGAAGAAGAGATGCTTAGAAGTGACTTTGTGCGAGTTTATTGAGAAGATTAAAGAACGAGAACTTGAACTCCAAAAGATTAGTAAGGCCGAAGCAGCTGATAAAGAAAAATTCAAATCTGAGGAAAGTGTTCGAGAAGTAGAGGAGCAGATTATAGAAATTTCAGCTATCAAGGTGGAAAAGAAAGCTGAAACTGTAGATAAGATCGAGAAGTGCTCAAACTGTGAAAATCTGAAATGTGAAAATGCCAAACTCTTGAGGGATTTAGAGAGTTTGACATTAGAAAACAAAAATCTTAAAAAATCAGAAAATGTTTTGAAAAATCAAATAAAAAATTCAGAAATTGAAAAAGTAAAAATTGAAAAAGATTTTCAAAATCAAATAAAGATTTTAGAAGATGAGAGAGATATTTTTGGTAAAAATAATCTTGAGAAACAGATTGAAATAAATTCTCATCTTGCTAAAATCATTCAGCTTGAAAAAGAAGCTGAAAGTGATCGGCATAAAATTGCTGATTTAGAAAATAAATTGAAAGGTTTTGTGACTTCTGCGTCATATGTTTGTCCAGAACCGATCAATTCAGTCCCAATAAGTGACAAGGTCACAAATTTTGACAAAGTCAAAATTGAAGATTGTGATGATGTATCTGATGATGAAAAAGAAAAAGAAAAGAAAAGAAAAATATTTTTAGATTTAAAAGAAAAATTTAAAAATACTGTTTTGCAATCTACTGAGAAAGGTGAATGCTCAAAGCAAAAACCTGTAAAGAAGATTGTGAAACAGAAACAAAAAGATAAAAAATTGAAAAACCCTCAAAACAAAAATAAAAGCTCATCAGATCAATCATCCAATCGCAATAAAAAAATACAAAAATTGAAAAACGAAAATTCAAAAATTGTTGGTAATGAGTGGTGCAGGTTTGACCAAAGCGCTCAAGAGCCAAATCAAACAATCAAGAAAAGGAAGGAGTATCACCACGCCAGACAATGCTTTGATCTAAGCGTTTGGTATGGAAATGGTGATGGGCATGATAACAGAGTGTGTTACAGATGCGGGTATCGAGGACACATTGCTGTTAACTGCCAGAGACAGAGATTTGAGACAAGAAGATGTTATAACTGCCAAATCAAAGGCCATATTGCGAAGAATTGCCCAAGGAAATCAAGTGAAAGATTGAGGGTTAATTCTCAAAAATTGGCAAAGAAACCAGTCACTGTCAAGCCCAAGGTACTGAAAGTTTCAGAACAGCATGTCAAAGAACAGAAGGTCCAAGAACCTAAAGTTCAAGAAAAGAAAGTGAAACTTTCTCAAGGGCAGAAAGACAAACTGCGAAAGAAGAGGAAGAAGGCCAGAGAATATCTGGAGAAGATTTTGTCCTCGGGTTCATCCGACAGATCAAAGAAGAGTGCTGATGAATCGATTCACTCGACAACAAAGTCAAGTAAACCGAATTCGTCAGATACAAATCTGAGGACAAAAGAGGAGATAAAGAAAAAGGAGAAAAAGGTCGGCGATGAATCTGACACGTCGAAGTCAGACAAGCCACCTTCAGGCGATGAATCTGACAGATCAAAGTCAGACAAGCCATATTCAGGCAATGATTCTGGTTCGTCAAAACCAGAAGAGCCAGTTATTGAGGTAAAATCTGAGAATTCAGGTTTAACAATGGATGATACGCACTTTCCTCCATTGATAAACAAGAATTCAAAATCACCCAAGGACAGTCAGGCTTGGGTGAACCTTTTCAAATGAAAAACCTGACTTGCCGGAGTTTCCAGGTTGGTAAGCGTGGAACATGAATCGGCACATGTCTTGAGAAATTTCACTCTGGTGATTTTTCGTCTTCAAAAGATAAATTAGGGACATTAAGTTGTACTTGATTCATCTTTTCTAGAAGTAGTAATTTGTAAAACAATGTGATGAAACCCCGAGTTTATGAAATGTCACACAAAACTAATTTTCCGGAAAAACCATTTTGATTAAAACAAACTTAAGTGTTTTGAAATCATAATGGGAAAATAGTTTGTTGTGAGGGGGAGTTCTGATTGTTTACGCCAAGTGGATGGAGAATTGAAGTGATTCTCATCAAGTTGTCAACTTTGTACAGTTTGTTTCAAATTTTCTCAGAAAATCAAAATTGAAACATATTTTGATTTTAGGGGGAGAAAAATTTAAAAAAATTAGAAAATTTGAAAAAGTCAAAAACATCGAAAAATTTAAAAATAAGTTTTGTTGATAAAAGAGGAAATGATAATAAATCAGTGGACTATCACAGCATGCTAAGGAAATGAAATGTCAAATGTGATAAACGATCTCACTAAAGATGTGACGATAGGCTCAGCTAGACTAGTAGATTTGCGATAACGATACAAATATAAGTGAAAAAGCCTAGTTCTAGTGGGAAACATGGTTGAAAGCATAGTACTTAGTTTTGTCCTTCTTGACTGTGTGCCTGCTCAGTAATCGCTGATTGTCGAAAGACATAAAACTGGTTAAGTTTGTGAACTTTCACTACTTTGCTGAAAAATCGCTGTGATTGTGCATTTCATTTTGCAAAGATTTAAACTTGTTTGATTTCTTTATTTTGTTTAAGCATCGGACATCCTCTGCGTATACGGGAGTATCGACCTGGATGTTGTTGCCTAAACGTTCTGCTTTATTTTCTTTGGTGTTTCGTTTAAGCTTTGGACCTCCTCTGCGTATACGGAAGTATCGACCTGGTGGTTAAAGCCTAAACAACTTCAACTTGTTTTATTTTCTTATTTTGTTTAAACATTGGACTTTCTCTGCGTATACGGAAGTATCGACCTGATTGTTAATGTTTAAACATTCTGCTTTGTTTTCGCACAAATCACAGTTGATGAAAGTTTAAAGGCATTACTTGAGTTAGTGTATTGCATGATGAGGGGATATGCTGAGATCGTGGGGTCCATAAGAACTTAGTGCATAATTAATATACCTTAACGTATCGGTAAGCATTTCGAAAGTTTTTAGATTGAGCTTAAGTGGACAACAATATCGTCAATCAACGTGAATCGTTTAGAACTTAAAATGTCTAAAAGCTTAACGGTGTTGGTGATTTGTCTCAAAACTGATATGATCCTCTTGCACAAACTCACAAAAATATGTGTGTACATATTTCTTTTCTTCATTTTATTTCTGCATTTCTGCATTATGTTTCTTATTTTCAAAAATCCAAAAAGATTTTCGACAACTGATGTTGAAAAGCTGATTTTCAAAATCTCAAAGGCTAAACATGAAGAACAGACGGTTTGGTTAATTGATTTGAAATGTTTAAGATGATTCGTTAATTTGAATCAGAATTTGGAATGTTTCGAATTTTTAATCAGTTTTAAATATGAAAATTCTCAAATGTTTAGCTGATTCATTAAGTTGAATCACAATATTGTTTGTTATAATTGTGTGTTTGAGATGTGTAGGTTTCAGAATTTGTTGCTGCGAAAAGCCAGACTACGATCCCGACATCTGATTCTGAGGGGGAGTCTGAAGACGAGCTCAACGCTAAAGGAGCTTGTATCTGGAAAGCCAGGTGTCGATCCCAAAAGCACGGAAGCTTGACGAAAGGGGGAGCCTGAAGATTCTGAAGAAAATACAGATCCTCTGGGATTCTGTTCGAACAAGAGTATTTGAAGACTCTCACTAAAGATTCCGTCAACATCCAAGGGGGAGTTTGTTAGTGCAGTTGTCTGTCGACTACATCTTCGTTCGAGTCTCTCAAATAGAAAGTCAAGTCGTTATGAGTTTCACTACGGATTGTCTACGGCAATATCCAAGGGGGAGATTGTTGATGCATTTCATGTCTATCGCCTTCGTCAATCCGTGTCGTAGTGAAAAGCTGGAAGTAATCAAGTGCATATTGTTGTATTTAGTTAGAAATGGCAAGGTGGCAAACTTGTAATTAATGTGAATGTTCATTAAAGTTGCCTTGACCATATAAATAGGGGATTATGTCATGAGTTAGTTAGTGCTTAGAGAGACTTTGGTAGATCTTGAGTTAGAATTTGGAGAAGACTTGAAGAGGAGACTTTCTAGAGAGAGAAAGTAGAGAGAGAAAGTGATTGTAAACGAGATTCTTGTACCGTACACGTCTATTCTTGTAATGGATTCTCGTTAGTAGTACGTTATCGTGTGTTCGGTCACGTACGTTCACGGATTCCGCACGTGAAACGTTCGTTACGCAATCGAACGGTCACCAAACCGATCCTACAAAGGTAGATTTTCTTCTTTCCAAGAAGGATACTAAATCCTGCTAAATACTGTCTAGGATCCAGATCCTATAAAAATTTTGGATTCAGGATCCTCTGAGTTCAACATAACATCCTTGACGTCTTGCTCTCTTGCCTCCATGATGTCTTGCTCCTTGGAGGCTGGCTTCTTTGAAGAAGTGTAATAGTTTTTTGCCTCCTGCTGATCACTTTCTATCTTCACCATATCTCATAGAGTTGGGACCTTGACACGTTGATGATATGTTGAGAGGGATTGCCTTCATATCGTGTATCCATGGTCTGCCAAAGATAATGTTACAGCAAGATAAGCAATCAATAACATAAAAATTTTTTTTTAACATAATTTACTCCCTCTATGTAGATAGGAAGTTTGGTGTCCCCCAATGTAATCTTTGTCTCTCCAAGGATAGATGATCTTTGGACAATATCGGATTCAAGGATGTCCATTCTATCGAGGACATCCAACTGGATTATGTTCACTGAGCCTTTCCCATCAATGAGAATCCTGCGAACAAAACGGTTAGATATAAATAATGTAATAACTACACCGTCGTGATGAGGATCCTGAATGTCCGCACAGTTATCCTCATCATATGATATCACTTTCTTCTGGGTAAGGATGAAGGTCCGAACAGGTTTGCCCCCATTCTCCATCTTTGTTTCCTTTGCACGTCTCTTAGCTGCTGAGAACCTCCAGAGATGAAATGGATGATTCAAGCATCGGATGGTGGAGGAGGAGCTTTTTCAGGAATTTTCTCAGGATACTTGATCCTTGACCTTTTCCTTCCAAGCAATTCCTTCAAGTATCCTTTGCTCTAAAGATAACCTATCTCCTTCCTAAATGCTATGTACTCATCTATGAGATGACCAGAATACCCATGGTAAGCACACCATTTCGATTCGTCTTCGGTGGCAGACGGTTTGTCATTCTTCCTTGGCCACCTAACCTTGTCACCTAAACTCTGGAAGGAGGAACCTTGAGCCTGCGAGGATCCTTGAGCCTGAGAGGATCCTTGAGCCTGAGAGGATCCTTGAACCTGCGAGGATCCATGAACCTGAGAGGATCCTTGAACCTGCGAGGATCCTTGAACCTGCGAGGATCCTTGAACCTGCGAGGATCCTTGAACCTGCGAGGATCCTTGAACCTGAGAGGATCCTTGAACCTGCGAGGATCCTTGAATCTGAGACATTGCCGATGATCCAGAACGTATTCCTGTTGATCCACCCTGGTATTGGACATGTGGAGCTGCAAAGTTCTGAGAAGTTATGACCGGAGTGTCGAAATTCAGCGACCACGGCATCAAAGGGGAGTGATCCTCTGCTGATTTTATCAATTTCGCGAAGGATCCTGCCATTAGTTTTGACCTGCCGCATGTGATCCTTCATCTGCACAATCAAAGCATAAAAATCGCTGTTAGTAAGTGTAGAGGAAGAAACAACAGTTGGTTTTGTGAAAACGGGGGTTGTCTTTTTCGGAGAATTTCTCAGCATTTTTCTGGAATGCAATGGGGAGATGATGCAAAGGCGGAATGCCCTGTGAAAAAGTGACCGCCGACATAGAGCTTGGAGTGTTCTTCGCTGGAGGAGCCATGTGTTTGAAGGTAATGAACCGAAATAAATGAAATGAACAAAATTTCTCAGAATTGAAGCACCAATTGTCCCACGGTGGGCGCCAAACTGTTTTGGTCAAAAATCACACAAGGATAATGCAACCAAACTCTAAGTAAACGGGGAATGATGCTTGGTTTGTTGAAAAAGTAAAGGATCACTTTGGTAAGAAATATGCAAGTGACATAAGGATTTATACGAGGAAAAAGCCCTTGATCAATGAATGATCTCCGGCATAAAAAACCTCGGGTGATGGCAACTACCGATCACCAAACTTCAATATAACAAAAAATGGTTACAACTTCGGATGATAATGAGCTGAGTACAAGGGTCACTATAGTGTCGAGTGTCTAAGCGTGTGAGAAATGTGTTGTGTGTCTTCCGAATGGGGAAGAGTGTTATATATACAAGTGTGAGTGACCTATTTTAGGTAAATAGACTAACAATCAGCTCATTACCCCTTTAGAAATAAAAGTAAATCTAGCCTAAATTATCGCCCTTAAGTCATGCCGAGTTTCCATATCCTCTACAACGTCTATTTCTGGTAATACGTGTGCGAGATTAGCGTGACAGGTTCCTTGTTTACGTTGCAAAGACAAGATCCCACTTGTAATTCCTGCAAGATAACATTAAATCCAAAGAGAACAATCGTTAGTATGAGGATCCTTAGGATGATCCGTGATCCTGATCCTGAAGCTCCTCTGAGGATCACTATCTGTCAAGGAAACAAGGATCACTTGTTAGGATAACATGTAAGGATCAGAGGTCATAAAAATCCAGCCCTAACAGTATCCTCCAAGGGATGTCTTGGAGGCAAGGGAGCAAGATGTGGTAGAAATCCTCATGGATCCTGATGATCCTGAATCCAAAATCTATATCGGATCAGGGATCCTTGGCAAAATGAAGGAAGACCTCGTATCCTTCCTCAAAAGGAGGAAAACTACCTTTGCATGGAAGCATGAGTATATGACAGGTATATCTAAAGATATTATAACTCATAAACTTGGCATTGACAGGTCATTCAAACCAATCCATCAAAAAAGGAGGAAGTTTGCACCGGAAAGAAATGCCATTATCCAGGAAGAGGTAGAGAAATTGCTCCGGGCAGGTATGTGTCGATTTTACAGATTTAAATAAGGCATGTCCCAAGGATCCTTTCCCATTACCCCACATTGACTCCATGGTGGATGCAACGGCGGGTCATGAACTGTTGACTTTTATGGATGCTTCATCTGGATTTCAACAAATTCAGATGGAACCATCTGATCAAGAGGATACGACTTTTGTGACTCCAACCGGTATATATTGTTATATTGCTATGCCGTTTGGATTTAGGAATGCAGGTGCCACATATCAAAGGCTGGTGAATATGATGTTCAAGGATCAGATTGGACAAACAATGGAGGTTTACATAGACGATATGGTGGTAAAATCCGTAAAAGCTGAGGATCACCTAAGGGACTTGGAGGAAGCATTTGATATCCTTGACAGATATAACATGAAACTTAATCCTTCAAAGTGTCACTTTGGTGTTAAAGCAGGTAAATTCTTAGGATACATGGTGACACAGAGAGGCATTGAAGCTAGCCCGGAACAGATCAAAGCCTTAATGAATATCAAATCTCCTGCCAATGCTAAGGATGTCCAAAGACTAACAGGCAGGATAGCAGCTTTGAACAGATTTATATCCAAATCCTCAGAGAAGTGCAAAGAATTCTATGATATCCTAAGGAAGAACAAGAAATTCGAATGGACTGAGAAACATGAAAATGCCTTAAGAGCTCTCAAAGATTACCTATCCTCAGCCCCGGCCTTGATGAAACCAGAAAAAGGCTATGTGCTATCCTTATATCTAGCAGTATCCTCAAAAGTAGTAAGTGCAGTCCTTGTTAAGGATCACGAAGGTACACAACATCCTGTCTATTATGTAAGTGTTGGTGCACTTATGTCTGTGCTTTGTCTGTATTTCGTCATGATACAAAACGATATCTTTTGTTAGTCTGGTTACGTCTTAGGTTTGTAATTATGTGTGTTTGGATGTAAGTTTGACCAAGTCAACCATCCTTCGGTTTGACTTGGTCAAACAGTCAACACATAATTTGTAAGATTGTTGGTGTTCGAAGGATGTCATCGAAGGATAGTTTACATCCTTCGATGACCTCGAAGGATAACCTTCGATGGATACAGATGGCCCTCGAAGGATACATCATCCTTCGAGGTATGTATGGATCCTTCAGAGTGTTTGTGGTCGATAGATGATCCTTCGACAGTCATTCTGATCTTTCGACACATGCAATCTGTTATGGGTATATATATCCCACGTATGTGTTCATTTCTCAGTAGACAGAAGACACACACAAAGTTAGATGCACATAAAGAGTTGAGAGCATTCTGTCCGAAACACACACACACACTAGAGAGTTTGCAAAACTGATTTGTAAACATTGTGCTTGTAACCGGAACCTTTCATTCGCATTAATACAAGTGGTGTTAATCGGTGAACCTTGTGTGTTGTGTTTATACTTGTTTCATCCCGGTTTGCTTGCTAGCTTGGATTCCGCACTTGCTAGTGGGTTAGTATAACAAGGTTTAGGTTCGTCATCCTCCAGAGGGACCTACAAGTGGTATCAGAGCCGTGGCTCTTTACCTTGTTTAAAACCGGGTTTTGTTCAAGTTCTTGGTGTGTTTGGACACTTGGTTTAGCACCCGTTTTTAGTGTGTTTCTTGTATTTTTAGCCATAAAAACGTGTTCTAAGCTAACCGGGTGTGTTACGGGAAGGTTTGGGTAATTTAAAATCTTGTTTGAAAAGGTTTGCTATTTTCCGGCCAATATTCCGGCTAAACTCCGGTGTTTGGTTGTGGATAAGAAATTTCCTTTTTGGGCATTATTTTCAAAGTCAAATCTGACTTGGTGAAAAGTTGTGGTCAGAACATCCTTCTGCCGAAAGTTGGTTCACCAACCACATCACCTTTTCACCAACCTGTCAACCTTTGTGTCAGTGTGTCAGAGTTCATCGAAAGATACCTTTCGAACTCGAAAGATCATCTTTCGATCAAGGAGGTTCGACAGATACCCATCCTTCGAACATCTTTCGAAGTCAGTGAGTTGTCTTTCGAGCCAAGGAATCTTTTCGAAAGATATATCGTTCGAGTTACTGTTTCCCTTCGAAAGATAAGGATCTTTCGTGTAGGAGAATCTTTCGAAGTTATTGTTCGAAACTCAACAGTGATCCTTCGAACACTGTTGATCCTTCGAACAAGAGTCATCTTTCGAGTATCTTTCGAGCCTTATTTGTTTAAGATTAACAGTTTGTGATTTTCAGGTCTTTCGATCCTTGATCCTTCGGCTGTTTGTTATCATTCAACATTTTAACATAGTTTGTGAAAACTAATTTTTCAAATTGTTAAATCAATTTTCACCTAATATATTTTTATAAAATGGGAACAAACGGTCAGTGGGATCCATCCGCGTGGACTACAACAACTTTGAGTCCACAATCATCATCTACGCAATCTACATCAGATTTTGACAAAGCTGCATGGATGCGAGCTATTGTCCCACCTCAAGCTGCAATGATAACTGCAAATCAATGGGCATTGGTCATAAATCAAAGCAGCAGCATTCAAGCAATGATGCAGAACGACATTGAAACTGGTACAAGCACAAAACCACCAAAGCTGAATCACATCAATGATTGGGGATGGTGGAAAGAAAGGCTGAGAACTTATGTTCAGGGGCAAGGTCAAGATCTATGGATGTGTTTCTTCACTCCATTTGAAAATGAGTTGGAAGTTGCAGGATCTAATCCAGAGACTTACAGCACTATGTCTAATGATGATAAGAAGAAATATGAGTTAGAAAAGAAGGCATTCATGATTCTCACACAAGCTCTTCACATAGACATTTATCACCAGTTTGTTTACTGCACGACCACTAAAAGCTTGTGGGATATTGTTAGGGCTGGATTTTTACAATACATGATCCTTACATGTGATCCTAGCCAGTGATCCTTGTTTCTTTGGCAGATAGTGATCCTCAGCAGAGTTCCAAGATCAGGATCACGGACCATTATAGGATCCTCATGCTAACAGTTACCTTCATTGAATTAAGTGATATTTTGCAGGAACATCTAGCAGGATCCGCTCTTAGCATCATGATCAAAGGACGCGTCTTTACAATTATAGCATGTGCTTAATCAGAGATGGACGTTGCAAAGGATATGGAAACTTGGCATGATTCAAGGGCGACAATTTAGGCTAGATTTACTTTTATTTCTAAAGGGGTAATGAGCTGATTATTAGTCTTTTTACCTAAAATAGGTCACCTACACTTGTATATATAACACTCTTCCCCATTCGGAAGAACACACAACACAATTCTCACACGCTTAGACACTCGAAACTATAGTGATCCTTGTACTCAGCTCATTATCATCCGAAGTTGTAACTATATTTTTCTTATATTGAAGTTGGTGATCGGTAGTTGCCATCACCCGAGGTTTTTTATGCCGGAGATCATACATTGATCAAGGGCTTTTTCCTCGTATAAATCACTGTGTCTTTGCATATTTCTAATAAAAGTGATCCTTTACTTTTTCTACAAACCAAGCATCATACCCCATTTACGTAAAGTTTGGTTGCATTATCCTTGTGTGATTTTTGACCAAAACAGTTTGGCGCCCACCGTGGGGCAATTGGTGCTTCATTCATAAGAAAACCTTTTGTTCGAAATCATTTCAAAGAATTACATGGCTTCATCATTGAAAAACATGTCCACGGCGATGTCTGCAGTCACCTCATCTCAGAACACTCTGCCTCCTCCACCGGCAGGATCCCAGAAGAATGCTGAGAAGAGACCAACTCCTACTAACTCTAAACCTCCATCTTCCTCTGCTATGAATTCTTATACTCCCAGTACTAGTGACATATTTACTTTGATTTTGCAGATGAAGGATCGCATGCAGCGGCAGGATGAAACTAATGATAGGATCCTCAGGGAAATTGGAGATCTCAAAAGACAAAAGAGAACGGCAGAGGATCATTCCCCACTGATGCCCAAATCCTTGAGCTTTGATACTCCAATGATCACTTCTCAGTCGTCGGGAATTCCAGACGTGAAAATTATGGGAGAATCAAGAGGATTGCACCACAGATCGACAGCAATGACTCAGGCATTAGGCTCACACTTTCAGCCGGCAGGATCCTACCCCCAGCATTTGGGATCCTTCATAAATTCGGGAGCCTATCCGGGAGCACAGCAGTTTCAAGGATCCTACTTTGTTCCAGGATCATCCCAGGGTCAAGGATCCTCCTTTGTTCCAGGATCATCCCAGGTTCAAGGATCCTCCTTCGTTCCAGGATCATCCCAGATACCAGGATCCTTCCAGATACCAGGATCCTTCCAGATGCCAGGATCCCTAAAAAGTTTGCAAACAGAAAGTCTAGATGTCCATCAAGGGGACTTCATTCCAATGCAGACCATTGCTTCCACTGGTCCCTCCATTATCCCCGAATCCCAGCAATATGGATTCACTAACTTGAACTCAATGGGAGGTAACACTTTAAATAATTATCTTACCACTAACCATGGATTCATGCAGGATACAGGTGTCAATCATGCTATGGCCAGGGAATTGCAGAAGCTAAAAGATATGATCTCAAGTGTTCCAGGGGTAGTCAAGCCTATCCCAGAGATTGCAGATGGAAGCCATAAGGTATCTCGCTTTGCACCACCTATTTGTGATGCAGAGGTACCCAAAAGGTTCCATATCCCTACTATGAAGCTGTATGATGGTACAACGGATCCAGAGGAGCACATAGCACAATACAGGGAGAGGATGGAGATCAATCCTATCCCAGAAAAGTTGAAGGAAGCATGCCTATGTAAAGGATTTGGATCCACTCTTACTGGATCAGCTCTTAAGTGGCTGCTAAGTCTTCCCCCTTACTCTATTACTTCATTTGCTAATTTAGTTAATTTATTCAATAACCAATTCTCTTGTAGTAGAAAATTTGAAAGATTAACCAGTGATTTATATAGGGTAACTCAAGGTCATAATGAATCATTAAGGGATTATATAACTAAATTTAGTAAAGAATCCCTGGACATTCCCAACTTGGATATGGCTACGGCTGTTGAAGCCTTCAAAATGGGACTGCTTAAGGATTCATTATTCTATGATGATCTTGTTATGACACCATGCAGGAATCTAGATGAAGTAAGAACTCGGGCACTCAGGTTCATCCGGCTAGAGGATGACAAGAGGATCCAGGAGAGACAAGTAGGATCCTCAAAACAGGAGAAGCAAGGATCCTCCTTCAAGAACAACAAATTCAAATCCTACCATAGAAATGAGAACCAGAATGTGCATGCTGTTGACCAAGAGGAGGATGATGAAGATTATCCTCCAATCTCAGAATATTGTTTTTCCGTTGATAATCATGAACTAATCCTTGCAATGCAGAATCTAGGTGAAAAAGCTAGGTGGCCCAGGAAGAATGATAAACCATCCGGGACTAAAGACAAGTCGAAATGGTGTGCATACCATGAGGATTTCGGGCATCTAACTGAAGAATGCATAGCTTTAAGAAAAGAGATTGGATATCTGTTAAGCAAGGGGCACCTAAAAGAATTGTTGGGAAGAAAAAAGCAAAGGACTCAGGATCCTGAAAGGATCCCTGAAAAAGCTCCAGCACCTCCGGCAAATGCACAAGTGATCAACTTTATTTCCGGAGGATCAGACATCTGTGGTACATCCTTCTCGGCGGCCAAAAGGCATGCAAAGGAGTCAAAAATGGATAACGGAGAAAGGCCTATTAGAACATCAAGTGTCTCAGAAGGGAAGATGATAACGTTTGATGAGAATGATCGCATTAACATTCAGGATCCTCATCATGATAGTTTAGTTATTACTCTCTTTATCTCTAACCATTTTGTCCGCATGATCCTTATTGATGGAGGAAGCTCAGTGAACATTATCCAGCTTGATGTTCTGAAGAAAATGGGTATTCCAGAATCAGACATCACACCAAGATCCTCCGTACTTGTAGGATTCAGTGGAGAAACGAAGAAAACTCTGGGGGACATCAAACTCCCAATCTACGTGGAAGGATTACATAATTATCAGAAATTTTGTGTTATTGACTGTTTATCTTGTTGCAATGTTATCCTTGGCAGGCCTTGGATACATGATATGAAAGCAGTCCCATCCACCTACCATCAATGTCTGAAGCTCCCTAGCCCATGGGGAATAATCAAGATCGACAGTGATCAGCAGGAGGCTAAGGATTGTTATACCTCATCCATGAAGCCAACCTCGAAGCCAAGGGAGCAATAGCAATTACAGTATCCTCCGAGGAATGTCTTGGAGGCAAGGGAACAAGATGTCGACGAAATCCTCTTGGATCCTAGTGATCCTGAATCAAAAATCTATATCGGATCAGGGATCCTTGGCAAGATGAAAGAAGACTTAATATCCTTCTTCAAAAGAAGAAAATCTACCTTTGCTTGGAAACATGAAGATATGACAGGTATATCTAAGGATATTATTACTCACAAACTTGGCATTGACAGGTCTATCAAACAAATCCATCAAAAAAGGAGGAAGTTTTCACCAGAAAGGAATGCCATTATCCAAGAAGAAGTAGAGAGACTACTTCGAGCAGGTATGATCAGAGAGGTAAAATATCCAAAATGGTTAGCCAATGTGGTTGTTGTCCAAAAGAAAAACGGAAAGTGGAGGGTATGTGTCGATTTCACTGATCTGAATAAGGCATGTCCCAAGGATCCTTTCCCATTACCCCACATTTGACTCCATGGTGGATGCAACGGCGGGGCATGAACTGTTGACCTTTATGGATGCATCATCTGGATTCCAACAAATTCAGATGGAACCATCTGACCAAGAGGATACAGCCTTTATGACCCCAACAGGTTTGTATTGTTATATTGCCATGCCTTTTGGATTAAGAAATGCAGGTGCAACATATCAAAGGCTGGTGAATATGATGTTCAAAGATCAAATTGGACAAACTATGGAAGTATACATAGATGATATGGTAGTCAAATCAAAGAAAGCTGAGGATCACCTAAGGGATTTGGAAGAAGCATTTGATATCCTTGATAATTATAACATGAAGCTTAATCCTTCAAAATGCCACTTTGGTGTTAAGGCAGGAAAATTCCTAGGATATATGGTAACTCAGAGGGGCATTGAAGCAAGTCCGGAGCAAATTAAAGCACTAGTGAATATCAAGTCCCCTGCCAATGCTAAGGATGTGCAAAGGCTAACAGGCAGGATAGCAGCTCTGAACAGGTTCATATCAAAATCCTCAGAAAAATGTAAAGAATTTTACGATATCCTAAGGAAGAACAAGAAGTTTGAATGGACTGAGAAACATGAGAATGCTTTACAAGCCCTTAAAGAATATATGTCCTCAGCACCAGCATTTCAAAGCCCGAAAAAGGAGATGTGTTATCCTTATATTTGGCGGTATCCTCAACCGCTGTAAGTGTTGTCCTTGTTAAGGATCATGAAGGTACACAATATCCTATCTACTATGTAAGTAAGAGTTTACTTGATGCCGAATCCAGGTACTCGCACCTCGAAAAACTTATTCTTGCATTAATCATGGCATCAACGAAGTTAAGGCATTATTTTGAAACCCATACTATTGTTGTTAGAACTAACTTTCCAATTAAGAATGTCCTCAGGAAACCAGAGATGTCAGGAAGAATGGCTAAGTGGGCAGTAAAACTTAGTGCCCATGATATAAGATATGAGCCAAGAACAGCCATTAAATCCCAAGCATTAGCTGACTTTGTGGCTGATTTCAGTAGTGATCTACAAAAAGAAGCAGAATTGGAAGTCCAGCAGCTGGATGAGACCAAAGATCCTTGGATACTACACACTGATGGATCCTCAAATGTCAAGGGCACAGGGCTCGGGATACTACTAAAATCGCCACAGGGGGACATAATACCCCACTCCATAGCCTGTGAGTTCCAAGCAACTAACAATGAGGCTGAATATGAAGCCTTAATTGCTGGCTTGCAAATTGCTAAGGATATGGGGGTGAAATATCTTAAAGTATATGTAGACTCATTATTGATCACCAATCACTTTAATGGATCCTATGCTGTTAAAGGTGAAAAACTAACCAAATATTTAGAGATAGTCAAAGAATTGGCACTTTCTTTTGTTTCTTTCAGCTTAACACAAGTACCAAGGGAGGATAACACGGAAGCTGATGCATTGGCCAACCTAGGATCATCCTTAAAGATTCCAGAAGATATAAGTATCCCTATCATCCATATCCTGGCTCCTGCTATTGAAAATCAGGTGGCCATGGAAATAGAAGAGGATACTGCAGTAATCCCTAGTGAAGAAGCTCAATCCTATTCAGGATCATGGATCTCACCAATTATGAGATACTTGCAATACGGGGAGATTCCGATGGGAGAAAATCCTAGAGCTTTCAGGATTAAGGTATCTCAATTTACAATCTTAAATAATGTGCTATATAAACGATCTCTTGCAGGACCATATTTAAGGTGTATTGAGGATCCTGAAATTGAAGAAGTATTGAGAGACTTCCATGAAGGAGATTGTGGAAACCACACTGGGGGCAGGGCATTGTTCTCAAGGATCCTTAGAACAGGATACTACTGGCCAACCATGAAAAGGGATGCTGTAGAATATGCTAGGAAATGTGATCCTTGTCAAAGACACAACAATATCCTTCATCAACCAGCTGAATTGCTACACCCTATACCATCCTCTTGGCCATTCATGAGATGGGGAATGGATATAGTTGGCAAGCTCCCTAAAGCACCTGGTGGAAAAGTATTTATGCTTGCCATGACTGACTACTTCTCTAAGTAGATAGAGGCTGAAGCTTTTGCTCAAGTCAGAGAAAAAGAAGTTATATCCTTTATCAAAAGAAACATTATAACTAGATTTGGCATTCCCTCTGAAATTGTATGTGATAATGGTTCCCAATTCATTGGAAGCAGAACTACTAACTTTTGTGACAGTTGGGGAATTAAGATGATAACATCAACACCAGTTCATCCACAAGCCAATGGTCAAGCAGAATCATCCAACAAGATCATCATCAACAATCTGAAGAAGAAGCTAGGATCCAAGAAGGGGAAATGGGCAGAGGAGTTACCTTATGTGCTATGGGCTGACAGGACAACTCCCAAGAATGCCACTGGCCAAACACCTTTCTCTTTAGTATTTGGGGCAGAAGCAGTGATCCCAACAGAGATGGTGATCCCAACTGCTAGAACAAGTGCTCGTGATCCTGAAGAGAATGCTACAATCCTGGCTCAGGATTTGGATACTATTGAGGAAATCAGGGATCTGGCTAGGATAAGGATGGCAAGCTACCAACAAAGAATGGCTGGTGCTTACAACAAAAATGTTAGGATAAGGAAGTTCCAAGTCGGAGATATGGTGTTGAGAAAAGCATTCCAAAACACTATCAATCCTGCTGACGGGAAGTTAGCACCAAAGTGGGAAGGTCCTTACTTGATTGAAGCTGAAGCAGGAAAGGGGGCATACAGATTGCTAACCATGGAAGGAAATTTGTTACCAAGAGCCTGGAATGCTGTGCACTTAAAGAAGTACTTTATGTGAACATGATCCTTCAAGCATGTGATCCTTACATTGAAGTATCCTCGAAGGATCCCGGTGATGTCAGTGATCCTTACTCTGGTAATATCCTTATCTTAAAACTATTACATTTCCTTACTTTTTACCAAAGGATAAGGATCCTGTATCCTTCATCCTCTTCTCACGAACCATTTGAGTTATGATAGTTCAGGTATCTACAGCATATCGTCAAAGATCTTCAAAAGCAACGCAGATCCTTGGGTTCAACCCCAGTTATCCTTGGGATTATCCCCAGTTTCCGCCAGCAGCGCACGATGATCCTGATATAGTTCACGTCTTTGGGACCAGTACCCACTTCCGGGGCTGACAACCTCATCGTACTGACTATACCCAGGATCCTACGTATAATGGTAGACGTACCATACATCCGTTCCTAAGGTTTCTAACGTTTTCACGTTAGCTAAGGTTTTGACATTTTCATGTCACTAAGTTTGGATAGTCGCCAGTAAGGGCCATACTCCAGTTTACATACGATCCTTTGGGCTTGTCCCCAGTTATCCTTTGGGCTTGTCCCCAGTTATCCTTTGGGCTTGTCCCTAGTGATCCTTTGGGATCATCCCCAGTTATCCTTTGGGCATGTCCCTAGTTATTAATTTATCTTTAACATTGGCTTAGTCCCAAGTTATGTTCCGTTTTTCAGGTTCTCGAAGTTAAACAAATAAGGATCCTTAATCCTTATTATCCGTTAAAATTCCACTTTTGGTTATCTTGATTAAAGGTTAGGATCCTAACTTGGATCCTCAGGTATGATCATTGACTATTCTGATTATACTGAACAACCCTTACACTTTGACAACTAAACCTATGATCCTTGAAATTGATTACTTCAAAAATTTTCAGTGTCAGGATATTTGATCTAGGATCATATCCTATATTTGTTAAACATGGTTTGCTAATCTTTTGTTACTCTAACAAATATATTTCTAAAAACAACTGGAAAATAAGAAGATAAATAAAGGATAACAACACGAGATAAGCCAGAAAGATTAAAGTTATATTATTAACAAAAGGATCTTAAACCCTTTCAAAAAAGTTGTCAAAATTGCCAACCCACATTTCTACCAGCAAAACGTGGCCCGTCCACATGGGTTGGCAAAGGGTGTCCATTGTCTGTACGGTCTTAGCAGGTGCAGGAAATTAAAGATGGCAGGATCACAAAGGCTTCATCCCCCAAACAGAGGATCCGTCCACCGTTTGCGATCCTACCTATTGTTCAAAGGATCCAGGATCCTTAACCCTAAAAGCTATTGTTTAAGTTACAAACCATAAATTGTTTCAAACATCACAACCACAAACCACTACCAAACCTAAAAAATTGGGCTCCGGCCTAGTCACGAATATCCATCATCGCCCAATCCAGCAGCTCACACCTTTGCTGCTCCATCACCACCAGCTTCTCCACCCTGATCCTTGTCAGCATCACCGCCCTCCAGCATTGGGATCTCCTCAGCTTCGTCCTCATCCTCCAGCTCTGCCAATCTCGCCTTCCAACCCTCCACGTCCCATGAGCTTTTGTCAAAGGCAGGATCCTGAGCCTCCGCAGCCATCTGTAGTTGTATCTTGTACATAGCAATTGCGGCAGAGACCTTGGCGTCCTGGGTGATCTCCTGCTTCTCGCCATCCATGTTGATCAGCATTTGAGCAGCCTCATCCTTAGTAGCCCGGAGTTCCTTCTCAAGATCGGCTATCTTGAGATCCTTTAACACGCCCATTTGTTGGAGGTCGGCGATTTGGCTTTCCTGATCCTCGACATGGCCAAGGTAGGTCTCAATCTCAGCAAGTTTCTGCAGAAGAGAAAAAAGGTAAGTTCAGGACCAGGTGATCCTCAAAGAAGCAGGATATTCAAGAAGGATAACCAACAGGGGCAATGATCCTTACCTCATTGACATAGTCAAGGAACTGCTGGCGGAGCAGGGGAAATCCTTGGAGATCCTCAGAAGTCTTTCTCTTCTTCCCCTTACCCCTAACAGGTGCTTTAGGGGCCGAAGCAGAGGGACTGGCAACAGAAGTCTTCTTTCTTGAAGACTTGACATTGGCAAGTTCATCAATCCCGAACTTGGAGGCAGACTTGGCAGACTTAGCAGATTTCCCAGCGCCTACACAATCAAAACAAGATAAGTTCCCTTACTAACTAAACAGTCTTACATATAACTTACTTTTTAATAAGGATACTTACTTGACATAGTGGCAGATGCGGAGGATACTTCTTGTGAATCTTGGACGGTGACTTGAAAACTTCTGGTCTCGGGATCAAGCTTTTTGAAAGCTAAAACTCTCTCTCTTGCAGCAGGAGTTAACTTGAGATGAGCAACGGATATGGCTGCAGAAAAGACAAAGAAAACATTAGTGATCATCATCATAAGAGACAAGTCTGATGATGATCCTTCCAGGATCCTCTATCCTACCATGAGTGGCCCACTCCTTGGGTAGATCCTTCCCATCAGGGATGGTATCCCTCCTAACAAAGAAGAATCGTCGCTTCCAGTTAGTATCATTTTTGGTGACCTTAAAAACAGGGTGATCCTCTCCAGCTTTCCGTTTCAGCAAATATCGATAGGAACCAAACGTGGTAAGATCATAAAGATCAGCCAGCTCTGCCATCCCTAAGTCAATCCCCTCCTGCTCGATGATCCTCTCGAAGGTATACAGAACCCTCCAGATCATCGGCATGGCTTGGATATAGGACATGCCGGTCAGGGAAAAGAAGGATTGGGTGAAGGCTGGGAAAGGATATGAATATCCTATAGTAAACGGAGTTGCAGGAAAGGCCACCCAGGTGTCGGAAACAAAATCGCTTAAAGCGGTGGAAGTGAATGACTTGAAGATAGCATCCGCCGGAAAACAGTGACGGATCCTATCAATATGAGCATCAGAAAAGCAGCACCTCTCGGTGGGAGAATCCTTAATGATCCCTTGACCTTTCAAAGGGCTTTTCTTCTCGTGATCCTTGTGAGGAGAGTTCCGGAGCAACATATTCGCGGAAGAATAGAAAGAGAAAGAAAAACAGAATAAGAGAAGGAAAGAAAAGAAGAAGAATACCTGATCGATCTTTCGGACGAGATTATAAAGGGAGTACCTCTTGAATTTAAATGCAGATTGATCCTAACCCTATCTCCTATTTATAATCATGATTTGCAGGGATTGTCACATCTATGACGTAAGGGTTGCAACGGCTAGTTCGAGATTAACGGCTAGTTATCCGAGTCGTTCGTTGCAGATAAGATCAAAGCAAAATATAACTCGTTAATTTACAATAAACTCCTTATATTTTGGGGGCAATTGTTACGGCTGGATTTTTACAATACATGATCCTTACATGTGATCCTAGCCAGTGATCCTTGTTTCTTTGGCAGATAGTGATCCTCAGCAGAGTTCCAGGATCAGGATCACGGACCATTATAGGATCCTCATGCTAACAGTTACCTTCATTGAATTAAGTGATATTTTGCAGGAACATCTAGCAGGATCCGCTCTTAGCATCATGATCAAAGGACGCGTCTTTACAATTATAGCATGTGCTTAATCAGAGATGGACGTTGCAAAGGATATGGAAACTTGGCATGATTCAAGGGCGACAATTTAGGCTAGATTTACTTTTATTTCTAAAGGGGTAATAAGCTGATTATTAGTCTTTTTACCTAAAATAGGTCACCTACACTTGTATATATAACACTCTTCCCCATTCGGAAGAACACACAACACAATTCTCACACGCTTAGACACTCGAAACTATAGTGATCCTTGTACTCAGCTCATTATCATCCGAAGTTGTAACTATATTTTTCTTATATTGAAGTTGGTGATCGGTAGTTGCCATCACCCGAGGTTTTTTATGCCGGAGATCATACATTGATCAAGGGCTTTTTCCTCGTATAAATCACTGTGTCTTTGCATATTTCTCATAAAAGTGATCCTTTACTTTTTCTACAAACCAAGCATCATACCCCATTTACGTAAAGTTTGGTTGCATTATCCTTGTGTGATTTTTGACCAAAACAGATATGCTCACGCTACGATGTGAAGGAAATGCTCAATCTAGAAAGATCAAGCAAGAATTACTGAAGAAAGAGTTTGAAGGATTCACGTGTTTGGAGAATGAGACTTTGGCAGAGTTGTCTACAAGGTTCCATCACTTGTTGAGCGAGATGTTCGCCTTTAAAGTCACTGCTACTCCACAAGAAATGGTGAAGAGATTTGCTGATAGCTTACCAGCAAAATGGAGCAGCTATCTTGAAATTCTCAAAGAAAATGGTGTTCTGGACACAATCACCGTGTATGAGCTAATTCAGAAATTGGAGAACAAAGATGTGGAAGAAAAGCTTAAGGCAAAAAGAACACTAAATCCTCAAAATCCAGAGATGTGCTTTGGGATTGCAGGAGGTATCAGTGGAGAAAAACCAGCCTCTCAACACGCGAAGCTTCAAACAGCCTTCATCTCCAACACCGGATCTTCCACAACTAATCAGTTTGATCCTTCAGCATACACGCAGATGTATTCAAGACCAGATACTTCTTCTCAACAACAGCAACAACCACAACATCAAGGATTTTATGGAAGTTCTTCAAGCTTTCAAGCTACTTCCAATCCGAACACTGTCAGATTGGACACTTCCAATTTTTCAAAAGTCAGTGTCGAGATAGCCAAGGAACATATGGAGATGTTGAACACCTTGGTTAGTGCTTACTGTGGGTTGGTTGCAGGTCAGATTGGAAATATCAATCTAACCAATGAAGATTATCAACAAGTTGATAAAGAAGAGTTTGAGATGATGGATATCAAATGGGCTCTTGCTAGTGCTATTCGAAGAGCAAAAGAATTTATGGAGAGAACGGGAAGAACCAACTTGGAAAGCAACAACAACACCATGTATGGTTTTGATAAAAATGCTGTCACCTGCTTCAATTGTGGTGAAAAGGGACATTTCAAGCGGGAGTGTGAGAAGCCATCTAAGCAAGGCAATCAGAATCCCTTCAGGAATCAAGGACAGCCACAACAGCATCGGAACAACAATTCTGTCAGATCAATGGTTCCTGTTGGAGGAAATGCTTCTGGATCCACAAACACTAATTCCCACAGAGGATTGGTTGTTCAAGCTGATGAAATCTGCAACTGGAATCTTCAGCTTGGTGAAGGAGGAAATGGTGGAACAGCATGTTATGCTAAGGTGGTTGAGAAGGTTGAAGCTACTACTACTGAATTTCGGGACGAAATTCCAAATCAACGGGGGGATGATGTGACACCCCGGGAAAACCAGTGAACGATATAACTTACCTAGCTTCCTCAGTGAGTGCGTACCAAATTTCGGGACGAAATTTCTTTTAAGTTGGGGATAATGTGACAACTCGAGTTTCTGACTTTCACTTTCGCATTAAATGCGCGTTGACTTTGACTGTTTAGTTGTTTGAAGTGGTGGACTTGAAATTGTACGCGTTGTGTTTTAATGAAACGTATTGTCGTTTTGCCTATATGTGATTACTTGCTGTGGTAGAAAATAATATTAGAATTATTATTAAAACACTTAGTCTAGATCACGAAACATGACCTACAGTTCGAAGGATCTCGAAACATATCCTTCGATTCGAAGGATCAACTTTCGGTTCGAAGGATCACGAAACATATCCTTCGACCAAGGACTATATCCTTCGACTAGAATCCAGATCTTTCGGCCCAGTCTTTCTAATGGGCTTGGCCCATTCCTGTGAAACGATTTATAAACGTGAATGCATGTAAGTCGTGAGTTAGTTTTCAAAAACCCTAGTTCTATTGTGTGTGTGTGACGGCAGCAGACCCATTCCCTGTTCGAAGGATTTCATTCCGTAATCCAGATTTCCGGTTAGTGTTTAATTGTATTGTTTTGATTGATTAAATGATTTCATGTTTAATGTTACGAATTGGTTTGTTAATCGGCTAGTTAATCAGGTCAAGGTGATCGACCGGATAGGAATTGATGTTTGTTAAATGGGTGATTGATAATACGATTTGATGATAACATGTTGATTTAGCTTTGTTGATCGGCCGGATATGCCTGATAACCGGCCGGACTTGCTTGTTAATCGTTAGAGTGTTGTTAGAACCGGACAGTATTTGCACGATGATCGGATAATATACGAATTGAATTGTCATGGTTGTTAAGATGTTTATGTTAATCAGGTTTATAATCGGCCGAATATTGTAATCGGACATGTTTATGTAATCGGCACCTATGTGTAAATCGGATAGTTTGAATGATCTTGTTATTCAGATTAGGGTTCTTGATAAACATGGGAATTATGCTTGTTTGATCTTGTTGATGTTAGCTGATTTGTGAAATTGGTGTTAATTGATAATCGGATAAACTTGGAAACTTGGAATAAACGTAACTGTTATTTGTCGAAAGATGGTAGTTATTCGAAACATAGTTGTGACCGAAAGATACTTGTCCTTCGAACCATAGTAGTGTTGACCGAAGGATAGCTTTGGTCGAAAGATGACAGTAGGTTCGAAACATAACATTTGGTCCGAAAGATAACCATGAATCGTAAGATGATAACTGTGTATCGAAAGACGTGTCGAAACATAATTGTGATAATTGTGATAACTGTTAGACCGAAGGATGAGCAATGTATCGAAGGATGGGTAGTGTGAATCGAATGATAGCTGATGATTTAATGTGAAATAATACGTGTTGTGCCGATATGCAAACTGACTGTTATGTGAACATTAAATTGCATGCGTATCATTGTGAACATGAACTGATTTGTTATACGTGCATACAATAGGACTTGATTAATTACTTGTGAGTGCATAACCTAGCATACCGAGCAAACCAAGGTGAGTTCACACTCCTACTAAGGCATGGGATTCCCGGGTCGTGGGAATGGGTTAAAGGTTTCAATTGACATAAACGTACAAACGCTTTTCCTAGACTATCATCTATCATGGTCCTCGGATGTCAGGACGGTTCCGTAGGTTGGGATAACACCTACGTGGTCATACACTAAATTCCGTAGGTTGGGATAACACCTACGTGGTCATACACTAAATTCCGTAGGTTGGGATAACACCTACGTGGTCATATACTAAATTCCGTAGGTTGGGATAACACCTACGTGGTTCCGTAGGTTGGATAACACCTACGTGGTCATATGCCATTACTGCCTCGGATGTCAGGCACGCACGTAAAACCTACGTGTACGCATTACTTACTTCTTCCGTAGGTTGGGATAACACCTACGTGGTCATATACTAATTACTATCCTCGATACAAAGGATACGTGCGAAAAATCTACGCACACCTCATACGCGCTACTGTTCTCGGACGAAGAACAGGGATAATACGAATAGTCTAGTGGTCACATAACATGGGAAGCCCCCACCTATATAACTTACTATCGGCCCAGTAGAGCCAACCTGTACTTACTGTTACGTACTTATTTACTGTGAACTCGCTCAACTAGTTTGTTGATCATTCTGTTACATGCCTTGCAGATCGTTAGGTACTTGGAGCTTGCACTGGAGAAGCGGGTCGTTGTGGGCAAGGATCGTGGTTTCTACGTTGAACTATTATGACATTTAAAACTATTAACTATTGTTGTTTTATTTACTATGCTTCCGCTACACTTTGAAATTATGGTTATGTTTTGAACACCCATCGTATTGAATGGATGGTTTACATTTATTTTACTTAATATTAGTTACATTTTCAATATGATTGGTGGCTTGATCCTGGTCAGTCACGCTCCCAAGCGGTGATACTCCGCGTGTGGATTTTGGGGGTGTGACAGATTGGTATCAGAGCCATTGGTTATAGAGAACTTGGTTTTAATATGGAAAAACGTTTTTATTAAAACCAGACTATAACCAGAACAGTGCTCTCAACGATCCACAACGACGCTTCGCTCCACGTGCAAGACTCAACTTCTTAGGTAATAAGGTTTATGTTTATTGCCTACATGCTAGAATTTGCATAGAACTTTGCTCGTAGTATGCTTACATTACCTTGCTCACAACTTGTCATTGTATGAGAATACTTATGTGCTTACACTCTTCTGTCATCGCACTATTCGCGAACCTTTCTCACTTATGTTGCCTTGATGTGAAGATCAATGGCCGCACGAATTACCATGACTCAAGCCCAGTTGACGGCTCTCATTAACGAACGAATTGCTGCGGCACTTGCAGCCATACAAGCGGGAGGTCAACACGCTCAGTCCCCTGTTTACACCTTCAAAAATCTCAAGGATTGCCAGCCTTGTACCTTCAGTGGAACTGAGGGGGTTGAAGGCCTCCTCCATTGGTTCGAGAGACTCGAAACTGACTTCGAGGTGCATGATTGCCCTGAGTCACGTAGGGTAAAGTTTGCCACTGGAACACTCGAAGGTGCTGCATTTACCTGGTGGAAAGCACAGGTTCAGATGTTAGGGATGGCAGCTGCTAATGCCACCCCCTGGAACGAGTTCAAGGAACTAATTAAGGAAGAGTTTTGCAGACGAGAGGACATCCACAAACTTGAGGTAGAGTTCCTCAACCTGCAGATGGTGGGATCTGAAATTGAAGCTTATACGAGAAGATCAAACGAGTTAGCCACATTTTGTCCTACTATGGTAGACCCTTCCACTAAACGCATCGAATTGTATCTCAAGGGTCTGGTGCCCGAAATTCAGAATCATATGACCACAGCTAACCTTGGCACTATCCAGCAAGCCATTCGACTGGCTCACCATCTCACAGACCAGGCTGTAGAACAGAACAAACTACCGAAACGAGCTAAGACTGATACTGCATGTGCTTCTGGAGATAACAAACGCAAGTGGGATGAAAACCCGAGCACGGGATTAATTTTAGTCCAGCCTCTGACGCAGCAGCAAGAGATAGATGACTACCAGAGCCCCAGACAGCAGTTTTCTAGTAGTCATGGGCAGAAAAGATATCGAGGAATTCACCCATGGTGCAACAAATGTAACAGACACCACGGTGGCCAGTGCAACAGGGTTCGTTGTCAGCGGTGTCTCAAGATTGGTCATGAAGCTAAGGATTGTCGAAACTCACGCCCTGTAACTCAAGAACCACAACGACCGCCTCAATCTTCACAGAATCAGCAGCAACAACAAAGTTTTAAAGGATGTTTTCAGTGTGATGCTAAAGATCACTACAAGAGGCATTGTCCACATATGAACCAGGACCAGACTCGGAACCACGACCATGGAAGCAGGGACGACAACGGGGAAAGCGTTGGGGGAAGCAATGGAAACCATGACGCCGGGGCAGCATGTACATGGTTGGTCAGGGAGACGCAATGAACGATATTTGAACTTATAACTTGTCTTGGATTTTCATTATTATGTTTACGCTACTCAAACAAAGTTTGATTTGAACATTAATCGTGTTGGGTTTTATGAATTATTTTACCTGTATACTTTATGTTTGGTATGATGGATGGTTTGATATTATTGAGCGCACCTGCCGTATTTATGGACCTTACAAACAGGGTGTGCAAACCTTATCTTGATAAGTTTGTTATCGTTTTCATCGACGACATTTTGATTTACTCCAAGAGTCAGGAGGAGCACGAGCAGCACTTACGTCTTATCTTGGAACTTCTTCGAAAAGAGCAACAGTACGCAAAGTTTTCAAAATGCGACTTCTGGCTTCGCAGTGCACCTATCCTCTCATTGCCAGAGGGCACGGACGATTTTGTAGTATACTGTGATGCATCCATCCAGGGTCTTGGATGTGTGTTAATGCAGCGCGACAAGGTCATTGCTTACGCCTCGCGCCAACTTGAGATTCACGAACGAAACTACACGACGCACGATTTAGAGCTGGGAGCTGTTGTTTCGCGCTTAAGATATGGCGACACTACCTGTACGGTACCAAATGCACGATTTACACCGATCACAGGAGTCTCGAGCATATTCTTAAGCAAAAGGATTTGAATATGCGTCAACGGAGATGGGTCGAACTGCTTAACGACTATGAATGCGCCATCAAGTACCATCCAGGCAAAGCCAATGTTGTGGCTGATGCCCTCAGTCGGAAAGACACTCTACCTAAGCGCGTGCGAGCGCTACAGCTTACTATTCAGTCCAGTCTTCCTGCACAGATACGAGCTGCTCAGTTAGAAGCACTGAAACCCGAAAACGTCAAAGCTGAAGCCTTACGCGGCTCAAGGCAACGCATGGAACAAAAGGAAGACGGCGCCTACTATGTAACGGGGCGTATTTGGGTCCCACTTTATGGCGGTTTACGCGAACTTGTAATGGATGAAGCTCACAAGTCTCGCTATTCGGTACATCCAGGGTCAGATAAAATGTACCACGACATCAGTACTACTTACTGGTGGCCTAGTATGAAGGCTCACATCGCTACGTACGTTGGAAAATGCTTAACCTGTGCGAGAGTCAAGGTTGAATATCAGAAACCAGCAGGCCTACTTCAACAGCCCAGGATACCACAGTGGAAATGGGAAGAAATTTCCATGGATTTTGTTACGGGCTTACCTAGACCCCAGCGTGGGAATGACACTATTTGGGTGATCGTTGATCGACTCACAAAGTCTGCTCACTTCTTGGCTATCAAAGAAACGGATAAGTTTTCTACCCTAGCAGACATCTACTTGAAAGAAGTTGTTTCGAGGCACGGAGTGCCCACTTCTATTATTTCGGATCGCGATGCACGATTCACGTCAGAGCTTTGGCAAGCGATGCACAAATCCTTCGGCTCACGATTAGACATGAGCACAGCATATCATCCTCAGACGGATGGGCAGTCTGAGCGAACTATCCAAACTCTAGAAGACATGCTTCGAGCGTGCGTCATCGATTTCGGCAACGGCTGGGAAAAGCACCTCCCTTTAGTGGAGTTTTCATACAATAACAGTTACCACACCAGCATTCAAGCCGCTCCATTTGAGGCATTGTACGGGCGTAAATGCCGGTCACCTCTCTATTGGGAAGAGGTGGGGGATAGTCAAATTACGGGTCCAGAGATTGTAGTGGACGCCACAGAAAAGATAGCACAGATACGACAACGCATGGCGGCAGCACGCGACCGTCAGAAAGCCTACGCGGACAAGCGTAGAAAGCCATTGGAATTTGAGGTCGGGGACCGGGTTTTATTGAAAGTTTCACCCTGGAAGGGTGTGGTTCGTTTAGGTAAACGAGGCAAACTCAATCCACGGTATGTTGGACCGTTCGAAATCGCTGAAAGAATAGGCCCAGTAGCCTACGGACTGAACCTAACAGCTGAACTCGGTGCAGTTCACAATGTATTTCACGTGTCAAATCTGAAGAAGTGCCTGTCAGATGAGACCCTCATAGTTCCTTTTAAGGAACTCACTATCGACGAGCGGTTGCAGTTCGTCGAGGAACCAGTTGAAATCACGGACCGGGATGTAAGGTCCTCAAACACAAGAGAATCCCTCTTGTTCGAGTTCGTTGGAACTCCCGACGTGGCCCAGAGTACACCTGGGAACGCGAGGATCAGATGACAGAAAAGTACCCCAGTTATTCGAAACCAATGCAACCACTACTGAGGCTGAAGCTACTACTACTGAATTTCGGGACGAAATTCCAAATCAACGGGGGGATGATGTGACACCCCGGGAAAACCAGTGAACGATATAACTTACCTAGCTTCCTCAGTGAGTGCGTACCAAATTTCGGGACGAAATTTCTTTTAAGTTGGGGATAATGTGACAACTCGAGTTTCTGACTTTCACTTTCGCATTAAATGCGCGTTGACTTTGACTGTTTAGTTGTTTGAAGTGGTGGACTTGAAATTGTACGCGTTGTGTTTTAATGAAACGTATTGTCGTTTTGCCTATATGTGATTACTTGCTGTGGTAGAAAATAATATTAGAATTATTATTAAAACACTTAGTCTAGATCACGAAACATGACCTACAGTTCGAAGGATCTCGAAACATATCCTTCGATTCGAAGGATCAACTTTCGGTTCGAAGGATCACGAAACATATCCTTCGACCAAGGACTATATCCTTCGACTAGAATCCAGATCTTTCGGCCCAGTCTTTCTAATGGGCTTGGCCCATTCCTGTGAAACGATTTATAAACGTGAATGCATGTAAGTCGTGAGTTAGTTTTCAAAAACCCTAGTTCTATTGTGTGTGTGTGACGGCAGCAGACCCATTCCCTGTTCGAAGGATTTCATTCCGTAATCCAGATTTCCGGTTAGTGTTTAATTGTATTGTTTTGATTGATTAAATGATTTCATGTTTAATGTTACGAATTGGTTTGTTAATCGGCTAGTTAATCAGGTCAAGGTGATCGACCGGATAGGAATTGATGTTTGTTAAATGGGTGATTGATAATACGATTTGATGATAACATGTTGATTTAGCTTTGTTGATCGGCAGGATATGCCTGATAACCGGCCGGACTTGCTTGTTAATCGTTAGAGTGTTGTTAGAACCGGACAGTATTTGCACGATGATCGGATAATATACGAATTGAATTGTCATGGTTGTTAAGATGTTTATGTTAATCAGGTTTATAATCGGCCGAATATTGTAATCGGACATGTTTATGTAATCGGCACCTATGTGTAAATCGGATAGTTTGAATGATCTTGTTATTCAGATTAGGGTTCTTGATAAACATGGGAATTATGCTTGTTTGATCTTGTTGATGTTAGCTGATTTGTGAAATTGGTGTTAATTGATAATCGGATAAACTTGGAAACTTGGAATAAACGTAACTGTTATTTGTCGAAAGATGGTAGTTATTCGAAACATAGTTGTGACCGAAAGATACTTGTCCTTCGAACCATAGTAGTGTTGACCGAAGGATAGCTTTGGTCGAAAGATGACAGTAGGTTCGAAACATAACATTTGGTCCGAAAGATAACCATGAATCGTAAGATGATAACTGTGTATCGAAAGACGTGTCGAAACATAATTGTGATAATTGTGATAACTGTTAGACCGAAGGATGAGCAATGTATCGAAGGATGGGTAGTGTGAATCGAATGATAGCTGATGATTTAATGTGAAATAATACGTGTTGTGCCGATATGCAAACTGACTGTTATGTGAACATTAAATTGCATGCGTATCATTGTGAACATGAACTGATTTGTTATACGTGCATACAATAGGACTTGATTAATTACTTGTGAGTGCATAACCTAGCATACCGAGCAAACCAAGGTGAGTTCACACTCCTACTAAGGCATGGGATTCCCGGGTCGTGGGAATGGGTTAAAGGTTTCAATTGACATAAACGTACAAACGCTTTTCCTAGACTATCATCTATCATGGTCCTCGGATGTCAGGACGGTTCCGTAGGTTGGGATAACACCTACGTGGTCATACACTAAATTCCGTAGGTTGGGATAACACCTACGTGGTCATACACTAAATTCCGTAGGTTGGGATAACACCTACGTGGTCATATACTAAATTCCGTAGGTTGGGATAACACCTACGTGGTTCCGTAGGTTGGATAACACCTACGTGGTCATATGCCATTACTGCCTCGGATGTCAGGCACGCACGTAAAACCTACGTGTACGCATTACTTACTTCTTCCGTAGGTTGGGATAACACCTACGTGGTCATATACTAATTACTATCCTCGATACAAAGGATACGTGCGAAAAATCTACGCACACCTCATACGCGCTACTGTTCTCGGACGAAGAACAGGGATAATACGAATAGTCTAGTGGTCACATAACATGGGAAGCCCCCACCTATATAACTTACTATCGGCCCAGTAGAGCCAACCTGTACTTACTGTTACGTACTTATTTACTGTGAACTCGCTCAACTAGTTTGTTGATCATTCTGTTACATGCCTTGCAGATCGTTAGGTACTTGGAGCTTGCACTGGAGAAGCGGGTCGTTGTGGGCAAGGATCGTGGTTTCTACGTTGAACTATTATGACATTTAAAACTATTAACTATTGTTGGTTTATTTACTATGCTTCCGCTACACTTTGAAATTATGGTTATGTTTTGAACACCCATCGTATTGAATGGATGGTTTACATTTATTTTACTTAATATTAGTTACATGTTCAATATGATTGGTGGCTTGATCCTGGTCAGTCACGCTTCCAAGCGGTGATACTCCGCGTGTGGATTTTGGGGGTGTGACATTACGTGTGATCCTAACCAGTGATCCTTGTTTCTTTGGCAGATAGTGATCCTCAGCAGAGTTCCAGGATCAGGATCGCGGACCATCATAGGATCCTCATGCTAACAGTTGCTTTCGTTGAACTTAATGTCATTTTGCAGGAATGTCTAGCAGGATCCGCTCTTAGCATCACGATCAAAGGACGCGTATTTACAATTATAGCATGTGCTTAATCGGAGATGAACGTTGCAAAGGATATGGAAACTTGGCATGATTTAAGGGCGACAATTTAGGCTAGATTTACTTTTATTTCTAAAGGGGTAATGAGCTGATTGTTAGTCTTTTTACCTAAAATAGGTCACCTACACTTGTATATATAACACTCTTCCCCATTCGGAAGAACACACAACACAATTCTCACACGCTTAGACACTCGAAACTATAGTGATCCTTGTACTCAGCTCATTATCATCCGAAGTTGTAACCATTTTTCTTATATTGAAGTTTGGTGATCGGTAGTTGCCATCACCCGAGGTTTTTTATGCCGGAGATCATACATTGATCAAGGGCTTTTTCCTCGTATAAATCATTGTGTCTTTGCATATTTCATACTGAAGTGATCCTTTACTTTTTCAATAAACCAAGAATCATACCCCGTTTACATAAAGTTTGGTTGCATTATCCTTGTGTGATTTTTGACCAAAACAGTTTGGCGCCCACCGTGGGGCAATTGGTGCTTCATTCATAAGAAAACCTTTTGTTCGAAATCATTTCAAAGAATTACATGGCTTCATCATTGAAAAACACGTCCACGACGATGTCTGCAGTCACCTCGTCTCGGAACACTCTGCCTCCTCCACCGGCAGGATCCCAGAAGAATGCTGAGAAGAGACCAACTCCTGCTAACTCTAAACCTCCATCTTCTTCTGCTATGAATTCTTATACTCCCAGTACTAGTGACGTATTTACTTTGGTTTTGCAGATGAAGGATCGTATGCAGCGGCAGGATGAAACTAATGAAAGGGTCCTCAGGGAAATTGGAGATCTCAAAAGACAAAAGAAAGCGGCAGAGGATCATTCCCCACTGATGCCCAAATCCTTGAGCTTTGACACTCCAATGATCACTTCTCAGCCATCGGGAGTCCCAGACGTGCAAATTATGGGAGAATCAAGAGGATTGCACCTCGGATCGGCAACAATGACTCAGGCATCAGGCTCACACTTGCAGCCGGCAGGATCCTATCCCCAGCATATGGGATCCTTCATGAATTCAGGAGCCTATCCGGGAGCACAGCAGTTTCAAGGATCCTACTTTGTTCCAGGATCATCCCAGGGTCAAGGATCCTCCTTTGTTCCAGGATCATCCCAGGTTCAAGGATCCTTCCTTGTTCCAGGATCGTCCCAGGTTCAAGGATCCTCCTTCGTTCCAGGATCATCCCAGATACCAGGATCCTTCCAGATGCTAGGATCCCTAAAAAGTTTGCAAACAGGAAGTCTAGATGTCCATCAAGGGGACTTCATTCCAATGCAGACCATTGCTTCCACTGGTCCCTCCGTTATCCCAGAATTCTTGCAATATGGATTCACTAACTTGAACTCAATGGGAGGTAACACTTTAAATAATTATCTTACCACTAACCATGGATTCATGCAGGATACAGGTATCAATCATGCTATGGCCAGGGAGTTGCAGAAGCTAAAAGATATGATCTCAAGTGTTCCAGGGGTAGTCAAGCCTATCCCAGAGATTGCAGATGGAAGCCATAAGGTATCTCGCTTTGCACCACCAATTTGTGATGCAGAGGTACCCAAAAGGTTCCATATCCCTACTATGAAGCTGTATAATGGTACAACGGATCCTGAGAAGCACATAGCACAATACAGGGAAAAGATGGAGATCAATCCAATCCCGGAAAAGCTAAAGGAAGCATGCCTATGTAAAGGATTTGGATCCACTCTTACTGGATCAGCTCTTAAATGGCTGCTAAGTCTTCCCCCTTACTCTATTACTTCATTTGCTAATTTAGTTAATTTATTCAATAACCAATTCTCTTGTAGTAGAAAATTTGAAAGATTAACTAGTGATTTATATAGGGTAACTCAAAGTCATAATGAATCATTAAGGGATTATATAACTAAATTCAGTAAAGAATCCTTGGACATTCCCAACTTGGATATGGCTACGGCTGTTGAAGCCTTCAAAATCGGACTGCTTAAGGATTCATTATTCTATGATGATCTTGTTATGACACCATGCAGGAATCTAGATGAAGTAAGAACTCGGGCACTCAGGTTCATCCGGCTAGAGGATGACAAGAGGATCCAAGAGAGACAAGTAGGATCCTCAAAACAGGAGAAGCAAGGATCCTCCTTCAAGAACAATAAATTCAAATCCTACCATAGAAGTGACAACCAGAATGTGCATGCTGTTGACCAAGAAGAGGATGATGAAGATTATCCTCCAATCTCAGAATATTGTTTTTCCGTTGATAATCATGAACTAATCCTTGCAATGCAGAATCTAGGAGAAAAAGCTAGGTGGCCCAGGAAGAATGATAAACCATCCGGGACTAAAGACAAGTCAAAATGGTGTGCATACCATGAGGATTTCAGGCATCTAACTGAAGAATGCATAGCTTTAAGAAAAGAAATTGGATATCTGTTAAGCAAGGGGAATCTAAAAGAATTGTTAGGAAGAAAAAAGCAAAGGACTCAGGATCCTGAAAGGATCCCTGAAAAGGCTCCAGCTCCTCCGGCGAATGCACAAGTGATCAACTTTATTTCCGGAGGATCAGACATCTGTGGTACATCCTTCTCGGCGGCCAAAAGGCATGCAAAGGAAGCAAAAATGGATAATGGAGAGAGACCTATTCGAACATCAAGTGTCTCGGAAGGAAAGACGATAACGTTTGATGAGAATGATCGCATTAACATCCAGGATCCTCATCATGATAGTTTAGTTATTACTCTCTTTATCTCTAACCATTTTGTCCGCAGGATCCTTATCGACGGAGGAAGCTCAGTAAACATTATCCAGCTTGATGTTCTGAAGAAAATGGGTATCCCAGAATCAGACATCACACCAAGATCCTCCGTGCTTGTAGGATTCAGTGGAGAAACGAAGAAAACTCTGGGGGACATCAAACTCCCAATCTACGTGGAAGGATTACATAATTATCAAAAATTTTGTGTTATTGACTGTTTATCTTGTTGCAATGTTATCCTTGGCAGGCCCTGGATACATGATATGAAAGCAGTCCCATCCACCTATCATCAATGTGTGAAACTCCCTAGCCCATGGGGGATAATCAAGATCGACAGTGATCAGCAAGAGGCTAAGGATTGTTATACCTCATCCATGAAGCCAACCTCGAAGCCAAGGGAGCAATAGCAATTACAGTATTCTCCAAGGAATGTCTTGGAGGCAAGGGAACAAGATGTGGATGAAATCCTCTTGGATCCTAGTGATCCTGAATCAAAAATCTATATCGGATCAGGGATCCCTGGCAAGATGAAAGAAGACATGATATCCTTCCTCAAAAGAAGAAAGTCTACCTTTGCATGGAAGCACGAAGATATGACAGGTATATCTAAGGATATCATAACTCATAAACTTGGCATTGACAGGTCTATCAAACCAATCCATCAAAAAAGGAGGAAGTTTGCACCAGAAAGGAATGCCATTATCCAAGAAGAAGTAGAGAGACTACTTCGAGCAGGTATGATCAGAGAGGTAAAATATCCAAAATGGTTAGCCAATGTGGTCGATGTCCAAAAGAAAAACGGAAAGTGGAGGGTATGTGTCGATTTCACTGATCTGAATAAGGCATGTCCCAAGGATCCTTTCCCATTACCCCACATTGACTCCATGGTGGATGCAACAGCGGGGCATGAACTGTTGACCTTTATGGATGCATCATCTGGATTCCAACAAATTCAGATGGAACCATCTGACCAAGAGGATACAGCCTTTATGACCCCAACCGGTTTGTACTGTTATATTGCCATGCCTTTTGGATTAAGAAATGCAGGTGCAACATATCAAAGGCTGGTAAATATGATGTTCAAAGATCAAATTGGACAAACTATGGAAGTATACATAGATGATATGGTAGTCAAATCAAAGAAAGCTGAGGATCACCTAAGGGATTTGGAAGAAGCATTTGATATCCTTGATAATTATAACATGAAGCTTAATCCTTCAAAATGCCACTTTGGTGTTAAGGCAGGTAAATTCCTAGGATATATGGTAACTCAGAGGGGCATTGAAGCAAGTCCGGAGCAAATTAAAGCACTGGTGAATATCAAATCCCCTGCCAATGCTAAGGATGTGCAAAGGCTAACAGGCAGGATAGCAGCTCTGAACAGGTTCATATCAAAATCCTCAGAAAAATGTAAAGAATTTTACGATATCCTAAGGAAGAACAAGAAGTTTGAATGGACTGAGAAACATGAGAATGCTTTACAAGCCCTTAAAGAATATATGTCCTCAGCACCAGCATTAACAAAGCCCGAAAAAGGAGATGTGTTATCCTTATATTTGGCGGTATCCTCAACTGCTGTAAGTGTTGTCCTTGTTAAGGATCATGAAGGTATACAATATCCTATCTACTATGTAAGTAAGAGTTTACTTGATGCCGAATCCAGGTACTCACACCTCGAAAAACTTATTCTTGCATTAATCATGGCATCAACTAAGTTAAGGCATTATTTTTGAAACCCATACTATCGTTGTTAGAACTAACTTCCAAGCAACTAACAATGAGGCTGAATATGAAGCCTTAATTGCTGGCTTACAAATTGCTAAGGATATGGGGGTGAAGTATCTTAAAGTATATGTAGACTCATTATTGATCACCAATCACTTTAATGGGTCCTATGCTGTTAAAGGAGAAAAACTAACCAAATATTTAGAGATAGTCAAGGAATTGGCACTCTCTTTTGTCTCTTTCAGCTTAACACAGGTACCAAGGGAGGAGAACACAGAAGCTGATGCATTGGCCAACCTAGGATCATCCTTGAAGATTCCAGAAGACATAAGTATCCCTATCATCCATATCCTGGCTCCTACTATTGAAAATCAGGTGGCCATGGAAATAGAAGAGGATACTGCAGTGATCCCTAGTGAAGAAGCTCAGTCTTATTCAGGATCATGGATCTCACCAATCATGAGATACTTGCAATACGGGGAGATTCCGATGGGAGAAAATCCTAGAGCTTTCAGGATTAAGGTATCTCAATTCACAATTTTGAAAAATGTATTATATAAACGATCTCTTGCAGGACCATATTTAAGATGTATCGAGGATCCTGAAATTGAAGAAGTGTTGAGAGACTTCCATGAAGGAGATTGTGGAAACCACACTGGGGGCAGAGCATTATTCTCAAGGATCCTTAGAACAGGATACTACTGGCCAACTATGAAAAGGGATGCTGTAGAATATGCTAAAAAGTGTGATCCTTGTCAAAGACACAGCAATATCCTCCATCAGCCAGCCGAATTGCTACATCCTATACCATCCTCTTGGCCATTCATGAGATGGGGGATGGATATAGTTGGCAAGCTCCCTAAAGCACCTGGTGGAAAAGTGTTTATGCTCGCCATGACCGACTACTTCTCTAAGTGGATAGAAGCTGAAGCTTTTGCTCAAGTCAGAGAAAAGGAAGTTATATCCTTTATCAAAAGAAACATTATAACTAGATTTGGCATTCCCTCTGAAATTGTATGTGATAATGGTTCCCAATTCATTGGAAGCAGAACCACTAACTTTTGTGACAGTTGGGGAATTAAGATGATAACATCAACACCAGTTCATCCACAAGCCAATGGTCAAGCAGAATCATCCAACAAGATCATCATCAACAATCTGAAGAAGAAGCTAGGATCCAAGAAGGGGAAATGGGCAGAGGAGTTACCTTATGTGCTATGGGCTGATAGGACAACTCCCAAGAATGCCACTGGTCAAACATCTTTCTCTTTAGTATTTGGGGCAGAAGCAGTGATCCCAACAGAGATGGTGATCCCAACTGCTAGAACAAGTGCTCGTGATCCTGAAGAGAATGCAACAATCCTGACTCAGGATTTGGATACTATTGAGGAAATCAGGGATCTGGCTAGGATAAGGATGACAAGCTACCAACAAAGAATGGCTGGTGCTTACAACAAAAATGTTAGGATAAGGAAGTTCCAAGTCGGAGATATGGTGTTGAGAAAAGCATTCCAAAACACTATCAATCCTGCTGACGGGAAGTTAGCACCAAAGTGGGAAGGTCCTTACTTGATTGAAGCTGAAGAAGGAAAGGGGGCATACAGATTGCTAACCATGGAAGGAAATTTGTTACCAAGAGCCTGGAACGCTGTTCACTTAAAGAAGTACTTTATGTGAACATGATCCTTCAAGCATGTGATCCTTACATTGAAGTATCCTCGAAGGATCCCGGTGATGTCAGTGATCCTTACTCTGGTAATATCCTTATCTTAAAACTATTACATCTCCTTACTTTTTACCAAAGGATAAGGATCCTGTATCCTTCATCCTCTTCTCACGAACCATTTGAGTTATGATAGTTCAGGTATCTACAGCATATCGTCAAAGATCTTCAAAAGCAACGCAGATCCTTGGGTTCAACCCCAGTTATCCTTGGGATTATCCCCAGTTTCCGCCAGCAGCGCACGATGATCCTGATATAGTTCACGTCTTTGGGACCAGTACCCACTTCCGGGGCTGACAACCTCATCGTACTGGCTATACCCAGGATCCTACGTTTGGATAGTCGCCAGTAAGGGCCATACTCCAGTTTACATACGATCCTTTGGGCTTGTCCCCAGTTATCCTTTGGGCTTGTCCCCAGTTATCCTTTGGGCTTGTCCCCAGTTATCCTTTGGGCTTGTCCCCAGTGATCCTTTGCGATCATCCCCAGTTATCCTTTGGGCATGTCCCCAGTTATTAATTTATCTTTTACATTGGCTTAGTCCCAAGTTATGTTCCGTTTTTCAGGTTCTCAAAGTTAAACAAATAAGGATCCTTAATCCTTATTATCCGTTGAAATTTCACTTTTGGTTATCTTGATTAAAGGTTAGGATCCTAACTTGGATCCTCAGGTATGATCCTTGACTATTCTGATTATACTGAACAACCCTTACACTTTGACAACTAAACCTATGATCCTTGAAATTGATTACTTCAAAAATCTTCAGTGTCAGGATATTTGATCTGGGATCATATCCTAAATTTACTAAACATGGTTTACTAAACTCTTGTTACCCTAACAAATATATTTCTAAAAACAACTGGAAAATAAGAGGATAAATAAAGGATAACAACACGAGATAAGCCAGAAAGATTAAAGTTATATTATTAACAAAAGGATCTTAAACCCTTTCAAAAAAAAAGTTGTCAAAATTGCCAACCCACATTTCTACCAGCAAAACGTGGCCCGTCCACATGGGTTGGCAAAGGGTGTCCATTGTCTGTGCGGTCTTAGCAGGTGCAGGAAATTAAAGGCGGCAGGATCACAAAGGCTTCATCCCCCAAACAGAGGATCCCTCCACCATTTGCGATCCTACCTATTGTGCAAAGGATCCAGGATCCTTAACCCTAAAAACTATTGTTTAAGTACAGACCATCATTGTTTCAAAACATCACAACCACAAACAAACCACTACCAAACTTAAAAAATTGGGCTCCAGCCTAGTCTCGAAATATCCATCATCGCCCAATCCAGCAGCTCACACCTTTGCTGCTCCATCACCACCAGCTTCTCCACCCTGATCCTTGTCAGCATCACCGCCCTCCAGCATTGGGATCTCCTCAGCTTCGTCCTCATCCTCCAGCTCTGCCAATCTCGCCTTCCAACCCTCCACGTCCCATGAGCTTTTGTCAAAGGCAGGATCCTGAGCCTCCGCAGCCATCTGTAGTTGTATCTTGTACATAGAAATTGCGGCAGAGACCTTGGCGTCCTGGGTGATCTCCTGCTTCTCGCCATCCATGTTGATCAGCATTTGAGCAGCCTCATCCTTAGTAGCCCGGAGTTCCTTCTCAAGATCGGTTATCTTGAGATCCTTTAACATGCCCATTTGTTGGAGGTCGGCGATTTGGCTTTCCTGATCCTCGACATGGCCAAGGTAGGTCTCAATCTCAGCAAGTTTCTGCAGAAGAGAAAAAAGGTAAGTTCAGGACCAGGTGATCCTCAAAGAAGCAGGATATACAGGCAAAATACACAAGCAGGATATTCAAGAAGGATAACCAACAGGGGCAATGATCCTTACCTCATTGACATAGTCAAGGAACTGCTGGCGGAGCAGGGGAAATCCTTGGAGATCCTCAGAAGTCTTTCTCTTCTTCCCCTTACCCCTAACAGGTTCTTTAGGGGCCGATGTCACACCCCGGCCGCGTGTAACATGCAACCGCGGCGGAAACGCCGGGGAGTGTTGTGGACAGAATTAATTGTTATACAACCATGGAAATTAAAGTTACATTTTATTTATTGACAAGAGTGTTCCATTGTTTCAAAACAGGAAAATACAAAGTTTATAACATGATTAAACTAGTCTAGCTCCTGAAAACACATGTGAAAGTACACAGGTCCGCCCTAGAATCATTATCATCGTCCTATGGAATAGCTCCTGAAAACACATGTGAAAGTAGGTACGTCAGCATAAAAATGCCTGTGAGATACATAGGTTTTGTAAAAAAATGGGGTTCATGACTTGAGTTTTAAAGAATGTTTAATAACAGTCAGTCATGAACTTTGTAATTTGTTTTGCTTTGTAAATCATTTGAAAAACGATAACATCAAACGATATGTATAGATAAGTGCAAGGTTAAACGAATAACCAAGTAAAATGAGTTGAATAAGATAAGTTGTTTGTGAAAAATAATGTCTTGTGAAGAATATGTTACTTATGTAAAGTGTAATGTGTCTAAACTGAAATGACTTAGATAACGCCACGTTATGTAATATTATACAAACATTTATATATAGGAAGTACCAGCGGCGTATCCACCATGTTTGTATCATATTACATACGCCACGTTACTTAAATCATTTACCCAAACCAATCCACCATGTAAATTGTTCATGTGTAAACCAAATGTCAAGTGTTATTGTAATCCATGTCAAGTGTTTATGTTCAAGTGTAAACCACCAAATGTATATGTCAATGTCGACGTGTTTATGTTCAATGTAAATCATGTAATGTGTAATCCCAAATGTATCATGTATGGTAAGCGAAATGTATCAACTTAAACCATATGCACAAAACAAGTCGTTGAAGTAAAACGTGGTTTAAATCAGCGTTATGTTCTGCGGGAAATGCATGCTCTATTGATATTAACATTTATGTGGTATTGTAAACTATGCATACATCCAAGCCTTGAGACTGCGGCGATAAACCCTTAAACAAATTAAAGGTTTATCTAAGTTATGTATATCGAATTCGGTCATTCCTTCCAGTCCTATCAAACCCAGGACTTCAGGAATGGGAGTTGTCAATTCCTATGGTACCACTACCTACTAACGAACGGCGTAGCTAATGTTAATGAATGTATTGTCCCATGTTTAAACAAACCAAATGTCATAACAAAATGAAGGCATGTGCCCATATGCTGAGTAAACATATGCAGCAGAAATGTTTATGTAAATCAATGTGTCCATATGCTGAGTAAACATATGCAACAGAAATGTTCATGTAAATCAATGTGTCCATATGCTGAGTAAACATATGCAACAGAAATGTTTATGTAAATCAATGTGTCCATATGCTGAGTAAACATATGCAACAGAAATGTTCATGTGAATCAATGTGTCCATATGCTGAGTAAACATATGCAACAGAAAATGTAATGTAAATCAATGTACTAAGTACGCACACAATGGGCATACATAGCATAAAATGTAATGAAATCGTGTACTATAATGTACTAACAACATAGCAGGCATATGCTGTGAAAACATGGAAAGCATGAATGTAACAGATAGGCACATGTGTTTCACCCCAAAACAGTTGGGAAAACAGTAAAAGAGAGGTTCTATGTACTCACATTGACTCCTCGAAAACATGTAAAAGATGGGGTCCAATGTACTCACCTGAGATTGCTTTGAGTTCCTTGTATAATAACCAGATAATGCTAAAGATCACGGAATATCAACGGCACCTAATAGGTAGCTTATGTTAATATACCGGACCAAATCGGAAGGATCGGACAGTACGCGGGTTCGTAAACCAAACGAGTATGGAGACTCGTGTAATATGGTTTAACAAAGCCTACGTACTAAAATGAAACTTAACCTAAGTGCTTACGGTCCATCACGACCCGTTTAGGTAGCTTACGCTACCCTAACGCGTCGCTCGCGTAGAACGCGTCTGGAACGCCTAACATCGTGACCACAAGGTATAACCTCGGAAGGTTATAGCTATGGTCACCTAATGTGTTTGGTCAGGTCCTAATGACCGACCAAATGGGTCGGGTTCGAAAGCATAAGCGATGGTTTAGATCGCTTACCTTACGACCCTATATAAGCACTAAACTAAAAATGACGAGCTAAGCATGTTAGAACATGCTTAACTAAGTTTGAAAACAGGTTTGACATCAAAGCAAACGGCTTTGATGCTCACGAGTAGTTTGGTTACAAAATATGCAAGAATGCACATTTTGGCCGAAACTACGACTCGTCACTGAGCCTAGATAACGGGGTAATCAGTAGGTATGGTCACTACGGACCATGACCATCGTGATCACGCTCACGTTATGAAGTTCCATGAACTTCGCATCGACCATAAGCTGGTCAATGCAGAAAGTCAACAAAACGTTGACTTTCGGACTCGAAAAGCGAATAAAAGAGCGAAAGAAGACTTACGGAGGGTCCCCGAGTGCTAATCAAGACCAAATAGCTCAGGTATGAAACAATGGTTTCAACTTAGAGCTTTAGATCTGATTTTGTGGGTTTTTACACAAATGGGGGGGGGGGGTATTTATAGGAAAAGTGGAACCGTTAGGATCGTTTTATCGAATATCGTGCCTTGATCTCGTGCGTACATGTGTCCAGTGGATAAGTTCAGTGAACTTGACCCTTGGCTCTTCATTGGGTGAAAAGGCATCGCCTCTTGATCGAACGAAAGGCCAGATTCTGCATTAAATGCAAAATCTTCTGTCAGACATGTTCACGCGGCCCGCCTCATGTTTTGGGCAATCCTTACGCGGGCCGCCTGGCCCCTCTGATCTGCACCACTTGCAGAATTTACACATTTGGTCCCTGTTGCGTGTTTAAGCTATTTCCAGCCCTTCTAAGACCTGTAAAGCCATCTTTAAGGCCCTAAAATGATGCCTAAACATTGTGGACATGAAACATGCCCAAAAATATGTCGGATGTCGGTTCGTTTGGCCGTACGATCGCGATGTTCGCTTAATTACGACGGAATGTGCATAAGCGCGAAAGACGATCCAAATGACGCGACGAATGGATTTTTCTCATGCCAAACACTAAGGCATAACATAAGGATGCTTACATAAATTTTTGGATGTCCGGATGTATTCAGAACGTAAGTTATGCGCAAAAGTGCAAACTTAGGCACTTTTTGACACTTTTAGTCCCTGAATGATCCAAAAGTTTGTTTTAGCATACCAAACCTCTCAAAGCCTATTTCTAAGCTATTTAAAGGATATTTATGGTATGTTTAACTTATGGACATGTTCCGGAATGTTCGTTACAGTTCAAATTGGCATACTTTCGCAGTTTGTCAAGTTTAGTCCCTGTAAGCGAATTAACTTGTTTTTGCTATACCAAAGCCTTCAAAACTTATTTCTAAGTTATGTAAAGGTTATTTAAGGTATGTTGAGTATATGTTGATGTTTCGGAGTATTTGTCGCATTAAACTAAGTACGTTTACGCACTAGTTAGCGTATAACTCTCCAGAAAGCGATGTAGAGTTTGGAATTGAATAAAAGTCAAAACATGAAAAATGTAAAACACAATGAAACAAAAATTGGGATCAAATTACATTATTTTATTGATAATTGAACTGTTTACAATGATTACAAGCACAATTGTTACAGTCTCCCCTACTTGTGGAAATTTCGTCCCGAAATTTATTTAGAGGAAACTGATGGGAAAAGATGCGGATATTTTGCCTTCATTTGGTCTTCACGTTCCCAAGTAAACTCGGGTCCACGTTTAGATTCCCAACGAACCTTGACCAAAGGAATGCGCTTGCATTTAAGCCACTTGACTTCACGTTCCATGATTTCTACCGGTTTCTCAACAAACTTCAGTGTTTTATCAACACGAATTTCGTCAAGCGGTATGTGGAGGTTTTCATCAGCTAAACACCTCTTGAGATTGGACACGTGAAAGGTTGGATGAACATTTCCAAGTTCAGGAGGTAACTCAAGTCTGTAGGCTACCTTACCGATTCTTTCGACGATCTTGAATGGTCCAACATATCTAGGTGCAAGTTTTCCTTTCTTTCCGAATCTGATCACACCTTTCCAAGGTGAGACCTTAAGTAATACACGATCACCGACTTGAAAATCCAAGGGCTTGCGTTTTAAGTCCGCGTAATTCTTCTGACGGCTTCTAGCTGCCTGAAGGTTATCACGAACTTTCTTTACCTTATCTGTTGTCTCTAAAATGAGGGCAGGTCCAGTAAGTTGAGCCTCGCCAATCTCATTCCAGCAGACTGGTGAATGACATTTTCGACCATAGAGAGCCTCGAAAGGAGCCATGTTGATGCTGGAGTGATAACTGTTGTTGTAGGAGAATTCAATCAATGGAAGATGTGAATCCCAACTACCACCAAAGTCTATCACACAAGCTCTAAGCATATCCTCCAGTGTCTGGATTGTTCTTTCAGATTGACCATCCGTTTGCGGATGATAAGCTGTGCTCAGATTAAGTTGAGACCCCATAGCAGATTGCATGGTTCTCCAAAAATGAGAAGTGAAACGAGCATCTCTGTCAGAAATGATGCTCAAAGGAACACCATGTCTAGCTACAATTTCATCCACGTAGATTTGAGCAAGTTTGTCAGCCGAAAAATCCTCACGGATTGGTAAGAAATGTGCTGACTTGGTAAGACGATCCACGACTACCCAGATGGCATCGTGACCTTTCTTTGTGCGCGGAAGTTTAGTAATGAGATCCATGGTAATGTTTTCCCATTTCCAAACTGGGATCTCTGGTTGCTCCAATAATCCGGAAGGACGCTGATGTTCAGCCTTAACCTTAAGACAAGTAAGGCATTTGGATACGTATAAGGCAATGTCTTTCTTCATACCAGGCCACCAATACTGAATACGAAGATCCTTATACATCTTATCTGAGCCAGGATGAATGGAATAACGAGACTTATGGGCTTCATCCATAAGCAAGGTACGAAGATCATCTTGGCTCGGGACCCACAAACGGTCCATGAAATAGTACGATCCATTGTCTTTCAGTTCAAGAGCAGGTGTTATGTGATAAGGGAATTCCTTATCCATTAAACCTTGTGAAACACAAGCTTGTTGAGCCTGAGAAATACGGGCTTGGATATCGGTTTGAATAACAGATTGGACACGTACACAATGAAGCTTAATACGTTCCTTGCGACTCAATGCATCGGCTACGACATTCGCCTTACCAGGATGGTAGCGAATTTCGCAGTCGTAGTTGTTTAGAAGTTCAACCCAAAGTCTTTGCCTCATGTTAAGTTCTTTCTAATTGAAGATGTGTTGAAGACTTTTGTGGTCTGTGAAACCCACACATTTTGTACCATACAAGTAGTGTCTCCAGATTTTGAGAGCGAAGACAACTGCACCCAACTCAAGATCATGAGTGGTGTAGTTCTTCTCATGTATCTTCAACTGCCTTGATGCGTATGCTATGACTTTGTTTCTTTGCATCAGGACGCAGCCAAGTCCTAATTTAGATGCGTCGCAATAAACGACGAAATCATCGTTGCCCTCAGGCAATGTTAGGACAGGTGCGTCGCAAAGCTTTTGTTTCAAAGTCTGAAACGCTTCCTCTTGTTTGACTCCCCATTCAAATGGCTTGTTCTTCTGAGTTAGAGCAGTTAGAGGAACTGCAATCTTCGAGAAATTTTCTATGAAGCGGCGGTAATAACCCGCTAGACCAAGAAAAGAACGAACTTCAGTAGGGGTAGTAGGTGTATCCCAATCCTTAATCGCACTGATCTTGGAGGGATCTACATGAATACCTTGTTCGTTGACAATATGTCCTAAGAATTGAACCTCTTTAAGCCAGAATTCACACTTGGAGAATTTGGCGAAAAGTTGTTCTTTCTTTAGGAGTTCCAATGTAAGACGAAGATGTTGCTCATGATCAGCTCGCGTCTTAGAATATATCAAAATGTCGTCAATGAAAACGATGATGAACTTATCTAAATAAGGCTTGCAGACCCTATTCATTAAGTCCATGAAAACAGTAGGAGCATTAGTCAAACCGAATGGCATGACTGTGAACTCATAATGTCCATAACGAGTACGGAACGCTGTCTTGGGAATGTCTTCTTCATGCACACGGAGCTGATGATATCCAGATCGTAGATCAATCTTTGAAAAGTATGAAGCACCTTGCAATTGATCAAATAGATCATCAATGCGAGGTAGGGGATATCGATTCTTGATGGTAAGCTTGTTAAGCTCACGATAATCGATACACATCCGAAAAGATCCATCCTTCTTCTTTACAAAGAGAACGGGAGCACCCCAGGGTGAAAAGCTAGGATGGATAAAACCTTTGTCGGAGAGTTCCTGCAGCTGTTTAGATAATTCTTGCATCTCTGACGGTGCAAGACGGTATGGAGCTCTAGCAACGGGATTTGCACCAGGTACGAGATCAATACGGAACTCGACTTGGCGTGCTGGAGGTAGACCAGGTAAGTCTTCAGGGAATACTTCGGAATAATCCCGAACGACAGGAATATCTGAAATAGACTTACCCTTGCCCTTATCTGCTGTAACATGTGCTAAAAAGGCTACATAGTGCTTTCGCAGATACTTCCGTGCTTTAAAACAGGACATGAGTTTGAGACCACCGGCAGGCTTCTCACCATGGACCTGTAGGATCTCACCTGTCGATAGCGGTACACGAACAATCTTCTCAGAACAAACTATCTCTGTGCGATGCTTGGATAGCCAATCCATTCCCACAATAACGTCGAAGCTTCCAAGTTGCATTGGCGTGAGGTCAATAGGAAAAATATGGTCGTTAAGATTCAACTGGCAGTTGCGTAGAACAGAATTAAGAACAATGGGTTCACCACTGGCAACCTCTACTGTCAAAGGTTTACCTAGTTTCGTTCTAGACACGCGAAGCATTGTCTCAAAAGACAATGACACAAAGCTCTTGTCGGCACCCGAATCAAAAAGAACAGATGCTGGCTGATTATTAATAAAGAACGTACCGTTCACCACCTCGTTGTCTGCTTGTGCTTCTTGTGCATTCATGTTAAAGACTCGACCTCGAGCCGGTGCCGGATTCTGGTTTGCATTCTGGTTCTGGTTGACTAGCCTTGGACACCGATTTCTGTAGTGGGTCAGATCCCCACAATTATAACATGCACCTGGTGGGTAGTTTGGTCGTGCAGCCTGACCCTGTTGTTGAGCAACTTGTGGAGCAGGGTTCTGGACTGCGTGATTCTGAGCAAACCGACAAACATCGGCAAGATGACCCGACTTCCCACAGTTAGTACAGAAACGGCACTGATATTGTGGCTGGTGGTGACTGTTGCATCGATTGCACAAAGGTGCACTTCCTGAATAGGGTTTCTTCGCTGGAGGCTGGTTGGGAGCTGCCTGGTTAGCTTGGGCAGTCACAGCAAAATTTTGGGAAGCCTTACGCTTCCTTGACCCCCTTGAGGAACCAGAGTCCTTTCCATTCTTGTTCTGGCCTTTCTTACTATCCTCCTTGTCAGCCGACTGCTTCTTGCCCTTGTCACCCTTCCTGTGCAATTTATTCTTTCGAATTTGCGACTCAGTCAACGTCGCTGATAACTCGATCGCCTGACGAAGTGTGGTAGGGTTGCTACCAGTAAGGATGTCTTGTACTGAGTCAGGTAGGCCGTCGATGTATCTTTCGATGGCCTTATCGAGTGGGGTAACCATAGTTGGGCAAAGAAGACTCAGCTCCTCAAACCTATCTGTATAAGCCCTGTGCTCGCCACTATCTTGCTTCAACACATCAAATTCTTTCTCCAACGCTCGTTGCTCATGACGAGGACAAAACTCCCTCATCATAAGAGCTCTCAGTTCAGCCCATGTCTGAACTAGAGCAACTTCTGCACCTTGATCTCTCATAACCCCATTCCACCATGTAAGAGCCCTCTTCTGAAACACGCTCGAAGAAAACTCGACCTTGCGATTATCCGGACACTGCACGTGGCGAAAAGTGTTCTCAATGCTCTCGAACCACTGAAGAAGCCCAGTTGCTCCTTCAGAACCACTAAACTTGAGTGGCTTAGCCTGGTTAAAATCCTTGTATTTGCATGTACCATTGTTGTTGTTGGCCTGGTTCCATTGGGCAAAGAGATTCGGAAATTGAGCAGCCATCTGCTGCGCAATAATCTCCGCCAGCTCGGCAGTAGCTATCTGGTTGTCGCGTCGAGGAGGCATTCTAGAAGAGAAAAACATGAAATGAAACGAGTGAGATGATTGGATGAAGAGAATGAGATGAAGCAAAAGCAATCAAAAGCAAAGATGGCGGTTATGCATCGCAAAGCAAATAAGCGACGTGAAATGTCTAGTCAAAGTAAATGGGTCAGGATTAGTGTATCGCGAAGACATGCTCGCCTATAAGTGAACACTCACCCCAAGAGTTCCCAGGTAAGAGTGACTGGTCCGATTATGTGGATTTGTACGAACACTCTAGCCTTAGACAGAAAACTCAGGGTACAGGCATTCACCCTTCCAGTTTGCACATGTTCACACTATTAACCCAAGACTTTGACAGGATTTTTGAAATCCAAAGAGGTTCAAAACCATATAACAGAGGGTTCAAAACCTTATAATAGAGGGTTCAAAACCTAGTAATCAATCATCCTAGAACAGATGATTAACTTTCAAAGCGGATTCGGAACCGAAGTTCCCGTTGTGGTTATCACCTAAGGATAGGTGATGTGCATGTTTTAAACTCTAAACACAAGATAACTTGTGTTAGGGTCCTAGAAAGTTATAGTCTAGGTCAAAGCATTACTAATAACCTAATTCCCTATAACCAATGGCTCTGATACCAACTCTTCTGTCACACCCCGGCCGCGTGTAACATGCAACCGCGGCGGAAACGCCGGGGAGTGTTGTGGACAGAATTAATTGTTATACAACCATGGAAATTAAAGTTACATTTTATTTATTGACAAGAGTGTTCCATTGTTTCAAAACAGGAAAATACAAAGTTTATAACATGATTAAACTAGTCTAGCTTCGTTTTTAGGCTCTAAGGCACAGGTCCGCCCTAGAATCATGATCATCGTCCTATGGAATAGCTCCTGAAAACACATGTGAAAGTAGGTACGTCAGCATAAAAATGCCTGTGAGATACATAGGTTTTGTAAAAAAATGGGGTTCATGACTTGAGTTTTAAAGAATGTTTAATAACAGTCAGTCATGAACTTTGTAATTTGTTTTGCTTTGTAAATCATTTGAAAAACGATAACATCAAACGATATGTATAGATAAGTGCAAGGTTAAACGAATAACCAAGTAAAATGAGTTGAATAAGATAAGTTGTTTGTGAAAAATAATGTCTTGTGAAGAATATGTTACTTATGTAAAGTGTAATGTGTCTAAACTGAAATGACTTAGATAACGCCACATTATGTAATATTATACAAACATTTATATATAGGAAGTACCAGCGGCGTATCCACCATGTTTGTATCATATTACATACGCCACGTTACTTAAATCATTTACCCAAACCAATCCACCATGTAAATTGTTCATGTGTAAACCAAATGTCAAGTGTTATTGTAATCCATGTCAAGTGTTTATGTTCAAGTGTAAACCACCAAATGTATATGTCAATGTCGACGTGTTTATGTTCAATGTAAATCATGTAATGTGTAATCCCAAATGTATCATGTATGGTAAGCGAAATGTATCAACTTAAACCATATGCACAAAACAAGTCGTTGAAGTAAAACGTGGTTTAAATCAGCGTTATGTTCTGCGGGAAATGCATGCTCTATTGATATTAACATTTATGTGGTATTGTAAACTATGCATACATCCAAGCCTTGAGACTGCGGCGATAAACCCTTAAACAAATTAAAGGTTTATCTAAGTTATGTATATCGAATTCGGTCATTCCTTCCAGTCCTATCAAACCCAGGACTTCAGGAATGGGAGTTGTCAATTCCTATGGTACCACTACCTACTAACGAACGGCGTAGCTAATGTTAATGAATGTATTGTCCCATGTTTAAACAAACCAAATGTCATAACAAAATGAAGGCATGTGCCCATATGCTGAGTAAACATATGCAGCAGAAATGTTTATGTAAATCAATGTGTCCATATGCTGAGTAAACATATGCAACAGAAATGTTCATGTAAATCAATGTGTCCATATGCTGAGTAAACATATGCAACAGAAATGTTTATGTAAATCAATGTGTCCATACGCTGAGTAAACATATGCAACAGAAATGTTCATGTGAATCAATGTGTCCATATGCTGAGTAAACATATGCAACAGAAAATGTAATGTAAATCAATGTACTAAGTACGCACACAATGGGCATACATAGCATAAAATGTAATGAAATCGTGTACTATAATGTACTAACAACATAGCAGGCATATGCTGTGAAAACATGGAAAGCATGAATGTAACAGATAGGCACATGTGTTTCACCCCAAAACAGTTTGGAAAACAGTAAAAGAGGGGTTCTATGTACTCACATTGACTTCTCGAAAACATGTAAAAGATGGGGTTCAATGTACTCACCTGAGATTGCTTTGAGTTCCTTGTATAATAACCAGATAATGCTAAAGATCACGGAATATCAACGGCACCTAATAGGTAGCTTATGTTAATATACCGGACCAAATCGGAAGGATCGGACAGTACGCGGGTTCGTAAACCAAACGAGTATGGAGACTCGTGTAATATGGTTTAACAAAGCCTACATACTAAAATGAAACTTAACCTAAGTGCTTACGGTCCATCACGACCCGTTTAGGTAGCTTACGCTACCCTAACGCGTCGCTCGCGTAGAACGCGTCTGGAACGCCTAACATCGTGACCACAAGGTATAACCTCGGAAGGTTATAGCTATGGTCACCTAATGTGTTTGGTCAGGTCCTAATGACCGACCAAATGGGTCGGGTTCGAAAGCATAAGCGATGGTTTAGATCGCTTACCTTACGACCCTATATAAGCACTAAACTAAAAGTGACGAGCTAAGCATGTTAGAACATGCTTAACTAAGTTTGAAAACAGGTTTGACATCAAAGCAAACGGCTTTGATGCTCACGAGTAGTTTGGTTACAAAATATGCAAGAATGCACATTTTGGCCGAAACTACGACTCGTCACTGAGCCTAGATAACGGGGTAATCAGTAGGTATGGTCACTACGGACCATGACCATCGTGATCACGCTCACGTTATGAAGTTCCATGAACTTCGCATCGACCATAAGTTGGTCAATGCAGAAAGTCAACAAAACGTTGACTTTCGGACTCGAAAAGCGAATAAAAGAGCGAAAGAAGAGTTACGGAGGGTCCCCGAGTGCTAATCAAGACCAAATAGCTCAGGTATGAAACAATGGTTTCAACTTAGAGCTTTAGATATGATTTTGTGGGTTTTTACACAAATGGGGGGGGGGTATTTATAGGAAAAGTGGAACCGTTAGGATCGTTTTATCGAATATCGTGCCTTGATCTCGTGCGTACATGTGTCCAGTGGATAAGTTCAGTGAACTTGACCCTTGGCTCTTCATTGGGTGAAAAGGCATCGCCTCTTGATCGAACGAAAGGCCAGATTCTGCATTAAATGCAAAATCTTCTGTCAGACATGTTCACGCGGCCCGCCTCATGTTTTGGGCAATCCTTACGCGGGCCGCCTGGCCCCTCTGATCTGCACCACTTGCAGAATTTACACATTTGGTCCCTGTTGCGTGTTTAAGCTATTTCCAGCCCTTCTAAGACCTGTAAAGCCATCTTTAAGGCCCTAAAATGATGCCTAAACATTGTGGACATGAAACATGCCCAAAAATATGTCGGATGTCGGTTCGTTTGGCCGTACGATCGCGATGTTCGCTTAATTACGACGGAATGTGCATAAGCGCGAAAGACGATCCAAATGACGCGACGAATGGATTTTTCTCATGCCAAACACTAAGGCATAATATAAGGATGCTTACATAAATTTTTGGATGTCCGGATGTATTCAGAACGTAAGTTATGCGCAAAAGTGCAAACTTAGGCACTTTTTGACACTTTTAGTCCCTGAATGATCCAAAAGTTTGTTTTAGCATACCAAACCTCTCAAAGCCTATTTCTAAGCTATGTAAAGGATATTTATGGTATGTTTAACTTATGGACATGTTCCGGAATGTTCGTTACAGTTCAAATTGGCATACTTTCGCAGTTTGTCAAGTTTAGTCCCTGTAAGCGAATTAACTTGTTTTTGCTATACCAAAGCCTTCAAAACTTATTTCTAAGTTATGTAAAGGTTATTTAAGGTATGTTGAGTATATGTTGATGTTCCGGAGTATTTGTCGCATTAAACTAAGTACGTTTACGCACTAGTTAGCGTATAACTCTCCAGAAAGCGATGTAGAGTTTGGAATTGAATAAAAGTCAAAACATGAAAAATGTAAAACACAATGAAACAAACATTGGGATCAAATTACATTATTTTATTGATAATTGAACTGTTTACATTGATTACAAGCACAATTGTTACAGCCGAAGCAGAGGGACTGGCAACAGAAGTCTTCTTTCTTGAAGACTTGACATTGGCAAGTTCATCAATCCCGAACTTGGAGGCAGACTTGATAGACTTAGCAGATTTCCCAGCGCCTACACAATCAAAACAAGATAAGTTCCCTTACTAACTAAACAGTCTTACATATAACTTACTTTTTAATAAGGATACTTACTTGACATAGTGGCAGATGCGGAGGATACTTCTTGTGAATCTTGGACGGTGACTTGAAAACTTCTGGTCTCAGGATCAAGCTTTTTGAAAGCTAAAACTCTCTCTCTTGCAGCAGGAGTTAACTTGAGATGAGCAACGGATATGGCTGCACAAAAGACAAAGAAAACATTAGTGATCCTCATCATAAGAGACAAGTCTGATGGTGATCCTTTCAGGATCCTCTATCCTACCATGAGTGGCCCACTCCTTGGGTAGATCCTTCCCATCAGGGATGGTATCCCTCCTAATAAAGAAAAAGCGCCGCTTCCAGTTTGTGTCATTTTTGGTAACCTTAAAAACAGGGTGATCCTCCCCGGCTTTCCGTTTCAGCAAGTATCGATAGGAACCAAACGTGGTAAGATCATAAAGCTCGGCCAGCTCTGCCATCCCCAAATCAATCCCCTCCTGCTCGATGATCCTTTCGAAGGTATACAACACCCTCCAGATCATCGGCATGGCTTGGATATAAGATATGCCGGTCAAGGAAAAGAAGGATTGGGTAAAGGCTGGAAAAGGATACGAATATCCTATGGTGAACGGAGTTGCAGGAAAAGCCACCCAGGTCTCGGAAACAAAATCGCTTAAAGCGGTGGAGGTGAATGACTTGAAGATAGCATCCGCCGGAAAACAATGACGGATCCTATCAACATGAGCGTCGGTGAAGCAGCATCTCTCCGTAGGAGAGTCTTTAATGATCCCTTGGCTTTTTAGGGGACTGCTCTTCTTGTGATCCTTGTGAGGAGAATTTCGGAGCAACATACTTACAGCAGAATGAAAACAGAGGAGCAGAAAAACAGAGCAAGAGAAGGAAGAAAGAAAAGAACAGAATACCTGATCGATCTTCGGTAGAGATTATAAAGGGAGTATATCTTGAATTTAAATGCAGATTGATCCTTACCCTATCTCCTATTTATAATCATGATTTGCAGGGATGTCACCTCAGTGACGTAAAGGTTGCAACGGCTAGTTCGAGATTAACGGCTAGTTATCCGAGTCGTTCGTTGCAGATAAGATCAAAGCAAAATATAACTCGTTAATTTACAATAAACTCCTTATATTTTAGGGGCAATTGTTAGGGCTGGATTTTTACAATACATGATCCTTACGTGTGATCCTAACCAGTGATCCTTGTTTCTTTGGCAGATAGTGATCCTCAGCAGAGTTCCAGGATCAGGATCACGGACCATCATAGGATCCTCATGCTAACAGTTGCTTTCGTTGAACTTAATGTCATTTTGCAGGAATGTCTAGCAGGATCCGCTCTTAGCATCACGATCAAAGGACGCGTATTTACAATTATAGCATGTGCTTAATCGGAGATGAACGTTGCAAAGGATATGGAAACTTGGCATGATTTAAGGGCGACAATTTAGGCTAGATTTACTTTTATTTCTAAAGGGGTAATGAGCTGATTGTTAGTCTTTTTACCTAAAATAGGTCACCTACACTTGTATATATAACACTCTTCCCCATTCGGAAGAACACACAACACAATTCTCACACGCTTAGACACTCGAAACTATAGTGATCCTTGTACTCAGCTCATTATCATCCGAAGTTGTAACCATTTTTCTTATATTGAAGTTTGGTGATCGGTAGTTGCCATCACCCGAGGTTTTTTATGCCGGAGATCATACATTGATCAAGGGCTTTTTCCTCGTATAAATCATTGTGTCTTTGCATATTTCATACTGAAGTGATCCTTTACTTTTTCAATAAACCAAGCATCATACCCCGTTTACATAAAGTTTGGTTGCATTATCCTTGTGTGATTTTTGACCAAAACAGGTATGTGATACTAACTCTGACTCTACTTCTGCTTCTGTTGAATGTACAAAGTGTTTAGAATATGCAGAAAAGGAGAGTCTGTTTAAAGTCACACACAAACACAATCAAGAATTGATTGTGGATCTTTCTAAAGCAACCGAAGCTAACTTGTTTTTAACCAGAAATGAAAAGGAGTTTAAAGAAACAATTGCGTCACTAAAACATGATGTTTCTGAATTACAAAAGGCTGTTTTGAGAAAACAACATGCTAACAATAATCTAATTGACACAATTGAAAAGCAAATGGTGGAGTTAGCAACAGCTCGGTGTGAATGTGAAACAATCAAGCAGAAATTGGAAAGCTATTCCAATTCCCGCTATGTATTGGATCACATTATTGATGTTCAAAGGAAAAAGGGGGATACAAAATGTATTGGATACAAATCATGTCCTCCCCCAATGAATCACAATTACTCCAAATTGCCTAATGACGAGGATATGCCCCGTTTTGAACCAACTGTGCCACTCGGTCTCGATGACTTTGCAGCAGGCCTCGGGTTCACAACTGGTACATCATCCTCAGGGCAATCAGAATCTGAGAATGTGAAAAATTCATCGTGTGATAAGAAACAGAGTCCTCCCATTATTGAGGATGCTAATTCTTCGGACGATGAATCTGAAGAAATTGTGAAACAACAGTCTAACTCGGTTGCAACAGATATTTCTATTGAGAATCACATTCTGTGTGATCCACCAGTGAAACCGAGTAAGACTGAAATGTCAAAAAACAATGGAATCCCTTGTAGCTAGCTCTGAAGGGAATAACTTGTTGTATACGCTCAAAGGAGATAGCAAAATCTACTCTGACAAAGATTTTTCAATTAAAAATGTAAATCCAGATTTAATTGAGAAAATTTTTGAAGGACGTACTGATAAGTTTTTGGGAAACAAAAGTGGCAAAGTGACAGTTACTCAATGTGATCCAATTCCGTGTGAACAAATTAGAAAACAATACGGAAACCAAAAACTACCAGTTGAGCGAAAACAACAAGTCAATTCTGGAAAGGGTAAGGGCCAAGTACAGGGAAAGAAGGCTCAGAACAAGAATGTTCAAGCACCAAAAATTCAGCAGCCTAAGACTGAACAACCAAAGGTTCAACAACCTAAAGTTGAGCAGTCTAAGGCTACTCAACCTAAGGCTGCACAACCTAAAATTCAACAATCTAAGGTTGAGCAACCTAAGGTTCAAAGGGTGCAAAATAAAAGAGCTCCTGCTAAGAAAGGAGAACAGAAAGTGAACTTTGTTGGATCAAAGGGTACGGACAAACTTGAAACATTTCAAAATAAATCTAACGTTGACTTTGTAAAACAAGTTAGAATTTTAAAACGAAATGATCAGAACAATTATACCCAACACACAAATGGATGTGACTTAGGTCCAAGCACATCTAGATCACAAAGTTCAGTGTCTGGTTCTTCATCTGGTCATCAACACGCTTCTCCGAGGTTTGTAGAGCGGAGAATGTGTTTTGAATGTGGAACAGTTGGGCACATTGTAAGATACTGCCCATACTTGCAAAAGTTGAAGGGAAAAACAAATGCTCCCCAAGAAACCAATTACCAAAAACAACCGGTTTCCCCGAAACAAGACCCGCATGTCTTGAAAGAAAGGGAAAAGAAGGTAAAACAAAAGAACCAAAAGGTAATTGAGAAGGCCTTAAAATCAGAGGTCAAGGATGAAAAACCTGTTTAAGCTAAATCTACAAGTGTAAAACCAGTAAATTCAAAAACAATTAATACAAATACTGGTAAAGGACAACAAGCTTGGAAACAAAAACAGGTAATTAAGTCAGGGGGAGCACCAGAGGTTTTATTTCCTAATCATCAAGTGATTGAAATCAATTTCCTTGATGATCAAGGACGACCCAAGTCAACAAAGGCTTGGGTCCCCTTCTCCATCTAATCTCTGAATGAGTGTGCAGGAAGTTCCAGGAGGAACTATTGATAGTCTTAGGATTGTTGATAGTGGGGCGTCCATGCACAAAATTGGCGACATAAGACTCCGAAATATTGTTATATCTAGGAGAATGCTGTTGCCATTGATGGAGAGAGAGGAAAGAAAAAGGAAAAGAAGCAGAATTTGTTGGTGAAAGAATGCGGTTGAATGAAGTTGCAAGATTCGATCAGATGAAGAAATTACCAGAATTGGGTTGTCTTTGGTTTTTGATCGGGTCCTCAGGAAAGATTCAAATGAAATGTACGCACCTGCACAACGTCTGAGGTTCAACATCAACAAAATGGACGTGTTGTGTACATTTCTTCGCGGTGTGTTTGAAGAAAATGTGTGCCTTGGCGTGGATTGAACATCCGCACACTACTTCTGAAAGAGAAAGACAAAGACCTTCGCTGGTGCAATGTGGAAGACCAGTCGGAACCAAAGGTTTTTGATCTTGTTGCTGTAAAGAGATTTATCAGTAGCTGCAAATTCGACCTTGAAGTTCACACCGGGTGGATATCAAGTTTGGGAGAGCACTCAGATTTCTTGCAATGCACGAAACAGTTGCAGGATACGGTTTTGAACTTCTAATCTCTCTTATGCTTGTCGATATTTAAGCTGCTTTATGGATTATTATCATCTCATACAGTACTCTTTGACCTGACGTTGATCTCAGATATCACCTCACACGTGATTGTTTCTTTATGAAACTCGTCAATATTGTTAAGGTCCACACCGATGACCAATGTGCCGACCTCTTTACCAAACCATTTGATAAATCAAGATTCGATTATTTACTTATGGTAAACGGCATAAAGGTGAAGCAAGAGTAAACCAACATCGGAAAATCATTTTTGTAGATATCTTTGTGTTTTATATTTATCTTAGTTTGTTGATTTTAGGGGGAGTAAATCCAAAATCTGAAAATCCAAAAACATCGAAAAATTTCATAAACACAAAAACAATAGAAAAACAAAAATGAGTTTCCTGGCGAGCAAAGGAGAAAATGATAGTACATCAGTGGTCTATCCAAACCTCTTTAAACCTTAAATGAAAAGTGATAAGCAGCTCTATATAAGGTGTATCGGTAGGCTCACAATCATTTTAAAGTGTGCAGGGTGATATAAACTTAAACTGACTGAAGACCAGGTGGGAACCATTCATTGGCATATGGTCTTAGTACCGAAATTTCGTTTGATAGATTGCCGAGGTTCTGAGATATTCGGTCTTTATGCTGCTTATCATCTGGGTATCATGGTTGTATCTTTTACCGAAAAATAACGGGGACGCAAGTCTAGATCTTCCATGATACTATACATACGTGTACATATTACATACTGCATTCGACCTCAATAAGTGATAAACAATCACATGTCCATAACAAATAAGTGATAAACTATCACATTTATCCGGGAGTCAAGTTCCTCTCTCTGCTGTATGGAAGTACTGACCTGTTCACGGACTTGCTCCTGTGCCCTCATGCATATGAAAATCAAGTTCCTCATCAATAAGTGATTATATCACATAGGGCTTGTTTTCAAATCCAAATAAGTGAGAATCTCACATCATATACGGTCAAACAGATGATAATCAGTATACTCACCGGTAAGATGAACTGTCACACCCCCAAAATCCACCTGCGGAGTATCACCGCTTGGGAGCGTGACTGACCAGGATCGAGCCACCAATCATATTGAACATGCATTTAATATTAAGTAAGATAAAAGACAACCATCCATTCAATACAAAAGGTGTTCAAAACATATCATCGTTTTAAAGTGTAGCGGAAGCATAGTAAAGAAACCAACAGTAGTAAATAGTTTAAGCGTTGTGATAGTTCAACATAAGAAACACGATCCTCGTCCACAACGACCCGCTTCTCCAGTGCAAGCTCCCAGTACCTAACGATCTGCAAGGCATGTAACAGAATGATCAACAAACTAGTTGAGCGAGTTCACATAAAGGAAATGCGTAATAGTAAGTTCGTTTGCAATAGGTGGCGCTACTGGGCCGTTTGTATATTTTACTGGTGGTGGTGTTCCACGTTTCCTGTGGTGGTGTTCCACGTTTCCTGTGGTGGTGTTCCACGTTTCCTGTGGTGGTGTTCCACGTTTCCTGTGGTGGTGTTCCACGTTTCCTGTGGTGGTGTTCCACGTTTCCTGTGGTGGTGTTCCACGTTTCCTGTCCACTAGACTACTCGTAACTATAGGTATCCTTCACAACCGAGGATAGTGATGTGGTAGTCTAGTCATAGTGTCAATAGAGTATCTAATCAACCTTTCAATCCCATTCCCAACACCCCGGGAACCCCATGCCTTGGTAAGAGTGTGAACTCACCTTGGTTTGCTCGGTATGCTAGGTTATGCACTCACAGGTAATTAATCACGTCCTATAGTATGCACGTATAACAAATCAGTTCATGTTCGCAATGATACGCATGCAATTTAATGTTCACATAACAGTTAGTTTGCATATCGGCACAACACGTATTATTTCACATTGAATCATCGGTTAGTGTGCACGAATACAATTATTAACATTCATTCCCAAGCATGGCATGCAAAATAAATTAAACATATGTTCCATTATTCAAGCATAAACCCTAATATCCTTCGACACATTACAGATCCTTCGACAAACAGTTACACAATTATCCTTCGACACATTACAGATCTTTCGACAAACAGTTACACAATTATCCTTCGACACATTACAGATCTTTCGACCATATCTATCTTTCGGTTCAAGTTCATCTTTCGTTAACCGTTATCCTTCGAGCAGCAAGTAACAACACGACACAATATCCTAGATGCCTTGGTGGCCGACACCTATCCCCACCACCAAGGGCTTTAGGTTGACCGCCCAAACTATCCAATCCATACTAACTCATAATTATATTTTTTTTTTTTTTTAGCAAACAAAACAAACATGGCCGACAGTTACATCATTTGTTTCTTAATTATTAGTGGGCCAAGCCCCACATCCAATTGCATTCGGTTAGCTACCCCAACCCTCCAATCACATCATCACATCCTAACATACTAGACAACAGCTGACACAATTTCATAAAACACATGTACCGCAAAACTGACTTTGACAATTAACATTCATGCACATTCAGCCACTAATTAATTCTCTTGTCCTACTGGGCCAAAGCCCACAACCAATAGGCTTGGTTGACCGACCAACTCCCACCAATTAACCTCTTTGGCCGCCCATGACACATGTTTTCTTGCCACTGACAATTGATCTCGTACTCTTCTAGCCGACATTTCAGTAAACTCATGTGCAACAAAACAGTAGAGCATATAATTACTAAACATGTGATATGACTAAGTCTCAATGGCCGACATATGAAGTTGCCTCCATGCGATTTATTTATCCCATGTTGTCAGCCATCATACTTGACTTTGTACCAAACAAAACATAATCCTAACATTACTACTGATCAACATCACACTTTCCCATCATGCACATAATCCAAAAACATGACATAATGATTACCTTCCATCACTAATATACATCTCGATCTAATCAAAACGTGCAACAATATTAACATTCAATTTCTAAAACATAAGTAACACTCACCGATCGATCCGAGATGAAGGGGAAAGCTTGGCCGCCTTCGGTTCGCGAACGAGAGGGAGAGAGGGATTAGCTAGGGTTTTTGTGTGTTTAAGATGTTGTGTTGTAACCCTTGAGAAATAACCAAATCCCTATATTTGTTTGCGCATAGAGGGAGTGGGCCGAGCCCATTCTGTTATCTCTAAGGGTCCAAATGCAAGGTGTAACCCAAAAGGGCTTGTGCGGTCGAGTGGTGTTATATGGTTTGCTTTGTTTGTAATTATTCATACACGTAACACATAACACTTATATCATGCATTCATATAAACAATATAGTTCACGTAAGCATACAACGTCATACAAGGTAAGTCTAAAATACGAGTTGTCACATTATCCCCGACTAATTGGAAATTTCGTCCCGAAATTTGGTACGCACTCACTGAGGAAGCTAGGTAAACTGCACCGTTCACTGGTTTTCCTGGGGTGTCACATCCTTCCCCCGTAGATCTGGAATTTCGTCCCGAAATTCCGAAGTAGTAGCTTCAGCCTCAGCAGTGGTTGCCTGGTTCCCGAATAACTGGGGGTACTTTTCTTTCATCTGGTCTTCACGTTCCCATGTATACTCTGGGCCACGCTGGGAGTTCCAACGAACTCGAACAAGAGGGATTCTCTTGTGTTTGAGGACCTTAACATCCCGGTCCGTGATTTCAACTGGTTCCTCGACGAACTGCAACCGCTCGTCGATAGTGAGTTCCTTAAAAGGAACTATAAGGGTCTCATCTGATAGGCATTTCTTCAGATTCGACACGTGAAATACATTGTGAACTGCACCGAGTTCAGGAGGTAGGTTTAATCTGTAGGCTACTTTGCCAATCTTTTCCAAGATTTCGAATGGTCCGACGTACCGCGGATTCAGTTTGCCTCGTTTACCAAATCGAACCACACCCTTCCAGGGTGAAACTTTCAATAAAACCCGGTCCCCGACCTCAAATTCCAATGGCTTTCTACGCTTGTCCGCGTAGGCTTTCTGACGGTCGCGTGCTGCCGCCATGCGTTGTCGTATCTGCGCAATCTTTTCTGTGGCGTCCACTACAATCTCTGGACCCGTAATTTGACTATCCCCCACCTCTGCCCAACAGAGAGGTGACCGGCATTTACGTCCGTACAATGCCTCGAATGGAGCGGCTTGAATGCTGGTATGGTAACTGTTATTGTATGAAAACTCCACTAAAGGGAGGTGTTTTTCCCAGCCGTTGCCGAAATCGATAACACACGCTCAAAGCATGTCTTCTAGAGTTTGGATAGTTCGCTCAGACTGCCCATCCATCTGAGGGTGATATGCTGTGCTCATGTCTAAACGTGAGCCGAAGGATTTGTGCATCGCTTGCCAAAGCTCTGACGTGAATCGTGCATCGCGATCCGAGATAATAGAGGTGGGCACTCCGTGCCTCGAAACAACTTCTTTCAAGTATATGTCTGCTAGGGTAGAAAACTTATCCGTTTCTTTGATAGCCAAGAAGTGAGCAGACTTTGTGAGTCGATCAACGATTACCCAAATAGTGTCATTCCCCCGCTGGGATCTTGGTAAGCCCGTAACGAAATCCATGGAAATTTCTTCCCATTTCCACTGCGGTATCTTGGGCTGCTGAAGTAGACCAGCTGGTTTCTGATATTCAACCTTGACTCTCGCACAGGTTAAGCATTTGCCAACATAGGTGGCGATGTGGGCCTTCATGCTAGGCCACCAATAAGTAGTGCTGATGTCGTGGTACATTTTATCCGACCCTGGATGTACCGAATAGCGAGACTTGTGAGCTTCATCCATTACAAGTTCGCGTAAACCGCCATAAAGTGGGACCCAAATGCGCCCCGTTACGTAGTAGGCGCCGTCTTCCTTTTGTTCCATGCGTTGCCTTGAGCCGCGTAAGGCTTCAGCTTTGACGTTTCCAGGTTTCAGTGCTTCTAACTGGGCAGCTCGTATCTGTGCAGGAAGACTGGACTGAATAGTAAGCTGTAGCGCTCGCGCGCGCTTAGGCAGAGAGTCTTTCCGACTGAGGGCATCAGCCACAACATTGGCCTTGCCTGGATGATACTTGGTGGCGCATTCGTAGTCGTTCAGAAGTTCAACCCATCTCCGTTGACGCATATTCAAATCCTTTTGCTTAAGAATATGCTCGAGACTCCTGTGATCGGTGTAACTCGTGCACCTGGTACCGTACAGGTAGTGTCGCCATATCTTAAGCGCGAAAACAACAGCTCCCAGCTCTAAATCGTGCGTCGTATAATTCCGTTCATGAACCTTGAGTTGCCGAGAGGCGTAAGCAATAACTTTATCCCGCTGCATCAATACGCAACCAAGCCCCTGTATCGATGCGTCACAATAAACCACGAAGTCATCTGTGCCCTCTGGCAATGAGAGAATAGGTGCGCTGCAAAGCCTATCCTTTAAGTACTGAAAAGCGGTCTCTTGCGTATTACCCCATCTGTAAACGACACCTTTCTGTGTTAGCATAGTAAGTGGTTGCGCGATCTTGGAGAAGTCTTTAATAAATCGCCTGTAGTAACCCGCCAAACCCAAGAATTGGCGTATTTCTGTCGGTGTACGTGGTGCTGGCCAGTTTCTGATCGAATCAACCTTGGATGGATCAACATGAATCCCATCCCTGTTTACCACATGGCCTAAGAAGTGGACTTCACGAAGCCAGAAGTCGCATTTTGAAAACTTTGCGTACAGTTGCTCCTTTCGAAGAAGTTCCAAGATAAGGCGTAAGTGCTGCTCGTGCTCCTCCTGACTCTTGGAGTAAATCAGTATGTCGTCGATGGAGTCAAGAACAATTTGCCTAGGTAGAGTTTGCACACTCTGTTCGTAATGTCCATAAATACGGCGGGTGTGTTTAATAATATCAAACCATTTACCATACCCAACATAAAATATAATAAGTAAAATGATTCATAAAATCCAAAACATTTGATGTTCAAACCAAACTTTGTTCGAATAGCGGAAACATAATAATGAAAAACCCAAAAAGAAGTCATAAGTTCAATTAGCGTTCATTGCGTCTCCTCCTCCTAACATGAAAACTCGACCTCTTGCCTCGTTGCCATTGTTATTGTTGTTTCCCCCGTTGTTGTCGTTGTTCCCGTTGCCCTGGTTATTGTTGTGGTTCTGATTCTGGTTCAACTGAGGACAATCGCGTTTGTAATGACCTTCCGCCCCGCACTGGAAACATCCCCGGTTTCCACGCTGTGGCTGCTGCTGCTGGTTCTGTGGAGCTGGCGGTGGGAGTTGCTGGTTCTGATTTGCTGGACGAGCGCTTCTACAATCTTTAGCCTCGTGACCCATTTTGAGGCATCTTTGACAACGAACCTTATTACACTGGCCACTGTGATGTTTGTTGCAGGTGTTGCACTTTGGGAGATTTCCTCGATACCCTCCCTGTCTGTGGCTGCTCGATGAGTGCTGACTGGGACTCTGGTAACTATCCGTCTTTCGCTGCTGAGACTGTGACTGTACCGATGCTGATCCCTTGCTAGAATCCCCCTCCCATTTTCTCTTACTTTCACTGGGAGTAGCAAGTGTAGTAGTAGCAGTAGTGGTAGCGGTAGCACCGATACGCTTTGGCAGCTTGCCCTGTTCTACTGCCTGATCTGTGATGCGGTGAGCGAGGCGCTGAATTTCTTGAATGTTGTTGAGGTTAGCCGACGTCACGTGGCTCTGGATCTCTGGCACCAAACCCTTGAGATACAACTCAATGCGCTTGTACGGAGGGTCTACCATGGTTGGGCACAGAACAGCCAACTCATTCGACCTCTTGGTGTAAGCTTCGATTTCCGAACCAACCATTTTCAGGTTATACAACTCGTCCTCCAACTTGTGAATGTCTTCACGTGTACAATACTCTCTCTTAATAAGTTCTTTGAATTCGTTCCAGGGTGTGGCGTTAGCAGCTGCCAACCCTAAAATCTGCACCTGCGCGTTCCACCAGGTTAGCGCTATTCCGTCCAAGGTGCCAGTTGCATACTTGACCTTGCGAGCCTCAGGGCACTCGCACATCTCGAATACTGATTCTAGCTTTTCAAACCAATGGAGGAGTCCCACTGCCCCCTCGGTGCCACTGAATGAATTCGGACGACAGTCCATGAAGTTCTTGAATGTACACACAGGTTGTTGCTGAGCGGGTTGACCTGCTTGAGCGGCTGCAACTGCCGCAGCAATGAGAGCCTCTAGCTGGGCTTGAGTCATGTTAATTCGTGCGGCCATTGATCTTCACATCAAAGGCAACATAAGTGAGAAAAGTTCGCGAATAGTGCGATGACAGAAGAGTGTAAGCACATAAGTATTCTCAGGCAATAACAAGTTGTGAGCAAAGTAATGTAAGCATACTACGAGCAAAGTTCTATGCAATTCTAGCATGTAGGCAATAAACATAAACCTTATTACCTAGGAAGTTGAGTCTTGCACGTGGAGCGAAGCGTCGTTGTGGATCGTTGAGAGCACTGTTCTGGTTATAGTCTGGTTTTAATAAAAATACGTTTTCCCATATTAAAACCAAGTTCTCTATAACCAATGGCTCTGATACCAATCTGTCACACCCCCAAAATCCACCTGCGGAGTATCACCGCTTGGGAGCGTGACTGACCAGGATCGAGCCACCAATCATATTGAACATGCATTTAATATTAAGTAAGATAAAAGACAACCATCCATTCAATACAAAAGGTGTTCAAAACATATCATCGTTTTAAAGTGTAGCGGAAGCATAGTAAAGAAACCAACAGTAGTAAATAGTTTAAGCGTTGTGATAGTTCAACATAAGAAACACGATCCTCGTCCACAACGACCCGCTTCTCCAGTGCAAGCTCCCAGTACCTAACGATCTGCAAGGCATGTAACAGAATGATCAACAAACTAGTTGAGCGAGTTCACATAAAGGAAATGCGTAATAGTAAGTTCGTTTGCAATAGGTGGCGCTACTGGGCCGTTTGTATATTTTACTGGTGGTGGTGTTCCACGTTTCCTGTGGTGGTGTTCCACGTTTCCTGTGGTGGTGTTCCACGTTTCCTGTGGTGGTGTTCCACGTTTCCTGTGGTGGTGTTCCACGTTTCCTGTGGTGGTGTTCCACGTTTCCTGTCCACTAGACTACTCGTAACTATAGGTATCCTTCACAACCGAGGATAGTGATGTGGTAGTCTAGTCATAGTGTCAATAGAGTATCTAATCAACCTTTCAATCCCATTCCCAACACCCCGGGAACCCCATGCCTTGGTAAGAGTGTGAACTCACCTTGGTTTGCTCGGTATGCTAGGTTATGCACTCACAGGTAATTAATCACGTCCTATAGTATGCACGTATAACAAATCAGTTCATGTTCGCAATGATACGCATGCAATTTAATGTTCACATAACAGTTAGTTTGCATATCGGCACAACACGTATTATTTCACATTGAATCATCGGTTAGTGTGCACGAATACAATTATTAACATTCATTCCCAAGCATGGCATGCAAAATAAATTAAACATATGTTCCATTATTCAAGCATAAACCCTAATATCCTTCGACACATTACAGATCCTTCGACAAACAGTTACACAATTATCCTTCGACACATTACAGATCTTTCGACAAACAGTTACACAATTATCCTTCGACACATTACAGATCTTTCGACCATATCTATCTTTCGGTTCAAGTTCATCTTTCGTTAACCGTTATCCTTCGAGCAGCAAGTAACAACACGACACAATATCCTAGATGCCTTGGTGGCCGACACCTATCCCCACCACCAAGGGCTTTAGGTTGACCGCCCAAACTATCCAATCCATACTAACTCATAATTATATTTTTTTTTTTTTTTTAGCAAACAAAACAAACATGGCCGACAGTTACATCATTTGTTTCTTAATTATTAGTGGGCCAAGCCCCACATCCAATTGCATTCGGTTAGCTACCCCAACCCTCCAATCACATCATCACATCCTAACATACTAGACAACAGCTGACACAATTTCATAAAACACATGTACCGCAAAACTGACTTTGACAATTAACATTCATGCACATTCAGCCACTAATTAATTCTCTTGTCCTACTGGGCCAAAGCCCACAACCAATAGGCTTGGTTGACCGACCAACTCCCACCAATTAACCTCTTTGGCCGCCCATGACACATGTTTTCTTGCCACTGACAATTGATCTCGTACTCTTCTAGCCGACATTTCAGTAAACTCATGTGCAACAAAACAGTAGAGCATATAATTACTAAACATGTGATATGACTAAGTCTCAATGGCCGACATATGAAGTTGCCTCCATGCGATTTATTTATCCCATGTTGTCAGCCATCATACTTGACTTTGTACCAAACAAAACATAATCCTAACATTACTACTGATCAACATCACACTTTCCCATCATGCACATAATCCAAAAACATGACATAATGATTACCTTCCATCACTAATATACATCTCGATCTAATCAAAACGTGCAACAATATTAACATTCAATTTCTAAAACATAAGTAACACTCACCGATCGATCCGAGATGAAGGGGAAAGCTTGGCCGCCTTCGGTTCGCGAACGAGAGGGAGAGAGGGATTAGCTAGGGTTTTTGTGTGTTTAAGATGTTGTGTTGTAACCCTTGAGAAATAACCAAATCCCTATATTTGTTTGCGCATAGAGGGAGTGGGCCGAGCCCATTCTGTTATCTCTAAGGGTCCAAATGCAAGGTGTAACCCAAAAGGGCTTGTGCGGTCGAGTGGTGTTATATGGTTTGCTTTGTTTGTAATTATTCATACACGTAACACATAACACTTATATCATGCATTCATATAAACAATATAGTTCACGTAAGCATACAACGTCATACAAGGTAAGTCTAAAATACGAGTTGTCACATGAACCCTCGTGCATACCTTGATACGGGAATGTGTCGTGATGTGGATGAACACCGGTCGGTAAGTATAAATCATACCTTAACGTATCTCCTCGACATGATTACATCTGATAAGTTGAGCTTAAGTGGACAACAATACCGATAATTGTTATAGGATGCTTATCTTAATGTTAACTAATTGAACAACAAGAGCTTTTTGGCATGACCGTACACTGATATGATTCTCTTACCCTCGAAACTCGCAAAAAGAATGTCTGTATATATTTATTTACTGCTTTTAGTCTTTGCATTTGAAAATTCAAAAATACCAAAAAGATTTTATTTCTATTTTAGTTTCGATCGTACGATGTTGGATCTCGAGTCTTCATTACCTGAAACCTGACTGAAAACCAAAGTGACTAAATCTTCATAAACGGTCGAACTTTGCAAATTTTTGAAAGTTAGAAACTAAAACTGACAAATTTATTAAACTTTCAAACTGTCGGACGGTGTTGATTGAAACATGGTCATATGTGTGTCATTTGTTTATGCTAACTATATTCCAAGCAATTGTTCTCATTACGCGCTTAGATTTCTTGCATGTGCAGATTCTAAAGGCAAGGAGAACATAGTCGATGACAAGCTTCGGAATGAAGACACGACGTGAAGGCACTCAAAGGATGAAAATGATCGAGTTGCCGCTGACCATCATCAACACCACAAGGATCTCAAGCTGTAAAGATCAAGTTATTCACGAGCATAACTCAAGGGGGAGCTTATGTTAAGGGGGAGTTTGTCAACACACTTTCTACATGAAACGGGGAGTTTGTTGATACACTTTCTGCTTTCAAGACGTGAAGACTTTGAAGATCCTTCGACATTGAAGAGACGTCAGAGACTTGAAGACACGAAAATCAAGACAAAGCTACAGCCAAGGGGGAGTTTGTTGGTGCACTTATGTCTGTGCTTTGTCTGTATTTCGTCATGATACAAAACGATGTCTTTTGTTAGTCTGGTTACGTCTTAGGTTTGTAATTATGTGTGTTTGGATGTAAGTTTGACCAAGTCAACCATCCTTCGGTTTGACTTGGTCAAACAGTCAACACATAATTTGTAAGATTGTTGGTGTTCGAAGGATGTCATCGAAGGATAGTTTACATCCTTCGATGACCTCGAAGGATAACCTTCGATGGATACAGATGGCCCTCGAAGGATACATCATCCTTCGAGGTATGTATGGATCCTTCGGAGTGTTTGTGGTCGATAGATGATCCTTCGACAGTCATTCTGATCTTTCGACACATGCAATCTGTTATGGGTATATATATCCCACGTATGTGTTCATTTCTCAGTAGACAGAAGACACACACAAAGTTAGATGCACATAAAGAGTTGAGAGCATTCTGTCCGAAACACACACACACACTAGAGTGTTTGCAAAACTGATTTGTAAACATTGTGCTTGTAACCGGAACCTTTCATTCGCATTAATACAAGTGGTGTTAATCGGTGAACCTTGTGTGTTGTGTTTATACTTGTTTCATCCCGGTTTGCTTGCTAGCTTGGATTCCGCACTTGCTAGTGGGTTAGTATAACAAGGTTTAGGTTCGTCATCCTCCAGAGGGACCCACAGTAAGTAAGAGTTTACTTGATGCCGAATCCGGGTATTCACACCTTGAAAAGCTTATTCTTGCATTAATTATGGCATCTACTAAGTTGAGACATTATTTTGAAACTCATGTTATTGTTGTTAACACTAATTTTCCAATTAAGACTGTCCTCAGGAAAGCAGAGATGTCAGGAAGGATGGCTAAGTGGGCAGTGAAGCTGTTGATGCATATTTTGTCTATCGCCTTCGTCAATCCGAGTCATAGTGAAAAGCCGGGAAGAAATCAAGTGCATATTGTCATATTTAGTTAGAAATGGCAAGGTGGCAAACTTGTAATTAGTGTGAACTTTCATTTAGTTGCCTTGACCATATAAATAGGAGATATGTCATGATTTTAGTTAGACTTTTAGAGATTTGGAGATAGACTTTTGGAGAAGACTTGGAGAAGACTTTCTAGAGAGAGAAAGTAGAGAGAGAAAGTTGTAGATTTGTGATTCTCGTATTGTTCTTGTCAAATTTAGCAATGGAATCACATTAGAAGTACGTTATCGTGTGTTCGGTCACGTTCGTTCACGGATTCCGCACGTGAAACGTTCGTTACGCAATCGAACGGTGTCAAAACCGGTCCTACAAGTGGTATCAGAGCTAGGAGCTCGATTGCTTGATCAAACACATAGTTTTCGTACCAGATTTAGCCGATTCAGAGACAAATCAGATCTGATTTCATCGATTTCATCATTTTCTACTCATTTCTTACAGTTTTTACGGAAAAATGTCAAATTGAACAAGTTTTCACGGTCCAAATCGTCTGATTTTTGGATATGTTGTGCGTTTAGACCCGATCTACAATCCTACCAAATTTCAGCTCGAAACTCCAAGCCGTTTTGGAGAAATCGCGATTTTTCGGTCCGAATTCGCGTAAACTTACAGGTGTGGATCGCCTTTTTGAACATCTCAGGATCGCGTTTGTGACACTTTTGTGGATCGCTCATTGGAAATTTCTTGGATCGCTCGTATTCAGTTGATGTGGAACCGCTCCAAAAGGATACTTCTGAACCGCTTATTAGGTTATATGTGTGAACCGCTCAAAAGTTATTAATTCTGGATCGCGTTTAAGTCAACTGACATGAACCGCTCATAGGTTCTACGTTTGTATCGCTCATAGTGTCAACCATACAGGCTCGTTCTTTAGTCATCACTTTCATGTGATGCACTGATCTTACAGGGTGTCAGCAGGTTGTTGTCTGCCACACAATAGTAGTTAAGCGGTCCAATAATCGAATGTTGTCAGGTGAAGTGGGTTTGCAAGAGACAATTAATTGGCACCGCCCAATCCACTTACAGTTGCCTCCACTAAACTTGTCGCCCACTTGTTTTGAAGCCCATGTTCCACCGCATATATCTACAGCCCAAGTTGTTTTGACAGTTCATTAAAAACATTAAACAAACTGAAGCCCACCGCCCCACTTACCCAATCATTAAAGCCCACTTCCACCGCCCACTCAAAGCCCACTTTACCCACCACCAGTTTTATCCAATCCAGGCCCAACCCACACGGCTCTTTTAACTTTTAGCCTAAGCACCGCCATTTGAAAGTAAACACGTGTCGGGTTTGTTTTTACGAAAAAAAATGGCAATGGTATTTGATGAACAAGAAAACATTATGCTAGAGGATTTTAACAATTGGTATATGAGAACGATGGATACCGGTTATAGAAATGTGAGTACAGACACTTGGGTTAAAAGTTTTGAACTATTCATATGTCAAAAGGAGGAGACGTTGAAAGAAATAGAAAACCGGTTTAAAATTTTAACAGATATTATGTGGAATAGGGGTATTAAGTTGTCAAATGAGGAATATCTTTCAAAATTAACAACTGCATTACCTGCTAAATGGGATGAGTTTATGGTTGAGCTAAAACAGAAAGATTACTTTCCCAAGCTTTCTCCACATCAGTTCTTTAATGAAATTAGATCAGAATGGTATAAAGAAGACAAGAAAAAGAGGGAATTTTTGTCTGAGATGGAAAAGAATTTACATAGATTGGAGCTGGATGAACTCATTGAAGTTGATCGAAGAGTTTGTGGTTTTCTTGCAACAAAGAGTTCTCTGAAATATGATATCAAAAGGAAATGTTATATTAATGATAATCTGAATCCTTTTGATGTTGTTAAACTCTTTTGTGCAGGGATCGACAGGATGGAAACAAAGGATGCTTCAAAGATTAAAGAATCTATAGAGTTTGGATCTTCAAGTTCAACGTCAGCATGCTCAAAATGTGATCGCTTCAAGACCGATAATGACAAACTTGTCAAAGATGCGGAAAGTTTGACATTTGAGATCAAAAAGTTGAGAGATATGAAGCAAGCTGATGATAAACAGATTCTTATGGTTCAGGAAAATTGCAAAAACCTGAAAGCTGAAAATGACAAACTGTTTAGTAATTTGAACAGTTTGACATTTGAAAACAAGAAATTGAAAGAAAAGGAAAAGGTTTTTTAAGAGAAAATTAAGAATTTTGAAATTGAAAAAGCAAAATGTGAAAAAGAATTTCAAAATCAACTGAAAATTCTTGAAGATGGGAGAAATGTTTTTAGCCAAAACAATATTGAGAAGCAGAAAATGATAAATTCCCATCTTCAGAAAATCATTAAACTTGAAAAAGAAGGTGAATGTGCTCGAAAGAAAATCAAAGAGCTAGAAAAGGAGTTTGAAAGCAAAAAGAAATCGTCAGAAGATGAGGATTTCTAGATAAAGCTTGAAAACAAAAACCTGAAAGCGAATGAATCAAAATTTCAGGAACAGATAAAAGTTTTGATGAATGAAAAATCTGTTCTTGAAAATTTGAAAAATGAAAATGAGAAAACAATCAAGTCTCATTTTGGGAGGATATCTCAGCTTGAAAGTGAAGCTGAGAATTCGAGGAACAAAATTGCTGAACTTGAGAAGAAATTGATAGGTTTTGTGACCTCATCAGATAGTTTGAAGTTTCCCTGTCCAAAACCAATCAATTCAGTTCCAATAAGTGACGATGTCACAAACTTTGACTCTGTCAAAGTTGAAGATTGTGATGTAAAATCTGATGATGAACATGTTAAAATTGAAAAACAAAAATTGTTTTTAAATTTAAAAGAAAAATTTCAGAAAACTGTTCTACAATCGACTGAAAAAGGTGAATGTTCTAAACAGAAACCTTTGAAGAAGAAAGTGGAACAGAAACAAAAAGATAATAAAAGTTCATCAGATCGATCATCCAATCAAAAGAAAAAATTACAAAAAGTAATAAATGAAAATTAAAAATTGTTGGTAATAAGTGGTGCAGGTCGGACCACAGTGCTCAAAAGCCAAATTCAGCAAACTTGAGGAAGGAATATCACCAAGCCAGACAATGCTATGATCTGAGCGTTTGGTGTGAAGGTGATATACGGTACGATAACAGAGTGTGTTACAGCTGCGGATATCACGGACACATTGCTGTTAACTGCCAGTATTTGAGTTATCAGACCAGAAGGTGCTTTAACTGCAATATCAAAGGTCACATTGCCAGAGAATGCCCAAGGAGATCGAATGGAAGATTGAGGGCTAATTCTCAGAAATCGGCAAAAAAGATTCCAATCAAAGTCAAGCCCCAGGAACAGAAGGTTCTGAAACCCAAAGTTCAAGAACAGTCAACTCAAGAAAAGAAAGTAAAGCTTTCACAGGGGCAGAAAGACAAACTGAGGAAAAAGAGAAAGAAGGCACGAGAGTATCTTGAGAAGATTTTGTCCTCGGGTTCACGGGATAAACAGAATAATAGTTCTGATGAATCTACTTCCTCAGTTGCAAAGACAAGCAAAAAGAATTCATCAGATACAAATCTGGGGACAAAAGAGGAGAAGAAAAAGAAGAAAGTGAAGTTTTCACTTCCTGGCGATGAATCTGTTTCTTCGGAAACAAAGGAGCCACATGTCGGCGATGAATCTGATAGGTTAAAATCAGACAAGCCACCTTCAGGCAATGATTCTGGTTCGTTAAAACCAGGGGAGCCTTTGGTTGAGGTAAAAAAGGAGAATTCAGGTTTAGCAATGGATGATGCAAATTTTCCACCATTGTTGAACAAGAATTCGAAATCACCCAAGGACCGTCAGGCTTGGGTGAATCTGTTTAAATAAAAAAAACCTGACTTGCCGGAGATCCCAAGATGGTATCGTGGATCATGAATCGGCACATTTCTTGAGAAATTTCACTTTGGTGATTTTTCGCTTTAAATGTGGTAAATCAGGGACATTAAATTGTACTTGATTTTCTGCAGATGGATTATGTTAAAACTGGAAATGATATATCTTTAAAATGTTTGAAGAAAACAAGATGAAGAGATAACCCCGAACCTACAAATGGTTGGTTCACAAACTCGTTTTTCCGGAAAAACCATTTTGATTAAAACAAACTTAAGTGTTTTGAAATCATAATGGGAAAATAGTTTGTTGTGAGGGGGAGTTCTGATTGTTTTTGCACGAGAATGATGAATTGAGGTGATTCACATAATGTTGTCATATTTCTTGTATAGTTTGTTTTCAATTTTTCCTCAGAAAATCAAAATTGAAACATATTTTGATTTTAGGGGGAGTAAGAAAATTTTGAAAAATTTAAAAAAATTGAAAAATGAAAATGAGTTTGTTGCAAAAAGAGGAGATGATAGTACATTGGTGGACTATCACAGCATGCTAGAGATTTGTAAATTCAATAATGTTTTAAACAAGTCTTACTAATGATGTGTCAGTAGACTTCGCACAGTTAGTAAATTGTATTCGAGATATAAACCTAAAATCAAACTTACTTATTTTGTGGGGAACACTACTTGGATATATAGGTAACCCCTGAAATCTCGTTTGAAAGGTTTCTTATTTTGAAATACTAGGTTCTTATACTCAAATGATGTCTGGGGTATTATTCCGGGACTTCTGCTGAACGGTAGTTCTGACCTAGTCCCTGGCTAATACTTTCTTCATATGCTTGAAACATAGCATAAAGCCCTCAGCTGATTAGACAATAAAATTGATGATCAGTTGTTGTAGCTGAAAAGATCCTCTAAAGGGGACCCACTGCTAAGTCGAAGCTGATATCTCTCTGCTGAACGGAAGTTCTGACCTGAGATCCCTCAGTTCTCGCATTTTTCCCCTAATTTATATACAGATATCATTTGTAGTTATACTTACCTGTAAATCAGAATATTGGGATCTGGATACGGGAGTATATTCAAGAGGTGGGACACTCAAATAAGTCTAAGTTCTAAAACATTAAATACGTATCTTGAATCAATTGAAAATTTGTGTAGAGGTTTAAGTGGACAACAATACTGACAATCAGAAGTAAATTTGTTTTTAACATTTGCTGATTAATCAAGATCAACGGTGTTGGTGATATGTCTCAAAAAAACCGATATGATCCTCTTGCACAATCTCTCAAAAATAGTGTTCATTTTTGTATTTCATTAAATTCAAAAATCCAAAAATATTGTATTTTTGTTTGATATTTGAAAACTTCAAAAAGATTTTCGACAACAGAGTGTGAAGAACTGATTTTCGACATTTCAAGTGTAAAACATGTTGAACTTGTGGTTTGGGAGAGAGTGTGAAATTGTGAAGATTTGAAATGCAAAATTGGTTCATTAACTTGATGACTAAGTTGAATGGTAAAACTTGATGACTAAGTTGAATGGTAACCTACAGTTTGATCTTCATAATTTTTCTTATATGATTTGCTGATTCATTAAGTTGAACTTCAAATTATATTAGTTTGTGATAGTGTGTTTGAGTTTTGCAGGTTTCTGATCCTGTTGTTACGGATAGCCAGGAGATTCATCAGAACCAGAGAAGAGCTTAAACGGAGAAAGCCAGGAGTTGATTTCAATGGTGATAACGATTTCCAGACAGAGATCCCAGCATGATGATAGGGGGAGTCTGATGAGGGTTAGATCCAGAGAAAGATCCAGGCATATGATTCCAGGATGAGTTCCTGAAGAAGATCGAACAAGATTGAGGTGCTGTGAATGATTGAAGACTCTCACTGAAGATTCCGTCAACATTCAAGGGGGAGTTTGTTAGTGCAGTTGTTTGTCGACTACATCTGTGTTCGAGTCTTAGAGAGAGAGAAAGTCAAGTCGCCATGAGTTTCACTACGAGATTGACTACGGCAATATCCAAGGGGGAGATTGTTGATGCATATTTTGTCTATCGCCTTCGTCAATCCGAGTCATAGTGAAAAGCCGGGAAGAAATCAAGTGCATATTGTCATATTTAGTTAGAAATGGCAAGGTGGCAAACTTGTAATTAGTGTGAACTTTCATTTAGTTGCCTTGACCATATAAATAGGAGATATGTCATGATTTTAGTTAGACTTTTAGAGATTTGGAGATAGACTTTTGGAGAAGACTTGGAGAAGACTTTCTAGAGAGAGAAAGTAGAGAGAGAAAGTTGTAGATTTGTGATTCTCGTATTGTTCTTGTCAAATTTAGCAATGGAATCACATTAGAAGTACGTTATCGTGTGTTCGGTCACGTTCGTTCACGGATTCCGCACGTGAAACGTTCGTTACGCAATCGAACGGTGTCAAAACCGGTCCTACAGAAGCTTAGTGCCTATGATATAAGATATGAGCCTAGGACAGCCATCAAATCCCAAGCATTGGTAGACTTTGTGGCTGATTTCAGTAGTGATTTACAAAAAGAAGCTGAATTGGAAGTCTAGCAGCTAGAAGAGACCAAGGATCCTTGGATACTCTATACTGATGGATCCTCAAACGTTAAAGGCACAGGGCTTGGTATACTACTAAAATCGCCACAGGGGGACATAATACCCCACTCTATAGCTTGTGAGTTCCAAACCACTAATAATGAGGCTGAGTATGAAACCTTAATTGCTGGTTTGCAAATTGCTAAGCATATGGGGATCAGGTATCTTGAGGTACATGTAGATTCTTTGTTAATTACAAATCATTTTAATGGATCCTATACTATTAAAGGTGAAAAGCTAACCAAATATCTTGAGATAGTCAAAGAGTTGGCACTCTCTTTTGTTTCCTTTAGTTTGACACAGGTACCAAGGGAAGAAAATACAGAAGTTGATGCATTGGCTAACTTAGGATCATCCTTGAAGATCCCGGAGGATATAAGTATCCCCATTATCCATGTCCTGGCTCCTGCCATCGAGGATCATGCGTCCATGGAAATAGGGGAGGATTCTGCAATTATCCCTAGTGAGGATACTCAATCTTATTCAGGATCATGGATCTCACCAATCATGAGATACTTACAACACGGAGAGATTCCTACGGGAGAAAATCCTAGGGCTTTCAAAATTAAGGTATCTCAATTCACAATCTTAAATAATATGTTGTATAAGCGATCTCTTGCAGGACCATATTTAAGATGCATTAAGGATCCTGAAGTCCAAGAAGTTTTAAAAGACTTCCATGAAGGAGATTGTGGAAACCACACTGGGGGCAGGGCATTGTTCTCTAGGATCCTAAGGACAGGATACTACTGGCCAACTATGAAGAGGGATGCTGTGGAATATGCTAAGAAGTGTGATCCTTGTCAGAGACATAGCAATATCCTTCATCAGCCGGCTGAATTTCTACATCCTATATCCTCCTCTTGGCCATTTATGAGATGGGGCATGGATATAGTTGGTAAGCTTCCTAAGGCACCTGGTGGAAAAGTGTTCATGCTAGCTATGACTGATTACTTCTCCAAGTGGATAGAGGCTGAAGCTTTCGCCCAAGTCAGAGAAAAGGAAGTTATATCCTTCATTAAAAGAAATATTATAACTAGATTTGGTATTCCTTCTGAAATTATATGTTGTTTTGGTTAAAAATCACACAAGGATAATGCAACCAAACTCTATGTAAACGGGGAATGATGCTTGGTTGATGAACAAAGTGAAGGATCACTTAAATGTAAAATGCACAATTTACACAAGGATTTATACGAGGAAAAAGCCCTTGATCAACGAATGATCTTCGGCATAAAAAACCTCGGGTGATGGAAACTACCGATCACCAAACTTCAATATAACAAATAAAGGTTACAACTTCGGATGGTAACGAGCTAAGTACAAGGATCACTATAGTATCTTGTGTCAAAGCGTGAGGGAAGTGTGTTGTGTCTTCCGAATGTGGAAGAGAGCTATTTATACAAGTGTGAGTGGCCCTATTTTAGGTAAATAGACTAACTATTAGCTCGTTACCCCTTTAGGAATAAAAGTAAATCTAGCCTAAATTATCGCCCTTAAATTATGCCGAGTTTCCATATCGTCCACAACGTTCATCTCTGATTAAGCATATGCCAAAGTTGTAAAGACGAGTCCCTTGTTTACGTTGCTAAGAGCGGATCTGCCAGACATTCCTGCAAGATAACATTAAATCCAATGAAAACAACTGTTAGTATGAGGATCACTGTGATGGTCCGTGATCCTGATCCTGGAACTCTTCTGAGGATCACTATCTGCCAAAGAAATAAGGATCACTGGTTAGGATCATATGTAAGGATCATAAGTCATAAAAATCCAGCCCTAACATATGTGACAACGGTTCCCAATTTACTGGGGGCAGAACTACTAACTTTTGTGACAGCTGGGGGATTAAGATGATAACATCAACACCAGTTCACCCACAAGCCAATGGTCAAGCAGAATCATCCAACAAGATTGTTTTGGTTAAAAATCACACAAGGATAATGCAACCAAACTCTATGTAAACGGGGAATGATGCTTGGTTGATGAACAAAGTGAAGGATCACTTAAATGTAAAATGCACAATTGACACAAGGATTTATACGAGGAAAAAGCCCTTGATCAATGAATGATCTCCGGCATAAAAAACCTCGGGTGATGGAAACTACCGATCACCAAACTTCAATATAACAAATAAAGGTTACAACTTCGGATGGTAACGAGCTAAGTACAAGGATCACTATAGTATCATGTGTCAAAGCGTGAGGGAAGTGTGTTGTGTCTTCCGAATGTGGAAGAGAGCTATTTATACAAGTGTGAGTGGCCCTATTTTAGGTAAATAGACTAACTATTAGCTCATTACCCCTTTAGGAATAAAAGTAAATCTAGCCTAAATTATCGCCCTTAAATTATGCCGAGTTTCCATATCGTCCACAACGTTCATCTCTGATTAAGCATATGCCAAAGTTGTAAAGACGAGTCCCTTGTTTACGTTGCTAAGAGCGGATCTGCCAGACATTCCTGCAAGATAACATTAAATCCAATGAAAACAACTGTTAGTATGAGGATCACTGTGATGGTCCGTGATCCTGATCCTGGAACTCTTCTGAGGATCACTATCTGCCAAAGAAATAAGGATCACTGGTTAGGATCATATGTAAGGATCATAAGTCATAAAAATCCAGCCCTAACATATGTGACAACGGTTCCCAATTTATTGGGGGCAGAACTACTAACTTTTGTGACAGCTGGGGGATTAAGATGATAACATCAACACCAGTTCACCCACAAGCCAATGGTCAAGCAGAATCATCCAACAAGATTGTTTTGGTTAAAAATCACACAAGGATAATGCAACCAAACTCTATGTAAACGGGGAATGATGCTTGGTTGATGAACAAAGTGAAGGATCACTTAAATGTAAAATGCACAATTGACACAAGGATTTATACGAGGAAAAAGCCCTTGATCAATGAATGATCTCCGGCATAAAAAACCTCGGGTGATGGAAACTACCGATCACCAAACTTCAATATAACAAATAAAGGTTACAACTTCGGATGGTAACGAGCTAAGTACAAGGATCACTATAGTATCGTGTGTCAAAGCGTGAGGGAAGTGTGTTGTGTCTTCCGAATGTGGAAGAGAGCTATTTATACAAGTGTGAGTGGCCCTATTTTAGGTAAATAGACTAACTATTAGCTCGTTACCCCTTTAGGAATAAAAGTAAATCTAGCCTAAATTATCGCCCTTAAATTATGCCGAGTTTCCATATCGTCCACAACGTTCATCTCTGATTAAGCATATGCCAAAGTTGTAAAGATGAGTCCCTTGTTTACGTTGCTAAGAGCGGATCTGCAAGACATTCCTGCAAGATAACATTAAATCCAATGAAAACAACTGTTAGTATGAGGATCCCTGTGATGGTCCGTGATCCTGATCCTGGAACTCTTCTGAGGATCACTATCTGCCAAAGAAATAAGGATCACTGGTTAGGATCATATGTAAGGATCATAAGTCATAAAAATCCAGCCCTAACAATTACCCCCAAAATATAAGGAGTAATATTGTAAATAAACGAGTTGTATTTTGTTTGATCTTATCCTCAACAAGTTAATCGAATAACTAGCCGTTAGAGATGGACTAGACGTTGCGAACCTTACGTCACAGAAGTGACAGCCCTGCAAATCATCATTATAAATAGGTGTTAGAGATAGGATTAATTTGCATTTAAATTCAAGAGAAACTCCCTTTATATTCTCGTCCGAAGATCAATCAGGTATCTCTCTTTCTTTTTCTCCCTTCTCTTACTCTGTTTCTCTGTTTCTTTGTTTATCATTCTGCAAAGATGTTGCTCCGGAACTCTCCACATAAGGATCCTAAGAAGAATAGTCCCTTGAAGGGTCAAGGGATCATCAACGATTCTCCCGCCGAGAGGTGCTGTTTTACCGATCCTCAGGTCGACAAAATTCGTCATTATTTTCCGGCGAACACCATCTTCAAGTCTTTTACTTCTACCGCTTTGAGTGATTTTATCTCTGATTCTTGGGTAGCCTTTCCTGTTACTCCGTTCTTGATAGGATATTCGTATCCTTTCCCACAGTTCACTCAATCCTTCTTCTCTCTCACCGGCATCTGCTATATCCAGCCTATGCCCATGATCTGGAGGGTGTTGTATACCCTTGAGAGGATCATTGAGCAAGAGGGGATTGACCTCGGTATGGCGGAGCTGGCTGAGATGTATGATCTTACCACTTTGGGATCCCATCGTTATCTGTTTAAGCGAAAAGCTGGAGAGGATCATCCTGTCTTCAAGGTCACCAAGAACGACACAAACTAGAAGCGTCGGTTCTTCTTTGATAGGAGAGATACCATCCCAGATGGGAAGGATCTGCCCAAAGAGTGGGCTACACATGGTAGGATAGAGGATCCTGGAAGGTTCACCATAAGATTTGTTCCCTAGGATGAGGATCACTAATATTTTCTTGTTTATTGTGCAGCTATCTCCATCTCTCGTCTGAAGTTGACACCTGCTGCAAAAGAGAGACTTTTGGCCTTCAAGAAGCCTGATCCGGAGACAAGAACTTTCCAGGTTGCTACCCAAGATTCCCAAGAAGTATCCTCTGCCTCTGTCACAATGTCAAGTAAGTATCCTTATTTAGAAAGTAATTCTATGTAGGATTTTCAAGTTTAATTAGAAAACTTATCTTATTTTGGTTGTGTAGGTGCTGGAAAATCTTCTAAGTCTGCCTCAAAGTTTGGCATTGATGATCTTGCTAATGTCAAATCTGCAAGGAAGAAGACTCCTGCTGCCAGCCCAACTGCTTCAGCCCCTAAAGCACCTATTAGGGGTAAAGGAAAGAAGAGAAAGGCCTCTGAGGATCTACAAGGCCTGCCCCTGCTTCGCCAACAGTTTCTAGACTACTTCAACGAGGTAAGGATCACTGCCCCTGCTTGTATATCCTGCTTGAATATCCTGCTTGAATATCCTGCTTGTATATCCTGCTTGAATATCCTGCTTGAATATCCTGCTTGTATATCCTGCTTGTTTGAGGATCACCTGGTCCTGGGCTTACCCTTTTCCCTTTTTGCAGAAATTTGCTGAAATAGAAACTTATATTGGCCACGTTGAGGATCAAGACCGCCAAATCGCTGACCTCCAACAGATGGGTGTGCTGAAGGATCTCAAGATTGCTGATCTTGAGAAGGAGCTTCGGGCTACCAAGGATGAAGCTGCCAAAATGGTGATCAACTTCGATTATGAGAAGCATCATATCACCCAGGATGCCAAGGTCTCTGTTGCGATAACCATGTACAAGATCCAGTTGCAAATGGCTGCGGAGGCTCAGGATCCTTCCTTCGACAAGAGCACATGGGACGTGGAGGGCTGGAAGGCGAGGCTGGCAGAGTTGGAGGATGACGAGGAGGCTGAGGAGATCCCAATGCTTGAAGGTGGTGATGGTGCAGCGAAGGTTTGAGCTGCAGAATTGGGCGATGAAGGAAACTTCTAGACATAGCCGGAGCCCAATTTTTTAATTTTGGTAGTGGTTTCTTTTGTGGTTGTGATGTTTTAAACAATGATAGTCTGTAACTTTAAACAATAGTTTTAGGATTAGGGATCCAGGATCCTTCAGACAATAGGTAGGATTGCAAATGGTGGAGGGATCCTCTGTTTGGGGGATGAAGCCATTGTGATCCTGCCGCCTTTATATCCCTGCATAACTTTTGAACCTATTATCATGGACACCCTTTACCTACCCCAGCGGACGGGCCACGTATTGCTGGTAGATGCTCGGGGTAGGTAATTTTGACAACCTTTGAAGGGTTACTCCTTTCGTTTATAAATAAAATCTTAAACTTTTGTCGCTTATCTTGTGTTATTATCCTTTTTGTTCCTTTAATTCCCCATTGTTTTGGTGTACATTTATTCAATAAGTAGTTTTGAATAAGTCAGATTGAAAACATTTAGGATATGATCCTTGATCAAATATCCTATAGTTGAAAAATCCCAAAAAGTAGTACATATTTTAAGGGTCACAGGTTTAGTTGTCAAATTTCAAGGGTTAGTATAAAGAAACAATAAATAGGATTAAAAACAGTTAAGGATCATACCTGAGAATCCAAGTTAGGATCCTAACCTTTAATCAGGATAACCGTCAATGAAATTTTAATGGATAATAAGGATTAAGGATCCTTAATTGTTTTAACTTTGAAAACCTGAAAAATAGAACATAACTTGGGACTAAGCCAATATAAAAGACAAGTTAGTAACTGGGGACAAGCCCAAAGGATAACTGGGGACAAGCCCATAGGATCACTGGGGACAAGCCCGAAGGATAACTGGGGACAAGCCCAAAGGATAATTGGGGACAAGCCCAAGGATCGTATGTAAACTGGAGTATGGCCCTTACTGGCGACTATCCAAACTTAGTGACATGTAAATGCCAAAACCTTAGCTAACGTGAAAACGTTAGAAACCTTAGGAACGGATGTATGGTACGTCTTCCATTATACGTATGATCCTAGGTATAGCCAGTACGATGAGGTTATCAGCCCCGAAAGTGGGTACTGGTCCCAAAGACGTGAACTATACCAGGATCATCGTGCGCTACAGGCGGAAACTGGGACAAGCGCAAGGATATCTGGGGTTGAACCCAAGGATCTGAGATGCTTTTGAAGATTCTTAATGATATGCTGAGGATACCTGGACTATCAGAACTCAAATGCTCATGAGAAGAGGATGAAGGATGCATGATCCTTATCCTTAGGTAAAAATAAGAAAATGAAATAGTTTAGGATTAGGGTTTTACCAGAGTAAAGATCATTGACATTATCGGGATCCTTCGAGGATGCTTTCAATGCAAGGATCATATGTGCCAGGAGGATCCTGTTCACATGAAATATTTCTTTAAGTGAACAGCATTCCAGGCTCTAGGTAACAAATTTCCTTCCATGGTTAGCAATCTATATGCCCCCTTTCCTGCTTCAGCTTCAATCAAGTAAGGGCCTTCCCACTTTGGTGCTAATTTCCCATCAGCAGGATTGATGGTATTTTGGAATGCTTTTCTCAATACCATATCCCCCACTTGGAATTTCCTTATCCTGACATTTTTGTTGTAGGTACCAGCCATTCTTTGTTGGTAGCTTGCCATCCTTATCCTAGCCAAATCCCTGATTTCCTCAATAGTATCCAAGTCTTGAGCCAGGTTTGCATCATTCTCCTCAGGATCACGGGTACTTGTTCTAGCAGTTGGAACAACCATTTCTGTTGGGATCACTGCTTCTGCCCCAAACACCAAAGAGAAGGGTGTTTGACCAGTAGCATTCTTGGGGGTTGTCCTATCAGCCCAGAGCACATAAGGTAATTCCTCTGCCCATTTCCCCTTCTTGGATCCAAGTTTCTTCTTCAGATTGTAGATGATGATCTTGTTGGATGATTCTGCTTGACCATTAGCTTGTGGATGGACTGGTGTTGATGTTATCATCTTAATTCCCCAACTGTCACAAAAGTTAGTAGTCCTGCTCCCAATAAATTGGGAATCATTATCACATACAATTTCAGAAGGAATGCCAAATCTAGTTATAATGTTTCTTTTAATAAAGGATATCACTTCCTTTTCTCTGACTTGGGCAATGGCTTCGGCCTCTATCCACTTGGAGAAGTAGTCAGTCATGGCAAGCATGAATACTTTTCCACCAGGTGCCTTAGGGAGCTTGCCAACTATATCCATCCCCCATCTCATGAATGGCCAAGAGCATGGTATAGGATGTAGAAATTCAGCCGGCTGATGAAGGATATTGCTGTGTCTTTGACAAGGATCACACTTCTTAGCATATTCCACAGCATCCCTCTTCATAGTTGGCCCGTAGTATCCTGTCCTAAGGGTCCTTGAGAACAATGCCCTGCCCCCAGTGTGGTTTCCACAATCTCCTTCATGGAAGTCTTTTAACACTTCTTGAATTTCAGGATCCTCAATACATCTTAAATATGGTCCTGCAAGAGATCGCTTATATAACACATTATTTAAGATTGTGAATTGAGATACCTTAATCCTGAAAGCCCTAGGATTTTCTCCCATAGGAATCTCCCCGTGTTGTAAGTATCTCATGATTGGTGAGATCCATGATCCTGAATAAGATTGAGTATCCTCGCTAGGGATCATTGCAGTATCCTCTTCTATTTCCATGGCCACCTGTTTTTCAATAGCAGGAGCCAAGATATGGATGATGGGGATACTTATATTCTCTGGGATCTTCAAAGATGATCCTAGATTGGCCAATGCATCAGCTTCTGTATTTTCCTCCCTTGGTACCTGTTAGGGCTGGATTTTTACAATACATGATCCTCACATGTGATCCTAACCAGTGATCCTTGTTTCTTTGGCAGATAGTGATCCTCAGCAGAGTTCCAGGATCAGGATCGCGGACCATCATAGGATCCTCATGCTAACAGTTGCTTTCGTTGAATTTAATGTTGTTTTGCAGGACATCTAGCAGGATCCGCTCTTAAGCATCACAATTAAAGGACACGTCTTTGCAACTATGGCATGTGCTTAATCGGAGATGGACGTTGTGAAGGATATGGAAACTTGGCATGATTTAAGGGCGATAATTTAGGCTAGATTTACTTTTATTTCTAAAGGGGTAATGAGCTGATTATTAGTCTTTTTACCTAAAATAGGTCACCTACACTTGTATATATAACACTCTTCCTCATTCGGAAGAACGGACAACACAACACAATTCTCACACGCTTAGACACACATTACGATAGTGATCCTTGTACTCAGCTCATTATCATCCAAAGTTGTAACCATATTTTGATATATTGAAGTTGGTGATCGGTAGTTGCCATCACCCGAGGTTTTTTATGCCGGAGATCATACATTGATCAAGGGCTTTTTCCTCGTATAAATCATTGTGTCTTTGCATATTTCTTACTAAAGTGATCCTTTACTTATTCTATAAACCAAGCATCATACCCCATTTACATAAAGTTTGGTTGCATTATCCTTGTGTGATTTTTAACCAAAACAGTTTGGCGCCCACCGTGGGGCCCTTGGTGCTTCATTCATAAGAAAACTTTCTTTCGAAATCATTTCAAAGAATTACATGGCTTCATCATTGAAAAACATGTCCACGGCGATGTTTGCAGTCACCTCGTCTCAGAACACTCTGCCTCCTCCACCGGCAGGATCCCAGAAGAATGCTGAGAAGAGACCAACTTCTACTAACTCCAAAACTCCATCTCCTTCTGCTATGAATTCTTATATTCCCAGTACTAGTGCCGTATTTACTTTGATTTTGCAGATGAAGGATCGTATGCAGCGGCAAGATGAAACTAATGAAAGGATCCTCAGGGAAATTGGAGATCTCAAAAGACAAAAGAAAACGGCAGAGGATCATTCCCCACTGATGCCCAAATCCTTGAGCTTTGATACTCCAATGATCACTTCTCAGCCATCGGGAATTCCAGACGTGCAAATTATGGGAGAATCAAGAGGATTGCACCACAGATCGACAGCAATGACTCAGGCATTAGGCTCACACTTTCAGCCGGCAGGATCCTACCCCCAGCATATGGGATCCTTCATGAATTCGGGAGCCTATCCGGGAGCACAGTAGTTTCAAGGATCCTACTTTGTTCCAGGATCATCCCAGGGTCAAGGATCCTCCTTTGTTCCAGGATCATCCCAGGTTCAAGGATCCTCCTTCGTTCCAGGATCCTTTCAGATACCAGGATCCCTCCAGATGCCAGGATCCCTAAAAAGATTTCAAACAGGAAGTCTAGATGTCCATCAAGGGGACTTCATTCCAATGCAGTCCATTGCTTCCACTGGTCCCTCCGTGGATTCATGTAGGTAACACTTTAAATAATTATCTTACCACTAACCATGGATTCATGCAGGATACAGATGTCAATCATGCTATGGCCAGGAAATTGCAGAAGCTAAAAGATATGATCTCAAGTGTTCCAGGGGTAGTCAAGCCCATCCCAGAGATTGCAGATGGAAGCCACAAGGTATCTCGCTTTGCACCACCAATTTGTGATGCAGAGGTACCCAAAAGGTTCCATATCCCTACTATGAAGCTGTATGATGGTACAACGGATCCAGAGGAGCACATAGCACAATACAGGGAGAGGATGGAGATCAATCCTATCCCAGAAAAGTTGAAGGAAGCATGCCTATGTAAAGGATTTGGATCCACTCTTACTGGATCAGCTCTTAAGTGGCTGCTAAGTCTTCCCCCTTTCTCTATTACTTCATTTGCTAATTTAGTTAATTTATTCAATAACCAATTCTCTTGTAGTAGAAAATTTGAAAGATTAACCAGTGATTTATATAGGGTAACTCAAGGTCATAATGAATCATTAAGGGATTATATAACTAAATTTAGTAAAGAATCCTTGGACATTCCCAACTTGGATATGGCTACGGCTGTTGAAGCCTTCAAAATGGGACTGCTTAAGGATTCATTATTCTATGATGATCTTGTTATGACACCATGCAGGAATCTAGATGAAGTAAGAACTCGGGCACTCAGGTTCATCCGGCTAGAGGATGACAAGAGGATCCAGGAGAGACAAGTAGGATCCTCAAAACAGGAGAAGCAAGGATCCTCCTTCAAGAACAACAAATTCAAATCCTACCATAGAAATGAGAACCAGAATGTGCATGCTGTTGACCAAGAAGAGGATGATGAAGATTATCCTCCAATCTCAGAATATTGTTTTTCCGTTGATAATCATGAACTAATCCTTGCAATGCAGAATCTAGGTGAAAAAGCTAGGTGGCCCAGGAAGAATGATAAACCATCCGGGACTAAAGACAAGTCAAAATGGTGTTCATACCATGAGGATTTCGGGCATCTAACTGAAGAATGCATAGCTTTAAGAAAAGAGATTGGATATCTTTTAAGCAAGGGGCACCTAAAAGAATTGTTGGGAAGAAAAAAGCAAAGGACTCAGGATCCTGAAAGGATCCCTGAAAAGGCTCCAGCACCTCCGGCAAATGCACAAGTGATCAACTTTATTTCCGGAGGATCAGACATCTGTGGTACATCCTTCTCGGCGGCCAAAAGGCATGCAAAGGAGTCAAAAATGGATAATGGAGAAAGACCTATTAGAACATCAAGTGTCTCAGAGGGGAAGATGATAACGTTTGATGAGGATGATCGCATTAACATTCAGGATCCTCATCATGATAGTTTGGTTATTACTCTCTTTATCTCTAACCATTTTGTCCGCAGGATCCTTATCGATGGAGGAAGCTCAGTGAACATTATCCAGCTTGATGTTCTGAAGAAAATGGGTATTCCAGAATCAGACATCACACCAAGATACTCCGTGCTTGTAGGATTCAGTGGAGAAACGAAGAAAACTCTGGGGGACATCAAACTCCCAATCTACGTGGAAGGATTACATAATTATCAGAAATTTTGTGTTATTGACTGTCTATCTTGTTGCAATGTTATCCTTGGTAGGCCTTGGATACATGATATGAAAGCAGTCCCATCCACCTACCATCAATGTGTGAAGCTCCCTAGCCCATGGGGAATAATCAAGATCGACAGTGATCAGCAGGAGGCTAAGAATTGTTATACCTCATCCATGAAGCCAACCTCGAAACCAAGGGACCAATAGCAATTACAGTATCCTCCGAGGAATGTCTTGGAGGCAAGGGAACAAGATGTGGATGAAATCCTCTTGGATCCTAGTGATCCTGAATCAAAAATCTATATCGGATCAGGGATCCTTGGCAAGATGAAAGAAGACTTAATATCCTTCCTCAAAAGAAGAAAATCTACCTTTGCTTGGAAACATGAAGATATGACAGGTATATCTAAGGATATTATTACTCACAAACTTGGCATTGACAGGTCTATCAAACCAATCCATCAAAAAAGGAGGAAGTTTGCACTAGAAAGGAATGCCATTATCCAAGAAGAAGTAGAGAGACTACTTCGAGCAGGTATGATCAGAGAGGTAAAGTATCCAAAATGGTTAGCCAATGTGGTCGTTGTCCAAAAGAAAAACAGAAAGTGGAGGGTATGTGTCGATTTCACTGATCTGAATAAGGCATGTCCCAAGGATCCTTTCCCACTACCCCACATTGACTCCATGGTGGATGCAACAGCGGGGCATGAACTGTTGACCTTTATGGATGCATCATCTGGATTCCAACAAATTCAGATGGAACCATCTGACCAAGAGGATACAGCCTTTATGACCCCAACAGGTTTGTATTGTTATATTGCCATGCCTTTTGGATTAAGAAATGCAGGTGCAACATATCAAAGGCTGGTGAATATGATGTTCAAAGATCAAATTGGACAAACTATGGAAGTATACATAGATGATATGGTAGTCAAATCAAAGAAAGCTGAGGATCACCTAAGGGATTTGGAAGAAGCATTTGATATCCTTGATAATTATAACATGAAGCTTAATCCTTCAAAATGCCACTTTGGCGTTAAGGCAGGTAAATTCCTAGGATATATGGTAACTCAGAGAGGTATTGAAGCAAGTCCGGAGCAAATTAAAGCACTAGTGAACAGCAAGTCCCCTGCCAACGCTAAGGATGTGCAAAGGCTAACAGGCAGGATAGCAGCTCTGAACAGGTTCATATCAAAATCCTCAGAAAAATGTAAAGAATTTTACGATATCCTAAGGAAGAACAAGAAGTTTGAATGGACTGAGAAACATGAGAATGCTTTACAAGCCCTTAAAGAATATATGTCCTCAGCACCAGCATTAACAAAGCCTGAAAAAGGAGATGTGTTATCCTTATATTTGGCGGTATCCTCAACCGCTGTAAGTGCTGTCCTTGTTAAGGATCATGAAGGTACACAATATCCTATCTACTATGTAAGTAAGAGTTTAGTTGATGCCGAATCCAGGTACTCACACCTCGAAAAACTTATTCTTGCATTAATCATGGCATCAACGAAGTTAAGGCATTATTTTGAAACCCATACTATTGTTGTTAGAACTAACTTTCCAATTAAGAATGTCCTCAGGAAACCAGAGATGTCAGGAAGAATGGCTAAGTGGGCAGTAAAGCTTAGTGCCCATGATATAAGATATGAGCCAAGAACAGCCATTAAATCCCAAGCATTAGCTGACTTTGTGGCTGATTTCAGTAGTGATCTACAAAAAGAAGCAGAATTGGAAGTCCAGCAGCTGGATGAGACCAAGGATCCTTGGATACTACACACCGATGGATCCTCAAATGTCAAGGGCACAGGGCTCGGGATACTACTAAAATCGCCACAGGGGGACATAATACCCCACTCCATAGCCTGTGAGTTCCAAGCAACTAACAATGAGGCTGAATATGAAGCCTTAATTGCTGGCTTGCAAATTGCTAAGGATATGGGGGTGAAATATCTTAAAGTATATGTAGACTCATTATTGATCACCAATCACTTTAATGGATCCTATGCTGTTAAAGGTGAAAAACTAACCAAATATTTAGAGATAGTCAAAGAATTGGCACTTTCTTTTGTTTCTTTCAGCTTAACACAGGTACCAAGGGAGGATAACACGGAAGCTGATGCATTGGCCAACCTAGGATCATCCTTAAATATTCCAGAAGATATAAGTATCCCTATCATCCATATCCTGGCTCCTGCTATTGAAAATCAGGTGGCCATGGAAATAGAAGAGGATACTGCAGTAATCCCTAGTGAAGAAGATCAATCTTATGCAGGATCATGGATCTCACCAATCATGAGATACTTGCAAAACGGGGAGATTCCGATGGGAGAAAATCCTAGAGCTTTCAGGATTAAGGTATCTCAATTTACAATCTTAAATAATGTGCTATATAAACGATCTCTTGCAGGACCATATTTAAGATGTATCGAGGATCCTGAAATTGAAGAAGTGTTGAGAGACTTCCATGAAGGAGATTGTGGAAACCACACTGGGGGCAGGGCATTGTTCTCAGGGATCCTTAGAACAGGATACTACTGCCCAACCATGAAAAGGGATGCTGTAGAATATGCTAGGAAATGTGATCCTTGTCAAAGACACAGCAATATCCTTCATCAACCAGCTGAATTGCTACACCCCATACCATCCTCTTGGCCATTCATGAGATGGGGGATGGATATAGTTGGCAAGCTCCCTAAAGCACCTGGTGGAAAAATATTTATGCTGGCCATGACTGACTACTTCTCTAAGTGGATAGAAGCTGAAGCTTTCGCTCAAGTCAGAGAAAAAGAAGTTATATCCTTTATCAAAAGAAACATTATAACTAGATTTGGCGTTCCCTCTGAAATTGTATGTGATAATGGTTCCCAATTCATTGGAAGCAGAACTACTAACTTTTGTGACAGTTGGGGAATTAAGATGATAACATCAACACCAGTTCATCCACAAGCCAATGGTCAAGCAGAATCATCCAACAAGATCATCATCAACAATCTGAAGAAGAAGCTAGGATCCAAGAAGGGAAAATGGGCAGAGGAGTTACCTTATGTGCTATGGGCTGATAGAACAACTCCCAAGAATGCCACTGGTCAAACACCTTTTTCTCTAGTATTTGGGGCAGAAGCAGTGATCCCAACAGAGATGGTCATCCCAACTGCTAGAACAAGTGCTCGTGATCCTGAAGAGAATGCTACAATCCTGGCTCAGGATCTGGATACTATTGAGGAAATCAGGGATCTGGCTAGGATAAGGATGGCAAGATACCAACAAAGAATGGCCGGTGCTTACAACAAAAATGTTAGGATAAGGAAGTTCCAAGTCGGAGATATGGTGTTGAGAAAAACATTCCAAAACACTATTAATCCTGCTGACGGGAAGTTAGCACCAAAGTGGGAAGGTCCTTACTTGATTGAGGCTGAAGCAGGAAAGGGGGCATACAGATTGCTAACCATGGAAGGAAACTTGTTACCAAGAGCCTGGAATGCTGTTCACTTAAAGAAATACTTTATGTGAACGTGATCCTTCAAGCATGTGATCCTTACATTGAAGTATCCTCAGAAGATCCCGGTGATGTCAGTAATCCTTACTCTTGTAATGTCCTTATCTTAAAACTATTACGTTTACTTACTTTTTACCAAAGGATAAGGATCCTGTATCCTTCATCCTCTTCTCACGAACCTTTTGAGTTATGATAGCTCAGGTATCTACAGCATATCGTCAAAGATCTTCAAAAGCAACGCAGATCCTTGGGTCCAACCCTAGTTATCCTTGGGATTATCCCCAGTTTCCGCCAGCAGCGCACAATGATCCTGATATAGTACACGTCTTTGGGACCAGTACCCACTTCCGGGGCTGACAACCTCATCGTACTGGCTATACCCAGGATCCTACGTATAATGGTAGACGTACCATACATCCATTCATAAGGTTTCTAACGTTTTCACGTTAGCTAAGGTTTTGACATTTTCATGTCACTAAGTTTGGATAGTCGCCAGTAAGGGCCATACTCCAGTTTACATACGATCCTTTGGGCTTGTCCCCAGTTATCCTTTAGGCTTGTCCCCAGTTATCCTTTGAGCTTGTCCCCAGTGATCCTTTGGGATCATCCCCAGTTATCCTTTGGGCATGTCCCCAGCTACTAATTTATCTTTTACATTGGCTTAGTCCCAAGATATGTTCCATTTTTCAGGTTCTCGAAGTTAAACAAATAAGGATCCTTAATCCTTATCATCCATTAAAATTTCACTTGTGGTTATCTTGATTAAAGGGTAGGATCCTAACTTGGATCCTCAGGTATGATCCTTGACTATTTTGATTATACTAAACAACCCCTACACTTTGACAACTAAAACTATGATCCTTGAAAATTTTCAATGATAGGATATTTGATCTAGGATCATATCCTAAATTTATTAAACATGGTTTGCTCAACTCTTGTTACTCTAACAAATATGTTTCTAAAAACTGGGAAATAAGAAGATAAATAAAGGATAACAACACGAGATAAGCCAGAAAGATTAGAGTTATATTATTAACAAAAGGATCTTAAACCCTTTCAAAAAGTTGTCAAAATTGCCAACCCACATTTCTACCAGCAAAACGTGGCCCGTCCACATGGGTTGGCAAAGGGTGTCCATTGTCTATGCGGTCTTAGCAGGTGCAGGAAGTTAAAGGCGGCAGGATCACAAAGGCTTCATCCCCCAAACAGAGGATCCCTCCACCATTTGCGATCCTACCTATTGTTCAAAGGATCCAGGATCCTTAACCCTAAAAACTATTGTTCAAAGTACAAACCATAAAATTGGGCTCCGACCTAGTCTCAAAATATCCATCATTGCCCAATCCTGCAGCTCAAACCTTCGCTGCTTCATCACCACCGGCTCCACTAGCTTCTCCACCCTGATCCTTGCCAGCATCACCACCCTCCAGCATTGGGATATCCTCAGCATCATCGTCATCCTCCAACTCTGCTAGCCTTGCCTTCCAACCTTCCACGTCCCGTGTCCCTTTGTCAAAGGAAGGATCCTGAGCCTCCGCAGCCATCTGCAGCTGGATCTTATACATAGTTATCGCAGCAGAGACCTTAGCATCCTGGGTGATGTCACGCTTCTCGTAGTCAAAGCTGATCAGTGCTTTGACAGCTTTATCCTTGGTAGCCCGGAGCTCCTTCTCAAGATCAGCTATCTTGAGATCCTTCAGCATACCCATCTGTTGAAGTTCGGCAATCTGGCGGTCTTGATCTTCGACGTGATTAACATAAGTATCTATTTCGGTAAATCTCTGCAAGAAAAACAGGATATGACGTCAGACACAGGTGATCCTAAAAACCATCAGGATAACCAACAGGGGCAATGATCCTTACCTCATTGACATAGTCGAGAAACTGTTGGCGGAGCAGAGGAAATCCTTGACGATCCTCCGGAGCCTTCCTCTTCTTTCCCTTACCCCTAATGGGTAATTTAGGGGCTGAAGCAGAGGGACTAGCAGCAGGAGTCTTCTTCTTCGAAGACTTGACGTTGGCAAGATCATCAATCCCAAACAAGGAGGCAGACTTGGCGGACTTAGCAGATTTCCCAGCACCTACACAATCAAAACAAGATAAGTCTCCTAACTAATTTAATATTTTTGCATAGAACTTACTTTTTGGTAAGGATACTTACTTGACATTGTGGCAGATGCGGAGGATACTTCTTGTGAATCTTGGATGGTGACTTGAAAACTTCTGGTCTCAGGATCAAGCTTCTTGAAAGCTAAAACTCTCTCTCTTGCAGCAGGAGTTAACTTGAGATGAGTAACGGATATAGCTGAAAAAACACAAAAGACGAAAAAGACATTAGTGATCCTCATCATATGAGACAAGTCTGATGGTGATCCTTCCAGGATCCTCTATCCTACCATGAGTAGCCCACTCCTTGGGCAGATCCTCCCCGTTAGGGATGGTATCTCTCCTAACAAAGAAGAATCGTCGCTTCCAGTTGGTATCATTTTTCGTGACCTTAAAAACAGGGTGATCCTCTCCAGCTTTCCATTTCAACAAGTATCGACAGGAACCAAATGTGGTAAGATCATATAACTCGGCCAGCTCCGGCATCCCTAAGTCAATCCCCTCCTGCTCGATGATCCTCTCAAGGGTACATAGAACCCTCCAGATCATCGGCATGGCCTGGATATAGGACATACCGGTCAGAGAAAAGAAGGTCTGGGTGAAGGCTTGAAAAGGATATGAATATCCTATGGTAAACGGAGTTGCAGGAAAGGCCACCCAGGCGTCGGAAACGAAATCACTCAGAGCGGTGGGAGTAAAAGACTTGAAGACAGTATCCGCCGGAAAACAGTGACGGATCCTATCAACATGAGCATCAGTAAAGCAGCACCTCTCTGTAGGAGAGTCTTTGACGATCCCTTGGCTTTTCAAGGGACTGATCTTCTTGTGATCCTTGTGAGGAGAATTTCGGAGCAACATACTCTTGGCAGGATAAAAGTAGAAAAACAGAGCAAGAGAGGGAAGAAAGAGAAGAGAATACCTGATTGATCTTCGGTAGATATTATAAAGGGAGAGTATCTTGAATTTAAATGAAGATTGATCCTAACCCTATCTCCTATTTATAATCATGATTTGCAGGGATGTCACCTCAATGACGTAAAGGTTGCAACGGCTAGTTCGAAATTAACGGCTAGTAATCCGAATTGTTCGTTGCAGATAAGATCAAAGCAAAATATAACTCGTTAATTTACAATGAACTCCTTATATTTTGGGGGCAATTGTTAGGGCTGGATTTTTACAATACATGATCCTCACATGTGATCCTAACCAGTGATCCTTGTTTCTTTGGCAGATAGTGATCCTCAGCAGAGTTCCAGGATCAGGATCGCGGACCATCATAGGATCCTCATGCTAACAGTTGCTTTCGTTGAATTTAATGTTGTTTTGCAGGACATCTAGCAGGATCCGCTCTTAAGCATCACAATTAAAGGACACGTCTTTGCAACTATGGCATGTGCTTAATCGGAGATGGACGTTGTGAAGGATATGGAAACTTGGCATGATTTAAGGGCGATAATTTAGGCTAGATTTACTTTTATTTCTAAAGGGGTAATGAGCTGATTATTAGTCTTTTTACCTAAAATAGGTCACCTACACTTGTATATATAACACTCTACCTCATTCGGAAGAACGGACAACACAACACAATTCTCACACGCTTAGACACACATTACGATAGTGATCCTTGTACTCAGCTCATTATCATCCAAAGTTGTAACCATATTTTGATATATTGAAGTTGGTGATCGGTAGTTGCCATCACCCGAGGTTTTTTATGCCGGAGATCATACATTGATCAAGGGCTTTTTCCTCGTATAAATCATTGTGTCTTTGCATATTTCTTACTAAAGTGATCCTTTACTTTTTCTATAAACCAAGCATCATACCCCATTTACATAAAGTTTGGTTGCATTATCCTTGTGTGATTTTTAACCAAAACAGTACCTGTGACAAACTGAAAGAAACAAAGGAGAGTGCCAATTCTTTGACTATCTCTAGATATTTGGTTAGTTTTTCACCTTTCACGGCATAGGATCCATTAAAGTGATTAGTAATTAACAATGAATCTACGTATACTTCAAGATACCTGACCCCCATATGCTTAGCAATTTGCAAACCAGCAATTAAGGCTTCATATTCAGCCTCATTGTTAGTTGCTTGGAACTCACAAGCTATGGAGTGGGGTATTATGTCCCCCTGTGGCGATTTTAATAGTATGCCGAGCCCTGTGCCTTTGACATTTGAGGATCCATCAGTGTGTAGTATCCAAGGATCCTTGGTCTCATCCAGCTGCTGGACCTCCAATTCTGCTTCCTTTTGTAGATCACTACTGAAATCAGCCACAAAGTCGGCTAGTGCTTGAGATTTAATGGCTGTTCTAGGCTCATATCTTATATCATGGGCACTAAGCTTTTAGCCCACTTAGCCATTCTTCCGGACATCTCTGGTTTCCTGAGGACATTCTTAATTGGAAAATTAGTTCTAACAACAATAGCATGGGTTTCAAAATAATGTCTTAGTTTAGTAGATGCCATAATTAATGCAAGGATAAGTTTTTCAAGGTGTGAATACCTGGATTCAGCATCAAGTAAACTCTTACTTACATAATAGACATGATATTGTGTACCTTCATGATCCTTAACAAGGACTGCACTTACTGCTTTCGAGGATACCGCAAGGTATAAGGATAACACATCTCCTTTTTCTGGCTTCATCAATGCTGCGGCTGAGGACATGTATTCTTTTAGGGCTTGTAAAGCATTCTCATGCTTTTCAGTCCATTCGAATTTCTTGTTCTTTCTTAGGATATCATAGAATTCTTTACACTTTTCTGAGGATTTGGATATGAATCTGTTTAGAGCTGCTATCCTGCCTGTTAGTCTTTGCACATCCTTAGCGTTGGCAGGGGATTTGATATTCACCAATGCTTTGATTTGTTCCGGGCTTGCTTCAATGCCCCTCTGAGTTACCATATATCCTAAGAATTTACCTGCTTTAACACCAAAGTGACATTTTGAAGGATTAAGCTTCATGTTATAATTATCAAGGATATCAAATGCTTCCTCCAAGTCCCTTAGGTGATCCTCAGCTTTCTTGGATTTTACGACCATATCGTCTATGTATACTTCCATAGTCTGTCCAATCTGATCTTTGAACATCATGTTCACCAGCCTTTGATATGTTGCACCTGCATTTCTTAATCCAAAAGGCATGGCAATATAACAATATAAACCGGTTGGGGTCATAAAAGCTGTATCCTCTTGGTCAGATGGCTCCATCTGAATTTGTTGGAATCCAGATGATGCATCCATAAAGGTTAACAGTTCATGCCCCGCTGTTGCATCCACCATGGAGTCAATGTGGGGTAATGGGAAAGGATCCTTGGGACATGCCTTATTCAAATCAGTGAAATCGACACATACCCTCCACTTTCCGTTTTTCTTTTGAACAACGACCACATTGGCTAGCCATTTTGGATATTTTACCTCTCTAATCATACCTGCTCGAAGTAATCTTTCTACTTCTTCCTGGATAATGGCATTTCTTTCTGGTGCAAATTTCCTCCTTTTTTGGTGGATTGGTTTGATTGTCCTGTCAATGCCAAGTTTATGAGTTATAATATCCTTAGATATACCTGTCATATCCTCATGTTTCCATGCAAAGGTAGACTTTCTTCTTTTGAGGAAGGATACTATGTCTTCTTTCATCTTGCCAAGGATCCCTGATCCTATATAGATTTTTGATTCAGGATCATTAGGATCCAAAAGGATTTCGTCCACATCCTGTTCTCTCGCCTCCAAGACATTCCTTGGAGGATACTGTAATTGCTATTGCTCCCTTGGCTTCGAGGCTGGTTTCATTGACGAGGTGTAACAATCCTTAGCCTCCTGCTGATCACTGTCGATCTTGATTATTCCCCATGGGCTAGGGAGCTTCACACATTGATGGTAGGTGGATGGGACTGCCTTCATATCATGTATCCAGGGTCTGCCAAGGATAACATTACAACAAGACAAACAGTCAATAACACAAATTTTTTGATAATTATGTAATCCTTCCACATAGATTGGGAGTTTGATGTCCCCCAGGGTTTTCTTAGTTTCGCCACTAAATCCCACAAGCACGGAGGATCTTGGAGTGATATCTGATTCAGGGATACCCATCTTCTTCAGAACATCAAGTTGGATAATATTCACTGAGCTTCCTCCGTCAATAAGGATCCTGCGGACAAAATGGTTAGAGATAAAGAGAGTGATGACTAGACTATCATGATGAGGATCCTGGATGTTAATTCTATCATCCTCATCGAAGGTTATAACTTTTCCTTCCGAGACAGTTGACGTTCGAATAGGTCTTTCTCCGTTATCCATTTTAGCTTCCTTTGCATCCCTTTTAGCTGCCGAGAAGGATGTACCACATATGTCTGATCCTCCAGAAATAAAGTTGATTACTTGTGCATCTGTCGGAGGAGCTGGATCTTTCTCAGGGATCCTCTCAGGATCCTGAGTCCTTTGCTTTTTTCTTCCCAACAACTCTTTTAGATGCCCCTTGCTTAGCAGATATCCAATTTCCTTTCTTAATGCGATGCATTCTTCGGTTAAATGCCCAAAATCCTCGTGGTATGCACACCACTTCGATTTGTCTTTAGTTCCAGTTGGTTTGTCGTTTTTTCTGGGCCATCTGGCTTTTTCTCCTAGATTCTGCATTGCAAGGATTAGTTCATGATTATCAACGGAAAAACAATATTCAGAAATTGGAGGATAATCCTCATCGTCCTCTTCTTGGTCCACAGCATGCACGTTCTGGTTGTCATTCCTATTGTAGGATTTGAATCTGTTGCTTTTGAAAGAGGATCCTTGCTTTTCTTGCTTTGAGGATCCTGCTTGTCTCTCCTGGATCCTCTTGTCATCCTCTAGCCGGATGAACCTGAGTGCCCGAGTTCTTACTTCATCTAGGTTCCTGCATGGTGTCATAACAAGATCATCATAGAACAATGAATCCTTAAGCAATCCCATCTTGAAGGCCTCAACAGTTGTGGCCATATCCAAGTTAGGAATATCCAAGGATTCTTTACTAAACTTGGTTATGTAATCCCTTAATGATTCATTATGACCCTGAGTTACCCTATATAAATCACTAGTCAATCTTTCAAACTTTCTACTACAAGAGAATTGATTATTGAATAAATTAACTAAATTAGCAAATGAAGTAATAGAGTAAGGGGGAAGACTTAGCAGCCATTTAAGAGCTGATCCAGTAAGAGTGGATCCAAATCCTTTGCATAAGCATGCTTCCTTTAACTTTTCTGGAATTGGATTGATCTCCATCCTCTCCCTGTATTGTGCTATGTGTTCCTCAGGATCCGTTGTACCATCATACAGCTTCATAGTAGGGATATGGAACCTTTTGGGTATCTCAGCATCACAAATTGGTGGTGCAAAACGAGATACCTTATGGCTTCCATCTGCAATCTCCGGGATAGGTTTGACTACCCCTGGAACACTTGATATCATATCCTTCAGTTTTTGTAGTTCTCTGGCCATAGCATGATTGATACCTGTATCCTGCATGAATCCATGGTTAGTGGTAAAAGAATTATTAAAAGTGTTACCTCCCATCGGGTTCAAGTTAGGAACATTGGGTGTGAATCCATATTGCTGGGATTCTGGGATAATGGATGGACCAGTGGAAGCAATGGTCTGCATTGGAATAAAATCTCCTTGATGGACATCTAGACTTCCTGTTTGCAAATTCTTCAAGGATCCTGGTATCTGAAGGGATCCTTGAACCTGGGATGATCCTGGAACGATGGAGGATCCTTGAACCTGGGATGATCCTGGAACGAAGGATGATCCTTGAACCTGGGATGATCCTGGGACGAAGGAGAATCCTTGAACCTGGGATAATCCTGGGACGAAGGAGGATCCTGAGTTCATGAAGGATCCCATATGTTGAGTATAGGATCCTGCCGGTTGGAAATATGATCCTGATGCCTGAGTCACTGCTGCTGGGCCGAAATGCACTCCTCTTGATCCACCCATATATTGAATGTCTGGGACCTCTGATGGCTGAGAAGTAATCATTGGAGTATCAAAATTCAAAGATTTGGGCATCAGTGGGGAATGATCCTCTGCCGTTTTCTTTTGTCTTTTGAGATCTCTGATTTCTCTAAGGATCCTGTCATTGGTTTCATCCTGCTGCTGCATACGATCCCTCATCTGCAAAATCAAAGTAAATATATCACTAGTACTGGGAACAGAAGAAGTTAGAGCAGAAGATGATGGTTTAGAGGAGATAGAAGTTGGTCTCTTCTCAGCAATTTTCTGAGATCCAGCTTGTGGTGGAGGCAAAGGTGGAATGCCAGTAGATGAATTGACTGCCGACATCGCTGTGGAGGTATTCTTCAACGACGAAGCCATGCAACACTCCGGAATGGTCACCAACAGAAAAACTTTTTATGAATGAAGCACCAATTGCCCCACGGTGGGCGCCAAACTGTTTTGGTTAAAAATCACACAAGGATAATGCAACCAAACTTTATGTAAACGGGGAATGATGCTTGGTTGATGAACAAAGTGAAGGATCACTTAAATGTAAAATGCACAATTGACACAAGGATTTATACGAGGAAAAAGCCCTTGATCAATGAATGATCTCCGGCATAAAAAACCTCGGGTGATGGAAACTACCGATCACCAAATTTCAAAATAACAAATAAAGGTTACAACTTCGGATGGTAACGAGCTAAGTACAAGGATCACTATAGTATCGTGTGTCAAAGCGTGAGGGAAGTGTGTTGTGTCTTCCGAATGTGGAAGAGAGCTATTTATACAAGTGTGAGTGGCCCTATTTTAGGTAAATAGACTAACTATTAGCTCGTTACCCCTTTAGGAATAAAAGTAAATCTAGCCTAAATTCTCGCCCTTAAATTATGCCGAGTTTCCATATCGTCCACAACGTTCATCTCTGATTAAGCATATGCCAAAGTTGTAAAGACGAGTCCCTTGTTTACGTTGCTAAGAGCGGATCTGCCAGACATTCCTGCAAGATAACATTAAATCCAATGAAAACAACTGTTAGTATGAGGATCCCTGTGATGGTCCGTGATCCTGATCCTGGAACTCTTCTGAGGATCACTATCTGCCAAAGAAATAAGGATCACTGGTTAGGATCATATGTAAGGATCATAAGTCATAAAAATCCAGCCCTAACATATGTGACAACGGTTCCCAATTTATTGGGGGCAGAACTACTAACTTTTGTGACAGCTGGGGGATTAAGATGATAACATCAACACCAGTTCACCCACAAGCCAATGGTCAAGCAGAATCATCCAACAAGATTGTTTTGGTTAAAAATCACACAAGGATAATGCAACCAAACTCTATGTAAACGGGGAATGATGCTTGGTTGATGAACAAAGTGAAGGATCACTTAAATGTAAAATGCACAATTGACACAAGGATTTATACGAGGAAAAAGCCCTTGATCAATGAATGATCTCCGGCATAAAAAACCTCGGGTGATGGAAACTACCGATCACCAAACTTCAATATAACAAATAAAGGTTACAACTTCGGATGGTAACGAGCTAAGTACAAGGATCACTATAGTATCGTGTGTCAAAGCGTGAGGGAAGTGTGTTGTGTCTTCTGAATGTGGAAGAGAGCTATTTATACAAGTGTGAGTGGCCCTATTTTAGGTAAATAGACTAACTATTAGCTCGTTACCCCTTTAGGAATAAAAGTAAATCTAGCCTAAATTATCGCCCTTAAATTATGCCGAGTTTCCATATCGTCCACAACGTTCATCTCTGATTAAGCATATGCCAAAGTTGTAAAGACGAGTCCCTTGTTTACGTTGCTAAGAGCGGATCTGCCAGACATTCCTGCAAGATAACATTAAATCCAATGAAAACAACTGTTAGTATGAGGATCCCTGTGATGGTCCGTGATCCTGATCCTGGAACTCTTCTGAGGATCACTATCTGCCAAAGAAATAAGGATCACTGGTTAGGATCATATGTAAGGATCATAATTCATAAAAATCCAGCCTTAACAATTGCCCCCAAAATATAAGGAGTAATATTGTAAATAAACGAGTTGTATTTTGTTTGATCTTATCCTCAACACGTTAATCGAATAACTAGCCGTTAGAGACGGACTAGACGTTGCGAACCTTACGTCACAGAAGTGACAGCCCTGCAAATCATCATTATAAATAGGTGTTAGAGATAGGATCAATTTGCATTTAAATTCAAGAGAAACTCCCTTTATATTCTCGTCCGAAGATCAATCAGGTATCTCTCTTTCTTTTTCTCCCTTCTCTTACTCTGTTTCTCTGTTTCTTTGTTTATCATTCTGCAAAGATGTTGCTCCGGAACTCTCCTCATAAGGATCCTAAGAAGAATAGTCCCTTGAAGGGTCAAGGGATCATCAACGATTCTCCCGCCGAGAGGTGCTGTTTTACCGATCCTCAGGTCGACAAAATTCGTCATTATTTTCCGGCGAACACCATCTTCAAGTCTTTTACTTCTACCGCTTTGAGTGATTTTATCTCTCATTCTTGGGTAGCCTTTCCTGTTACTCCGTTCTTGATAGGATATTCTTATCCTTTCCCACAGTTCACTCAATCCTTCTTCTCTCTCACCGGCATCTGCTATATCCAGGCTATGCCCATGATCTGGAGGGTGTTGTATACCCTTGAGAGGATCATTGAGCAAGAGGGGATTGACCTTGGTATGGCGGAGCTGGCTGAGATGTATGATCTTACCACTTTGGGATCCCATCGTTATTTGTTTAAGCGAAAAGCTGGAGAGGATCATCCTGTCTTCAAGGTCACCAAGAACGACACAAACTAGAAGCGTCGGTTCTTCTTTGTTAGGAGAGATACCATCCCAGATGGGAAGGATCTGCCCAAAGAGTGGGCTACACATGGTAGGATAGAGGATCCTGGAAGGATCACCATAAGATTTGTTCCCTAGGATGAGGATCACTAATATTTTCTTGTTTATTGTGCAGCTATCTCCATCTCTCGTCTGAAGTTGACACCTGCTGCAAAAGAGAGACTTTTGGCCTTCAAGAAGCTTGATCCGGAGACAAGAACTTTCCAGGTTGCTACCCAAGATTCCCAAGAAGTATCCTCTGCCTCTGTCACAATGTTAAGTAAGTATCCTTATTTAGAAAGTAATTCTATGTTGGATTTTCAAGTTTAATTAGAAAACTTATCTTATTTTGGTTGTGTAGGTGCTGGAAAATCTTCTAAGTCTGCCTCAAAGTTTGGCATTGATGATCTTGCTAATGTCAAATCTGCAAGGAAGAAGACTCCTGCTGCCAGCCCAACTGCTTCAGCCCCTAAAGCACCTATTAGGGGTAAAGGAAAGAAGAGAAAGGCCTCTGAGGATCTACAAGGCCTGCCCCTGCTTCGCCAACAGTTTCTAGACTACTTCAACGAGGTAAGGATCACTGCCCCTGCTTGTATATCCTGCTTGAATATCCTGCTTGAATATCCTGCTTGTATATCCTGCTTGAATATCCTGCTTGAATATACTGCTTGTATATCCTGCTTGTTTGAGGATCACCTGGTCCTGGGCTTACCCTTTTCCCTTTTTGCAGAAATTTGCTGAAATAGAAACTTATATTGGCCACGTTGAGGATCAAGACCACCAAATCACTGACCTCCAACAGATGGGTGTGCTGAAGGATCTCAAGATTGCTGATCTTGAGAAGGAGCTTCGGGCTACCAAGGATGAAGCTGCCAAAATGGTGATCAACTTCGATTATGAGAAGCATGATATCACCCAGGATGCCAAGGTCTCTGCTGCGATAACCATGTACAAGATCCAGTTGCAAATGGCTGCGGAGGCTCAGGATCCTTCCTTAGACAAGAGCACATGGGACGTGGAGGGCTGGAAGGCGAGGCTGGCAGAGTTGGAGGATGACGAGGAGGCTGAGGAGATCCCAATGCTTGAAGGTGGTGATGCTGGCAAGGATCAGGGGGAAGCAAGTGGAGCTGGTGGTGATGGTGCAGCGAAGGTTTGAGCTGTAGAATTGGGCGATGAAGGAAACTTCTAGACATAGCCGGAGCCCAATTTTTTAATTTTGGTAGTGGTTTCTTTTGTGGTTGTGATGTTTTAAACAATGATGGTCTGTAACTTTAAACAATAGTTTTAGGATTAGGGATCCAGGGTCCTTCAGACAATAGGTAGGATTGCAAATGGTGGAGGGATCCTCTGTTTGGGGGATGAAGCCATTGTGATCCTGTCGCCTTTATATCCCTGCATAACTTTTGAACCTATTATCATGGACACCTTTTACCTACCCCAGCGGACGGGCCACGTATTGCTGGTAGATGCTCGGGGTAGGTAATTTTGACAACCTTTGAAGGGTTACTCCTTTCGTTTATAAATAAAATCTTAAACTTTTGTCGCTTATCTTGTGTTATTATCCTTTTTGTTCCTTTAATTCCCCATTGTTTTGGTGTACATTTATTGAATAAGTAGTTTTGAATAAGTCAGATTGAAAACATGTAGGATATGATCCTTGATCAAATATCCTATAGTTGAAAAATCCCAAAAAGTAGTACATATTTTAAGGGTCACAGGTTTAGTTGTCAAATTTCAAGGGATAGCATAAAGAAACAATAAATAGGATTAAAAACAGTTAAGGATCATACCTGAGAATCCAAGTTAGGATCCTAACCTTTAATCAGGATAACCGTAAATGAAATTTTAATGGATAATAAGGATTAAGAATCCTTAATTGTTTTAACTTTGAAAACCTGAAAAATAGAACATAACTTGGGACTAAGCCAATATAAAAGACAAGTTAGTAACTGGGGACAAGCCCAAAGGATAACTGGGGACAAGCCCATAGGATCACTGGGGACAAGCCCCAAGGATAACTGGGGACAAGCCCAAAGGATAACTGGGGACAAGCCCAAGGATCGTATGTAAACTGGAGTATGGCCCTTACTGGCGACTATCCAAACTTAGTGACATGAAAATGCCAAAACCTTAGCTAACGTGAAAACGTTAGAAACCTTAGGAACGGATGTATGGTACGTCTACCATTATACGTAGGATCCTAGGTATAGCCAGTACGATGAGATTATCAGCCCCAAAAGTGGGTACTGGTCCCAAAGACGTGAACTATACCAGGATCATCGTGCGCTACAGGCGGAAACTGGGGACAAGCCCAAGGATAACTGGGGTTGAACCCAAGGATCTGAGATGCTTTTGAAGATTCTTAATGATATGCTGAGGATACCTGGACTATCAGAACTCAAATTCTCGTGAGAAGAGGATGAAGGATGCATGATCCTTATCCTTAGGTAAAAATAAGAAAATGAGATAGTTTAGGATTAGGGTTTTACCAGAGTAAAGATCATTGACATTATCGGGATCCTTCGAGGATGCTTTCAATGCAAGGATCATATGTGCCAGGAGGATCCTGTTCACATGAAATATTTCTTTAAGTGAACAGCATTCCAGGCTCTAGGTAACAAATTTCCTTCCATGGTTAGCAATCTATATGCCCCCTTTCCTGCTTCAGCTTCAATCAAGTAAGGGCCTTCCCACTTTGGTGCTAATTTCCCATCAGCAGGATTGATGGTATTTTGGAATGCTTTTCTCAATACCATATCCCCTACTTGGAATTTCCTTATCCTGACATTTTTGTTGTAGGTACCAGCCATTCTTTGTTGGTAGCTTGCCATCCTTATCCTAGCCAAATCCCTGATTTCCTCAATAGTATCCAAGTCTTGAGCCAGGTTTGCATCATTCTCCTCAGGATCATGGGTACTTGTTCTAGCAGTTGGAACCACCATTTCAGTTGGGATCACTGCTTCTGCCCCAAACACCAAAGAGAAGGGTGTTTGACCAGTAGCATTCTTGGGGGTTGTCCTATCAGCCCAGAGCACATAAGGTAATTCCTCTGCCCATTTCCCCTTCTTGGATCCAAGTTTCTTCTTCAGATTGTTGATGATGATCTTGTTGGATGATTCTGCTTGACCATTAGCTTGTGGATAGACTGGTGTTGATGTTATCATCTTAATTCCCCAACTGTCACAAAAGTTAGTAGTCTTGCTCCCAATAAATTGGGAACCATTATCACATACAATTTCAGAAGGAATGCCAAATCTTCGGCCTCTATCCACTTGGAGAAGTAGTCAGTCACTTCCTTTTCTCTGACTTGGGCAAAGGCTTCGGCCTCTATCCACTTGGAGAAGTAGTCAGTCATGGCAAGCATGAATACTTTTCCACCAGGTGCCTTAGGGAGCTTGCCAACTATATCCATCCCCCATCTCATGAATGGCCAAGAGGATGGTATAGGATGTAGAAATTCAGCCGGCTGATGAAGGATATTGCTGTGTCTTTGACAAGGATCACACTTCTTAGCATACTCCACAGCATCCCTCTTCATAGTTGGCCAGTAGTATCCTGTCCTAAGGGTCCTTGAGAACAATGCCCTGCCCCTAGTGTGGTTTCCACAATCTCCTTCATGGAAGTCTTTTAACACTTCTTGAATTTCAGGATCCTCAATACATCTTAAATAAGGTCCTGCAAGAGATCGCTTATATAACACATTATTTAAGATTGTGAATTGAGATACCTTAATCCTGAAAGCCCTAGGATTTTCTCCCATAGGAATCTCCCCGTGTTGTAAGTATCTCATGATTGGTGAGATCCATGATCCTGAATAAGATTGAGTATCCTAGCTAGGGATCATTGCAGTATCCTCTTCTATTTCCATGGCCACCTGTTTTTCAATAGCAGGAGCCAGGATATGGATGATGGGGATACTTATATTCTCTGGGATCTTCAAAGATGATCCTAGATTGGCCAATGCATCAGCTTCTATATTTTCCTCCCTTGGTACCTGTGACAAACTGAAAGAAACAAAGGAGAGTGCCAATTCTTTGACTATCTCTAGATATTTGGTTAGTTTTTCACCTTTCACAGCATAGGATCCATTAAAGTGATTAGTAATTAATAATGAATCTACGTATACTTCAAGATACCTGACCCCCATATGCTTAGCAATTTGCAAACCAGCAATTAAGGCTTCATATTCAGCCTCATTGTTAGTTGCTTGGAACTCACAAGCTATGGAGTGGCGTATTATGTCCCCCTGTGGCGATTTTAGTAGTATGCCGAGCCCTGTGCCTTTGACATTTGAGGATCCATCAGTGTGTAGTATCCAAGGATCCTTGGTCTCATCCAGCTGCTGGACCTCCAATTCTGCTTCCTTTTGTAGATCACTACTGAAATCAGCCACAAAGTCGGCTAGTGCTTGAGATTTAATGGCTGTTCTAGGCTCATATCTTATATCATGGGCACTAAGCTTTACTGCCCACTTAGCCATTCTTCCGGACATCTCTGGTTTCCTGAGGACATTCTTAATTGGAAAATTAGTTCTAACAACAATAACATGGGTTTCAAAATAATGTCTTAGTTTAGTAGATGCCATAATTAATGCAAGGATAAGTTTTTCAAGGTGTGAATACCTGGATTCAGCATCAAGTAAACTCTTACTTACATAATAGACAGGATATTGTGTACCTTCATGATCCTTAACAAGGACTGCACTTACTGCTTTCGAGGATACCGCAAGGTATAAGGATAACACATCTCCTTTTTCTGGCTTCATCAATGCTGGGGCTGAGGACATGTATTCTTTTAGGGCTTGTAAAGCATTCCCATGCTTTTCAGTCCATTCGAGTTTGTTTTTCTTTCTTAGGATATCATAGAATTCTTTACACTTTTATGAGGATTTGGATATGAATTTGTTTAGAGCTGCTATCCTGCCTGTTAGTCTTTGCACATCCTTAGCGTTGGCAGGGGATTTGATATTCACCAATGCTTTGATTTGTTCCGGGCTTGCTTCAATGCCCCTCTGAGTTACCATATATCCTAAGAATTTACCTGCTTTAACACCAAAGTGACATTTTGAAGGATTAAGCTTCATGTTATAATTATCAAGGATATCAAATGCTTCCTCCAAGTCCCTTAGGTGATCCTCAGCTTTCTTGGATTTTACGACCATATCGTCTATGTATACTTCCATAGTCTGTCCAATCTGATCTTTGAACATCATGTTCACCAGCCTTTGATATGTTGCACCTGCATTTCTTAATCCAAAAGGCATGGCAATATAACAATATAAACCGGTTGGGGTCATAAAAGCTGTATCCTCTTGGTCAGATGGCTCCATCTGAATTTGTTGGAATCCAGATGATGCATCCATAAAGGTTAACAGTTCATGCCCCGCTGTTGCATCCACCATGGAGTCAATGTGGGGTAATCGGAAAGGATCCTTGGGACATGCCTTATTCAAATAAGTGAAATCGACACACACCCTCCACTTTCCGTTTTTCTTTTGAACAACGACCACATTGGCTAGCCATTTTGGATATTTTACCTCTCTAATCATACCTGCTCGAAGTAATCTTTCTACTTCTTCCTGGATAATGGCATTTCTTTCTGGTGCAAATTTCCTCCTTTTTTGGTGGATTGGTTTGATTGTCCTGTCAATGCCAAGTTTATGAGTTATAATATCCTTAGATATACCTGTGATATCCTCATGTTTCAATGCAAAGGTAGACTTTCTTCTTTTGAGGAAGGATACTATGTCTTCTTTCATCTTGCCAAGGATCCCTGATCCTATATAGATTTTTGATTCAGGATCATTAGGATCCAAAAGGATTTCGTCCACATCCTGTTCTCTCGCCTCCAAGACATTCCTTGGAGGATACTGTAATTGCTATTGCTCCCTTGGCTTCGAGGCTGGTTTCATTGACGAGGTGTAACAATCCTTAGCCTCCTGCTGATCACTGTCGATCTTCATTATTCCCCATGGGCTAGGGAGCTTCACACATTGATGGTAGGTGGATGGGACTGCCTTTATATCATGTATCCAGGGTCTGCCAAGGATAACATTACAACAAGACAAACAGTCAATAACACAAAATTTTTGATAATTATGTAATCCTTCCACATAGATTGGGAGTTTGATGTCCCCCAGGGTTTTCTTAGTTTCGCCACTAAATCTGATGCGTGCTAGCGTGTATATATTTTTGATGAGTATTTAAGCCCTTTTTACACTTTTAGCCAAGTTTTAAATTTATAAAACATGATATTCACTAACACTAAACACACATATGGGCAAGTGCACCCATCGTGGACGTAGTATAGTGTTGGTAAGATACCGAGGTCGTCCAAGGACACAAGAGCTTTTAATACCGGTTTATCCTCAACGTCTAATCAAATCAAAAGGTTAGAAAAATGTTTTAAACTAAGAAAATAAAAACTAACTAAATGCTGAAAATAAAAATAAAATAAAAACAGATAGACAAGATGAATCACTTGGATCCGACACGTGTATTAGTATAACCTTTGATTATTTTCGCACTTTTGCACTTGTTTAAGAGATTATCTTAGTTATTGTAGTAGGCCCCTCTTTTGAAGGCGACGTTACCCTCAACCCAGTAGTTTGAGTCAGCAAGGATACAATCCTAAAGGGTCGGATTATTGAAAGATAATGAATTAAGTTATTAATGCAAATTGTGGTAGGCCCCGCTTTTGGCGGTGACGTTACCCTCGGCTAAGTAGTCTGAGTCAGCAGGGATACAGTCCTAAATAGCCGGGTTATAGTATTAATAGTAGTTAACTTATGAGGGGGTCAAAGGGTTTGGATCCCCGTCAACCAATACCTATGGGCATTGAAGGAGATCCTACTAAATTTGACCCAGGTCCCAAGCAGGACCTCTAAACGCTGAACAAGGGCAAGACCCTTACCAAACCGTTCCCTTAACCCCCGACCAGGTAGCCAACATACCTCCATATAGACCGTGGAGATATGAATGGTGAAAATCTTTTATTTTATATAGACAGTAAAATAATGCCAAGACACCACGGACAAACGATAAGGAAAGATCACCTTCAACATATGTAACTAGTTATTAAAGTCATTAATACAAAACCAAATAAAAAGTGCAAAAGATTAAAAATAAAAAGTATTATACTAAACACTTGTCTTCACCAAGTGTTGTAAGAGACTTAGGCAAACATGGCCTTGATTGTCAAGAACTCTTACGATCAATCTTGGATCCCGAGACGACTCACACTCTCTATGATGGACAATGGATGATGGTGGTGGATGATGGTGTTATGGTGGTGGTGGGTGGTGGATGAAGTGTGAGAGAGGTGGTGTGCCAAGGGATGAGAGGGAATGAAGCCAAGCTCCTCTATTTATAGGCTGAACAGAAGGCTGGACACGGCCCCGTGTCCGCTGGACACGGCCCCGTGCCCGTCTGACATTCTCTCACTTCATTAATTGTAATTGCGAATTACAATTAATGTGCCTGCTGTACTTTCACCACGCCCCCGTGCTCGCTGGACACGGCCCCGTGGTGGGCAATGGAAGCTTCTACTGGTTTGTCTTTTCTGCTGCTTCCTGGGCACGCCCCCGTGTTCGCTAGACACGGGGCGTGTTCAGACTCTGTTTCTTCTCCTTTGCCTTGGGAGGTGCCGTTGAGGGTCCGGGCAGTCCACTTTTGTTCCTTTTCTTGTATTTATGGTAGAATTAGTTGTCTTTTTGCTTCTTTTGTGATTTTGAGCTCATTTCATCCTGAAAATACAAAAGGGAGACAAAAACACTCTTTTTCCAACATTAGTACTTAAAAAGGGTTAGTTTTATGCCTTAATTGATGTGATTTATATGTTGCATTTTACACACATCAAATACCCCCACACTTGAACTTTTGCTTGTCCTCAAGCAAAACTCTTTAAATGTGGCTTACACTCCCAAATGGAATAGGTAGAAGAGAAGTTTTTTTTTTTCTTTTTTTTTTTTTTTTTTAGCTTGTCCTAGAGTGTCGGGAATCCAAGGTTTTTATAGGTTTTATTTTTATTTATTTACAATCCTATTCGTTATGATTTATTTTGAACTTTTCATAAGATGAATTACTTATTTGGGCATAGCATGCCTTATTAAAATTCCATTTATATACAAGTTCACATACCTCACGGGAGATCACTCAACACTCGGCCGAAGGTGTATATTTTAGTGAATCACTCGAGAGCGGCACGGAACTTACGTCTTCCATAGGCTTGCCAAGCAATCAATCCTCCTCCTTTTTAACTTTTTACCTTTGTAAATATCAAGAGGACTTTTGGGGTGAAGGCTTGGGTTTAAAGTGGGTGGTTGGTTAGTGGTTAGTAAAAAGGGCGAAAATCGTAACAAGCGTCGGTTTTCGTGAAGTACCTTGTTTTGAGTGACTTTTTATTTTGAAGTATTTCTCCAAACAAGCTTTTGCAGCTTTTGTTTGTTTTTGACTTCATCATCATTTTTTTTTACGTCACATAAAAAGGTGAGTTTACTAAAATAAAGGGTAAAAATGAAAAAGGTTTTTGGTGGGTAAAAAGGGTTTTGGGGTAATGAAATGAAAGGTTTAGGCTCAAAGGGGCTATCTAGGGGGATTTTGGGTAAGTAAAAAAAATGAAAAATAATGGTTTTGAAAGAAAAATGGTTAGTCCTAATGCCTCCATCATTTACTTACTTGGGTTTAAGTTGGCAAGTTCTAGATTTGTAAAGACCGAGCGGCTATTCACACAAGAAACGAAAAATGAGCATTTAATCTAAATATGTGTATTTTTATGCTCAATAAAGGCTCAAAACTCACTTTTGTGGGAATGGGTTTTTAATGTGACCAAGCATATATAATCGAATTTTTAACTAGACTTGTTATACCGTTTCATAATTTTCATATGTTGGTTCTTTTTTATCACGACGCTATCGGTTGTAAACTTGTAAAAATATAACCTTTTTAGAACTTGTTATCCCCAACTTAAACTAAGACAAGTAAATAATAAAAAAAAATGAAAAAGTTTTTGAAAAAATTTGGGGTGTTTAACGGTTTCCAATAGAGTTTTGTGTAAGGCTTGTGTTTAGGATTTTGCAAAATTTCAAGGTTTTAGCATCCCCCCACACTTAAATTACACATTGTCCTCAATGTGTCCAAAAATAATGTTTTTGGTTGATTAGAATGTGTAAAAGTGGGTTTAAAAACAAAGGTTTGTGTTACTGGCAGTCTGGACACGGCCCCGTGTCCATTGGACACGGCCCCGTGGTGAACTGCCAGTAACGAAAACTTACAGAAGGTGAACACGGGGGCGTGTCGGGTGAACACGGCCACGTGTCTGGCAAAAAATTGCAGGTCAGTAGCCAAACAGCAGAACTGGGAGATGGACACGGGGGCGTGTCGGCTGGACACGTCCCCGTGTGGACAGTCTGTTAGCCTGAAAAATAAGTTTTGTCTCCCGGTTTCTCCATCCTGGGGCTGCGAGTGCTAATGTTTAGCGCTCTAACCCTTGCATTGCACCTGTTTAAACACTAAATACCAACCAAACAAGCACAAACCATCCTAAATTACCATTGTTTTGGTCAAAAATCACACAAGGATAATGTAACCAAACTTTATGTAAACGGGGTATGATGCTTGGTTAGCTATGAAAGTAAAGGATCACTTCTGTGATGAATATACAAAGACACAATGATTTATACGAGGAAAAAGCCCTTGATCAATGTATGATCTCCGGCATAAAAAACCTCGGGTGATGGCAACTACCGATCACCAACTTTAATATAATAAAAATGTAGTTACAACTTCGGATGATAATGAGCTGAGTACAAGGATCACTGAGTGTCTAAGTGTTGAGAGTTGTGTCGTATGTTGTGTGTGTTCTTCCGAATGAGGAAGATGGGTATTTATACATGTGTAGGTAACTTATTTTAGGTAGATAGACCACTAATCAGCTCATTACCCCTTTAGAAATAAAGATAATCTAGCCTAAATTGCTGCCCTTAGATCAAGCCATGTTTCCATATCCGGCACAACGTTCATCTTCAATTCAGCTCTTGCCATATTTGTGAAAGCGCGTCCCTGGATCATGATATGTAGGGCATATCCTGCTAGATGTTCCTGCAAAATAATATTGTAGTAATCGAAAGTGACCGTTAGTATAAGGATCACCTCAATGTCCCATGATCCTGATCCTGAGGTCCGGCTGAGGATCACTGCCTGTCAAAGAAATAAGGATCACTGGTTAGGATCACGTATAAGGATCATTTATAGTAAAATCCAGCCCCAACAATTGCCCCCAAAATATAAGGAGTTAATTGTAAATAGATGAGTTATATTTTGTTTTGAGCTTATCTCTAACGAGCGAGTCCGGGTTACTAGCCGTTACATATGGACTAGCCGTTGTGATATTTACGTCACTGATGTGACGATCCCTGCAAATCATCATTATAAATAGGAGATAGGGTTAGGATCATTTTGTATTTAAATTCGAAGTATCTCCCTTTATAACCATCATTGAAGACTCTTGATCAGGTATCATCTTCCTCTTTCTCTTCTTTGCTCTGTTCTTTCGTGCTGTTACTCTGTTTTTCGTTCAAAATATGCTGCTCCGTAATTCTCCGCACAAGAGTCCCAAGGAGAGTCCCTTAAAGAGCCAGGGAATTATCAAGGATTCTCTCGTGGAGAGATGCTGCTTTACTGATATCCACATAGACAAGATTCGCCATTGTTTCCCAGCGAATGTTGTTTTCAAACCCTTTGATCCTACTGCTTTGAGCGATCTTGTCTCAGATGTCTGGGTGGCTTTTCCTGCTACTCCCTTCCTCATTGGGTATTCATATCCTTTTCCGATGTTCACCCAATCTTTCTTTTCTCTTACCGGCATCTCATATATCCAAGCTATGCCGATGATCTGGAGGGTTCTATATACCTTCGAGAGGATCATCGAGCAAGAAGGGATTGATTTGGGGATGTCAGAGTTAGCTGAACTTTATGATCTCACCACCTTTGGTTCTCACCGGTACTTGTTGAAACGGAAAGCTGGGGAGGATCATCCAATTTTCAAAGTGACCAAGAATGATGCCAACTGGAAACGTAGATTTTTCTTTGTTAAGAGGGATTCCATCCCGGATGGGAAGGATCTGCCCAAGGAATGGGCCACTCATGGTAGGATAGAGGATCCTCGAAGGATCACTATCAGTTCTGTCTCATATGATGAGGATCACTGATGTCTTTTCTTTTTTGTCTTTTTATGCAGCTATCTCCGTTGCTCACTTAAGGTTGACCCCTGCTGCCAAAGAAAGAGTGTTAGCTTTCAAGAAGCTTGATCCTGAAGTTCGAAGCTTTCAGATTATTATCCAAGATTCTCAAGAGATATCCTCTGCATCTGCCACAATGTCAAGTAAGTATCCTCATAGAAAATAAGTCTTATGTGAAAGTATTCAATTTAATAAGGGAACTTATCTTGTTTTTGAATTGTGTAGGTGCCGGAAAGTCTGCCAGGTCCGTTAAGTCTGCCTCCAAGTTTGGGATCAGTGACCTTGCCAACGTCACTTCCTCGAAGAAGAAAGCTCCCGCTGCTAGCCCTTCAGTTTCAGCTCCTAAAGCGTCCATTCGGGGCAAAGGGAAAAAGAGGAAAGCTTCTGATGAACTCCAAGGATTCCCTCTCCTTCGCCAGCAATTTCTTGATTACGTGAATGAGGTAAGGATCACTGCCCCTGTAGGTTATCCGCCTATCATATTTTACGTATCCTGCTTTTCTTGAGGATCACCTGAGTCTGAGCTTGTCTTTATTCTCTTGTTTGCAGAAACTTGCTGAGATTGAAACTTATCTTGGCAATGTTGAGGACCAGGAGAGCCAGATTGCTGATCTTCAACAAATGGGCGTGCTTAAGGATCTCAAGATAGGAGATCTTGAGAAGGAGCTCCGGGTCATGAAGGCTGAGGCTGCTCAGAGGTTGATTGATATGGATAACGAGAAGCAGGAGATCACCCAAGATGCTAAGGTCTCCGCGGCAATTGCTATGTATAAGATTCAACTTCAGATGGCCGAGGAAGCTCAGGATCCTACCTTTGATAAAGGCTCGTGGGATGTTGAAGGTTGGAAGGCAAGGCTGGCAGACCTTGAGGACGAGGATGAGGCTGAGGAGATCCCCATGCTGGAAGGTGGTGATGCTGGCAAGGATCAGGGTGAAGCGAGTGGAGCTGGTGGTGATGGTGCAGCGAAGGTTTGAGCTGCAAGATTGGGCAATGATGGAAACTTCTAGACATAGCCGGAGCCCAATTTTTTTTTTTTTGTTTAGTGGTTGTGATGTTTTAAAACAATGATGGTCTGTATTTGAACAATAGTTTAGGGTTGAGGATCCTGGATCCTTTGAACAATAGGTAGGATTACAAAAGGTGGAGGGATCCTCTGTTTGGGGGATGAAGCCTTTGTGATCCTGCCGCTTTTACTTTCCTGCAAAAATGCTAAGACCGCATAGACAATGGACACCCTTTGCCAACCCATGTGGACGGGCCACGTTTTGCTGGTAGAAATGTGGGTTGGCAATTTTGACAACTTTTTTTGAAAGGGTTAATGATCCTTTTGTTTAATAAATAAAATCTTAAACTTTTGTCGCTTATCTTGTGTTATTATCCTTTTTGATTTTCAATTGTTTTGACACGTGTTTGTTTGAAAAGTTGAGCAAATAACCTTTAAGAAATTTATGATATGATCCTGGATCAAATATCCTATAATCGAAAGTTTTTGAGATAGTTTATTTTAATGATCATAGGTTCAGTTGTCAAGGTCTAAAGGTTATTCAAATGAATAATGAAATTAAAAGTAGTTAAGGATCATACCTGAGGATCCGAGTTAGGATCCTAACCTTTAATCAGGATAACCATAAGTAAAAATCTTAATGAACAATAAGGATTAAGGATCCTTAATTGTTTAACTTCGAAAACCTGAAAAATGGAGTATAACTTGGGACTAAGCCAATATAAAAGATAAGTTAGTAACTGGGGACAAGCCCAAAGGATAACTGAGAATGATCCCAGAGGATCACTGGGGACGAGCCCAAAGGATAACTGGGGATGATCCCGGAGGATCACTGGGGACAAGCCCATAGGATAACTGGGGACAAACCCAAAGGATCGTATGTAAACTGGAGTGTGGCCCTTTCTGGCAACTATCCAAACTTAGTGACATGAAAATGTCAAAACCTTAGCTAACGTGAAAACGTTAGAAACCTTAGGAACGGATGTATGGTGCGTCCACCATTATACGTAGGATCCCAAGTATAGCCAGTACGATGAGGTCGCCAGCCCCGAAAATGGGTACTGATCCCAAAGACATGAACTATATCAGGATCATCGTGCGCTGCTGGCGGAAACTGGGGATAATCCCAAGGATAACTGGGGTTGTACCCAAGGATCTGTGGTGCTTTTGGAGATCTTTGACGATTCGCTGAAGATACCTGAACTATCATAACTCAAAATGGTTTGTGAGTAGAGGATGAAGGATACATGATCCTTATCCTTAGGCAAAAAGTAAGAAAATGCAATAGTTTTAGGATAAGCATATTACCTGAGTAAGGATCACCGATATCTCCAGGATCCTTCAAGGATACTTCAATGTAAGGATCACATGCAGGAAGGATCATGTTCACATGAAATATTTCTTTAAGTGAACAGCATTCCAGGCTCTTGGTAACAAGTTTCCTTCCATGGTTAGCAACCTGTATGCCCCCTTTCCTGCTTCAGCTTCAATCAAGTAGGGACCTTCCCATTTTGGTGCTAGCTTCCCGTCAGCAGGATTGATGGTATTTTGAAATGCTTTTCTCAACACCATATCTCCGACTTGGAACTTCCTTATCCTGACATTCTTGTTGTAGGCACCAGCCACCCTTTGTTGGTAGCTTGCCATCCTTATTCTGGCTAGATCCCTGATTTCCTCAATAGTATCCAAATCCTGAGCTAGAGTTGCAGCATTTTCTTCAGGATCACGAGCACTTGTTCTAGCAGTTGGGATCACCATTTCTGTTGGGATCACTGCTTCTGTCCCAAATACTAAAGAGAAAGGTGTTTGACCAGTGGCGTTTTTGGGAGTTGTCCTATCAGCCCATAGCACATAAGGCAATTCTTCTGCCCATTTCCCTTTCTTGGATCCTAGCTTCTTCTTCAGATTGTTGATGATGATCTTGTTCGATGATTCTGCTTGACCATTGGCTTGTGGGTGAACTGGTGTTGATGTTATCATCTTGATTCCCCAACTGTCACAAAAGTTAGTGGTTCTCCTTCCAATGAATTGAGAACCATTATCACATACGATTTCAGAGGGGATGCCAAATCTGGTTATAATGTTTCTTTTGATAAAGGATATAACTTCCTTCTCTCTGACTTGAGCAAAGGCTTCAGCTTCTATCCACTTGGAAAAATAGTCAGTCATGGCAAGCATAAATACTTTTCCACCAGGTGCTTTAGGAAGCTTGCCAACTATATCCATTCCCCATCTCATGAATGGCCAAGAGGATGGTATTGGGTGTAAGAATTCAGCTGGTTGATGGAGGATATTGCTATGTCTTTGGCAAGGATCACACTTTTTAGCATATTCTACAGCATCCCTTTTCATGGTTGGCCAGTAGTATCCTGTTCTAAGGATCCTCGAGAATAATGCCCTGCCCCCAGTGTGGTTTCCACAATCTCCTTCATGGAAATCCTTCAACACCTCTTCAATTTCAGGATTCTCGATACATCTCAAATATGGTCCTGCAAGAGATCGCTTATATAATACATTATTCAGAATTGTGAATTGAGATACCTTAATCCTGAAAGCTCTAGGATTTTCTCCCATCGGGATCTCCCCGTGTTGCAAATATCCCATGATCGGTGAGATCCATGATCCTGAATTAGGTTGGGCTTCTTCACTAGGGATCATTGCAGTATCCTCTTCTATTTCCATGGCCACCTGTTTTTCAATAGCAGGAGCCAGGATATGGATGATAGGGATACTTATATCTTCTGGAATCTTCAAAGATGATCCTAGGTTGGCCAATGCATCAGCTTCCGTGTTATCCTCCCTTGGTACCTGTGTTAAGCTAAAAGAAACAAAAGAGAGTGCCAATTCTTTGACTATCTCTAAATATTTGGTTAGTTTTTCACCTTTAACAGCATAGGATCCATTAAAGTGATTGGTGATCAATAATGAATCTACATATACTTCGAGATACTTTACCCCCATATCCTTAGCAATTTGTAAGCCAGCAATTAAGGCTTCATACTCAGCCTCATTGTTAGTTGCCTGGAACTCACAAGCTATAGAGTGGGGTATTATGTCCCCCTGTGGCGATTTTAGTGGGATCCCAAGCCCTGTGCCTTTGATATTTGAGGATCCGTCGGTGTGTAGTATCCAAGGATCCTTGGTCTCATCCAGCTGCTGGACCTCCAATTCTGCTTCCTTTTGTAGATCACTACTGAAATCAGCCACAAAGTCAGCTAGTGCTTGAGATTTAATGGCTGTTCTTGGTTCGTATCTTATATCGTGGGCACTAAGCTTCACTGCCCACTTAGCCATTCTCCCTGACATATCCGGTTTCCTGAGGACATTCTTAATTGGAAAATTAGTTTTAACAACAATAGTATGGATTTCAAAATAATGTCTTAACTTAGTGGATGCCATGATTAATGCAAGGATAAGTTTTTCGAGGTGTGAGTACCTGGATTCGGCATCAAGTAGACTTTTACTTACATAGTAGATAGGATATTGTGTACCTTCGTGATCCTTAGCAAGGACAGCACTTACAGCGGTTGAGGATACCGCCAGGTATAAGGATAACACATCTCCTTTTTCCGGTTTTGCTAATGCTGGTGCTGAGGACATATACTCTTTTAGGGCTTGTAAAGCATTTTCATGCTTCTCAGTCCATTCGAACTTCTTATTCTTCCTTAGGATATCGTAGAATTCTTTGCACTTTTCTGAGGATTTCGATATGAACCTGTTTAAAGCTGCTATCCTGCCTGTTAGTCTTTGAACATCCTTGGCATTGGCAGGAGATTTGATATTTATTAATGCTTTGATTTGTTCCGGGCTTGCTTCAATGCCCCTCTGGGTTACCATGTATCCTAAGAACTTTCCTGCCTTAACACCAAAATGGCATTTTGAAGGATTAAGTTTCATGTTGTAACTATCAAGGATATCGAATGCTTCTTCCAAGTCCCTTAGGTGATCCTCAGCTTTCTTTGACTTGACCACCATATCATCTATGTACACCTCCATAGTTTTTCCAATTTGATCCTTGAACATCATATTTACCAGCCTTTGATATGTTGCACCTGCATTTCTTAGTCCAAAAGGCATGGCAATATAACAATATAAACCGGTTGGGGTCATAAAGGCTGTATCCTCTTGGTCAGATGGTTCCATCTGGATTTGTTGGAATCCAGATGATGCATCCATAAAGGTTAACAGTTCATGCCCCGCTGTTGCATCCACCATGGAGTCAATGTGGGGTAATGGGAAAGGATCCTTGGGACATGCCTTATTCAAATCAGTGAAATCGACACATACCCTCCACTTTCCGTTTTTCTTTTGGACAACAACCACATTGGCTAACCATTTAGGATATTTTACCTCTCTGATCATACCTGCTCGAAGTAGTCTCTCTACTTCTTCTTGGATAATGGCATTCCTTTCTGGTGCAAACTTCCTCCTTTTTTGATGGATTGGTTTGATAGACCTGTCAATGCCAAGTTTGTGAGTAATAATATCCTTAGATATACCTGTCATATCTTCATGTTTCCAAGCAAAGGTGGATTTTCTTCTTTTGAGGAAGGATATTAAGTCTTCTTTCATTTGGCCAAGGATCCCTGATCCGATATAGATTTTTGATTCAGGATCACTAGGATCCAAGAAGATTTCGTCCACATCTTGTTCCCTTGCCTCCAAGATATTCCTCGGAGGATACTGTAATTGCTATTGCTCCCTTGGCTTCGAGGTTGGCTTCATGGATGAGGTATACCAATCCTTAGCCTCTTGCTGATCGCTGTCGATCTTGATGATCCCCCATGGGCTAGGGAGCTTCACACATTGATGGTAGGTAGATGGAACCGCTTTCATGTCATGTATCCAGGGCCTGCCAAGGATAACGTTGCAACAAGATAAACAGTCAATAACACAAAATTTCTGATAATTATGTAATCCTTCCACATAGATTGGGAGTTTGATGTCCCCCAGAGTTTTCTTCGTTTCTCCACTAAATCCTACAAGCACGGAGGATCTTGGTGTGATGTCTGATTCTGGGATACCCATTTTCTTCAGTACATCAAGCTGGATAATGTTGACTGAACTTCCTCCATCGATAAGGATCCTGCGGACAAAATGGTTAGAAATAAAGAGAGTAATAACTAAACTGTCATGATGAGGATCCTGGATGTTAATGCGATCATCCTCATCAAAGGTTATCGTTTTCCCTTCTGAAACACTTGATGTTCTAATAGGCCTTTCTCCATTGTCCATTTTTGATTCCTTTGCATGTCTTTTGGCCGCTGAAAAGGATGTACCACAAATGTCTGATCCTCCGGATATGAAGTTGATCATTTGTGCATTTGCCGGAGGTGCTGGGGCTTTTTCGGGGATCCTTTCAGGATCCTGGGTCCTTTGCTTTTTTCTCCCCAGCAATTCTTTTAGATGCCCCTTGCTTAGCAGGTATCCAATTTCCTTTCTTAAGGCTATGCAATCTTCAGTCAGATGGCCGAAATCCTCATGGTATGCACACCATTTGGACTTGTCTTTAGTCCCGGATGGTTTATCATTCTTCCTGGGCCACCTAGCCTTTTCACCTAGATTCTGCATTGCAAGGATTAGTTCATGATTATCAACGGAAAAACAATATTCTGAGATTGGAGGATATTCTTCATCATCCTCCTCTTGGTCGACAGCATGCACATTCTTGTTCTCGTTTCTATGGTAGGATTTGAACTTGTTGCTTTTGAAGGAGGATCCTTGATTATCTTGTTTTGAGGATCCTACTTGTCTCTCCTGGATCCTCTTGTCATCCTCTAGCCGGATAAACCTGAGTGCTCGAGTTCTTACTTCATCTAAATTCCTGCAAGGTGTCATAACAAGATCATCATAGAATAATGAATCCTTAAGTAGTCCCATTTTGAAGGCTTCAACAGCCGTAGCCATATCCAAGTTGGGAATATCCAAGGATTCTTTACTAAATTTAGTTATATAATCCCTTAATGATTCATTATTATTTTGAGTTATCCTGTACAAATCACTAGTTAATTTTTCAAATTTTCTACTACAAGAGAATTGGTTATTGAATAAATTAACTAAATTAGCAAATGAAGTAATAGAGTAAGGGGGAAGACTTAGCAGCCACTTAAGAGCTGATCCAGTTAGAGTGGATCCAAATCCTTTACATAGGCATGCTTCCTTTAACTTTTCTGGGATAGGATTGATTTCCATCCTTTCCCTGTATTGTGCTATATGCTCCTCTGGATCCGTTGTGCCATCATACAGCTTCATGGTAGGGATATGGAACCTTTTGGGCACCTCTGCATCACAAATTGGTGGTGCAAAGCGTGATACCTTGTGGCTTCCATCTGCAATCTCTGGGATAGGCTTGACTACCCCTGGAACACTTGAGATCATGTCCTTTAGTTTCTGTAATTCCCTGGCCATAGCATGATTGGTACCTGTATCCTGCATGAATCCATGGTTAGTGGTAGGATAATTATTTAAAGTGTTACCTCCCATTGGGTTCAAGTTAGGGAATCCGTATTGCTGGGATTCTGGAACAACGGAGGGACCAGTGGAAGCAATGGTCTGCATTGGAATGAAGTCCCCTTGATGGACATCTAGACTCCCTGCTTGCAAACTTTTTAGGGATCCTGGCATCTGTAAGGATCCTGGTATCTGGGATGATCCTGGAACGAAGGAGGATCCTTGAACCTGGGATGATCCTGGAACAAAGGAGGATCCTTGGCCCTGGAACGATCCTGGAATAAAGTAGGATCCTTGAAACTGCTGTGCCCCCGGATAGGCTTCCGGATTCATGAAGGATCCCACATACTGAGGATAGGATCCTGCTGGCTGAAAATATGAGCCCGATGTCCGAGTCATTGCTGCTGACTTGAGATGTAATCCTCTCGTCTCCCCTGTGATCTGTACGTCTGGGATCCCTGATGGCTGAGAGGTGACCATTGGAGTCTCAAAACTCAAGGATTTTGGCATCAGTGGGGAATGATCCTCTGCCGCTTTCTTTTGTCTTTTGAGATCTCCAATCTCCCTGAGGATCCTGTCATTAGTTTCATCCTGCCGCTGCATACGATCCTTCATCTGCAAAATTAAAGCAAACACATCACTAGTACTGGGAGTAGAAGAATTCATAGCAGAGGAAGATGGAGGTTTAGAGAAAGAAGGGGTTGGTCTCTTCTCAGCATTTCTCTGGGATCCTGCCGGTGGAGGAGGTAGAGTGGTTTGTGCTGAGGTGACTGCAGACATCGCCGTGGAGGTGGTCTTCAATGATGAAGCCATGTAACTCTTTGAAATGATTTCGAACAAAAGATTTTCTTTATGAATGAAGCACCAATTGCCCCACGGTGGGCGCCAAACTGTTTTGGTCAAAAATCACACAAGGATAATGTAACCAAACTTTATGTAAACGGGGTATGATGCTTGGTTAGCTATGAAAGTAAAGGATCACTTCTGTGATGAATATACAAAGACACAATGATTTATACGAGGAAAAAGCCCTTGATCAATGTATGATCTCCGGCATAAAAAACCTCGGGTGATGGCAACTACCGATCACCAACTTTAATATAATAAAAATGTAGTTACAACTTCGGATGATAATGAGCTGAGTACAAGGATCACTGAGTGTCTAAGTGTTGAGAGTTGTGTCGTATGTTGTGTGTGTTCTTCCGAATGAGGAAGATGGGTATTTATACATGTGTAGGTAACTTATTTTAGGTAGATAGACCACTAATCAGCTCATTACCCCTTTAGAAATAAAGATAATCTAGCCTAAATTGCTGCCCTTAGATCAAGCCATGTTTCCATATCCGGCACAACGTTCATCTTCAATTCAGCTCTTGCCATATTTGTGAAAGCGCGTCCCTGGATCATGATATGTAGGGCATATCCTGCTAGATGTTCCTGCAAAATAATATTGTAGTAATCGAAAGTGACCGTTAGTATAAGGATCACCTCAATGTCCCATGATCCTGATCCTGAGGTCCGGCTGAGGATCACTGCCTGTCAAAGAAATAAGGATCACTGGTTAGGATCACGTATAAGGATCATTTATAGTAAAATCCAGCCCCAACAACCATCGTCAAGCATTATCCAAACATAAAGTAAAAATAAAACAAAGATAAAAAGTAGTTAGAGAAAGTAAATTGTTCGACAAATGGCACGCAGGCCATGAATTGTTTGATAGATAGAAGGGCACTTAAACCTGTGGGCTCATCACCAGCCAGCCCCTTGTTCCCCCAAGCCTCCTACTCCATGTCTTCATCACTACCATCACCTCCGCCCCCATGCCTCGCCATGTACTCCCGGATGCTACCGATATCATCTTGTATATCGTTAACGTTGCGCTCGATAGCTCCAACCCGGTGGTATGTGTTGTTGGCGAGATTGTAGGTGTTCCTGGTGCACATAAGGTTTTCCTGCAAAAGATCATGTAAACTTTGAAAGTTAGGAAAACCACCTCCTTGAGAGGAGGATTGACCCGGATCGCCTTGGGGTGGGTATTGAAAATGGGGAGGTGGTGCATGAAGAACTAGAGCCTCCTGCGGGTTCCATGCATAGCCTTGCGTCCTCTGAAAGCTCACCGTCCCGTCCTCCGCTTCATAAAGCAAGTTCATGGCTCGGCAAATGTGATAATCGACCCGTCCCGACCATGGACCCCTTTCGAAGGACCTTGGGATATTCGTGAAGTGCTTGAAAAGACGGTACACCCATCCTCCGAAGAAGATCGGTGTAGGAGCATGAGCAAGGCGGTTTAAGTGCATATTTCGCAGTAGGAGGTAAGGAACATCGAGAGGCTTCTGGTTGTGGATGCAGTGAAGGACAACCAAATCTTTCAACCCAACAACGCCACTACTGTCATGGCGTTGGTTCAGCGAGTACGTCAGGAGCCTGTGGATGTATCGGTATAGCGGGTCCCTCAGTTTGGTGCTTTTTGTGCTGCTCGGGTTGTAGATTCCATCACCTATTTGAGCCCATGCGGCTTGGCGTTCAGTTGCATGCAAGTCTCGTAATCCCCCAGTATTCTCTTCATTCCCCGCTTCTTCATCTTTGTATAGCCTAATGATAGATCCAAACTATGCCATGGAGGTTCTATACGTGGTCCCTCCAGATCGAAATTCGACCGCCTCGTGGTCAAACGGTTCGCATCTCGAGTTGAAAATGAAGGTGCTGTAGAACTCCATCGTGCATTGATGGACCGACCGAAGTCGGGCGGTCAATGCGACATGCAGTGGACCCCTCACAATGTTGTTGAAGCGGTCAAGTTGATTCACCATGGTTAGCAAATCGGTACACGCCCTCCTTGGGTACTCTTCCGGTCTTGTTTGTAGAACCTCGTATCGTGCCCTAGCGTCCAATTCATTTGCGTTAAACCGTGTGAATTTAGACATCTGAAAAGAATACATCAAAAGTTAGTACGAAACAAGGAAAATCGGGGTGAAACTGCTAACAGTGGGCTGGACACGGCCCCGTGTTCAGCGGACACGGCCCCGTGTCCAGGCGTCCGTAACCCAAAAATTCCATTTTTCGTCCTGGTTTCGAAAACCTGAAAATTTTTAGCCCAATAGTAGCGGTTTCCCCCGAAAATGAAACCCTAAGTGTCATTTTTCCCAAAACAAACCGTTTACCCTTTCAATTTCGTGTTTTTTGGTTCAAGAACAAGGGTTTGGGGTTTTATTTGGAAATCGGACAAATCTATCAACAATACATGCCTAGTTACTTTCTACTACTCTAATCTAAACTACTCATAACAAATTTCATCAAAAATTTTGAGTTCGATCTGGATGAACATGAAGAACCCTAGATTTTTCCCAATTTTTGATGTTTTAACTACATGCAAGTAACTAATCTAACTACTAATGAAGATAGAATCATACCTTGACGTTGTTAGATTCGGTGGTGACGTTGAAAATCTGCAGAAAATCGCCTCTAACCAGAGAGTTTTCGGCGAAACGGGGCGTGTGGAATGGTGTAACTGATAGGAAAAGAGGGTTTTATCCCGACAGTCGCCTCGACACGGCCCCGTGTCCAGCAGACACGGCCCCGTGCCGGGCAAAGTTTTTGAAAAATATATATATATATATATATTTTTTTTTGTGCTCGTGTGCATGCCCCTCATCTCCGAAAAATGGTTAGACGATTTACCGGTTTTTAAACGTACACTTACCTGTAACATGTCGGGTACGAGTTTATTCGTTAACCGTCTGAAGTGAGATCTCCTCTTCCTCATCCTCAATGGATCCTCGGTAGAGTTTCAGCCGTTGGCCATTGACTTTAAATGGTGTCCCATTTCGAGTTTTAATTTCTACTGCACCGTGTGGACAAACATGGGTGACGGAAAAAGGTCCTGACCACCTAGATTTTAACTTACCAGGAAATAATCGAAGTCGTGAATTAAACAATAGAACTTGGTCTCCAACCCGAAATTCATTAGATTTAATATATTTATCATGCAAATTTTTCATTCTTTCTTTATAAATTTCGGAGTTAGAATATGCATAATTCCTAAGCTCGTCTAATTCGTTTATTTGACAAAATCGATTTTTACCGGCATTTTCTAAATCTAAGTTTACGTTTTTTATTGCCCAGTAGGCTTTATGAGCTATTTCTACTGGCAAGTGACAACTTTTTCCATAGACAAGTTTATATGGGGTTGTGCCTATAGTGGTTTTATAAGCAGTTCGAAAAGCCCATAAAGCGTCATCTAATTTGTCGGCCCATTCTTTTTTATTTATTCCTACGGTTTTTTCAAGTATTCGTTTTAAACCTCGATTAGTCACTTCGGCTTGCCCATTTGTTTGAGGATGATATGCTGTTGAGACCCGGTGATAGACCCCATACCTTGTTAATATTTTTTCGAGTTGATGATTGCAAAAATGGGTACCTCTATCACTTATCAAAGCCTTTGGTGTCCCGAAACGAGAGAACAGTTTTTTCAGAAATTTTACCACTACTCTTCCATCATTTGTTGGAAGAGCCTCGGCCTCTGCCCATTTAGACAAGTAATCGACTGCCACAAGTATATATTTGTTTCCCTTTGAAGGTGGGAAAGGTCCCATGAAGTCGAGTCCCCACACATCAAAGATTTCACAGACGAGAATGCCATTTTGAGGCATTTCGTTCTTGGAAGAAATATTACCTGTTCTTTGGCAGGCATCGCATGTCTTTACAAGGTTTTGTGCATCCTTGTAAATGGTCGGCCAGTAAAATCCTGAATCAAATACCTTTCGTGCGGTACTTGCGGCACCATGATGTCCTCCGTATGGACCTTTATGACAATGATGGAGTATTCTTCGCGCTTCATTACCATGGACACACCTTCGGATGAGCTGGTCGGCACACATTTTGAAAAGATAGGGGTCTTCCCAAAAGTAATGCTTTACATCAGCAAAGAATTTTTTTCTTTGATGATGCGGCCATCCTTTGGTGACTATACCGCTAGCTAAGAAATTAGCGTAGTCGGCATACCATGGTTCTTGTCTACTTTCCATCATTTCCAAGGATTCCGTGGGAAATTTCTCGTTGATTTGCTCGTCTCTGGTTGTCTCCAAAGCTGGGTCTTCTAAGCGTGAGAGATGATCTGCAGCAGTGTTTTCTGCTCCTCTTTTGTCCTTGATTTCAATGTCGAATTCTTGGAGGAGTAGAATCCATCTTATCAAACGGGGTTTTGCGTCTTGCTTCTTGAAGAGGTACCTGATGGCTGCATGGTCTGTATAGACTATTGTTTTAGAAAGAACAAGATAAGAACGAAATTTATCAAAAGCAAATACCACCGCTAGTAATTCTTTTTCTGTAGTTGTATAATTTTCTTGCGCATCATTAAGAGTTTTACTAGCATAATAAATTGGGTGGAAATGTTTTTCTTTTCTTTGTCCCAAGACTGCTCCAACAGCGAAGTCACTTGCATCGCACATGATTTCGAAAGGAAATTTCCAATCTGGCGCTATCATGATAGGTGCATTGACTAGCATTTCCTTGAGGGTTAGAAATGCTTGATTGCATTCCTTGTCAAAGATGAAGGGTGCATCTTTTTCAAGTAATTTTATTAGAGGCCTTGAAATTTTTGAAAAGTCCTTGATAAACCTTCTATAAAATCCGGCATGCCCTAGGAAACTTCTGATTGCTCGCACGGAGGATGGAGGAGGTAATCGAGAAATGGTCTCTATTTTTGCTCGATCAACTTCCATTCCTTCGCTTGAGATTTTGTGACCGAGTACTATTCCCTCTGTTACCATGAAATGGCATTTTTCCCAGTTAAGGGCGAGGTTAGTTTCCTCACATCGGGATAGCATTCGTTCAAGATTATCGAGGCATTGGTCATATGAGTCTCCAAAGATGGAAAAGTCATCCATGAAGACTTCCATTGTCTTTTCGATCATATCATGGCAAATGGCGACCATACAACGTTGGAATGTTGCAGGCGCATTACATAGACCGAATGGCATGCGTCGATATGCAAAAGTTCCGTAGGGACATGTGAAAGTTGTTTTCTCTTGGTCTTCTGGTGCTATCGGTATTTGAAAGTAACCTGAAAAACCATCTAAGAAACAATAAAATTTGTGACCGGATAATCTTTCTAACATTTGATCAATGAAGGGCAAAGGAAAGTGGTCTTTCCTAGTCGCTTCATTTAATCGCCTATAATCTATACAGACTCTCCATCCTGTGACGGTTCTTGTTGGTATTAATTCATTTTTCTCGTTAGTTATTACCGTCATGCCTCCTTTCTTTGGGACTACTTGAACGGGACTTACCCACAGGCTATCGGAGATAGGGTAGATTAGTCTGGCGTCGAGTAGTTTGATGACTTCATTATTAACCACTTCTTGAACATTGGGGTTCACTCTTCGTTGTGGTTGAATTACCGTCTTGTAGTCATCATTCATTAAAATTTTGTGCGTGCACATGGAAGGGCTTATTCCTTTAATATCTACAAGCTTCCAAGCGATCGCGTTTTTGTGTTTTTTAAGTAGGTTAACTAATTTCTCTTTTTCTATACTACTTAATTTAAATGAAATAATTACAGGTAAACTACCATCCTTGCCTAGAAAACCATATTCCAAACCTTTAGGAAGTTCTTTGAGCTCAATGGGTGGGTCTTTAGAAGACACCTTATTTTGTGGCTCATCTAGATCAAGAACCTTAAAGGTTTGTTCTATGGCTATCTCTTCCTCGACAAAGTGGTCCTCTTCGTTGGTTGTATCGGGTGGTTCAGCTTCATCTTCAATTAGGGGGTCATTGTTGCCAAAAGGATATTTCATTGAGCGCTCAAGATCTATGCTCCTTTTGAATGCCCCTAATTGAAGAGGTAGATTGTTGAATTTCCGGTTTCTCAAAGCTCTATGAGTTTGTACAAAAGGTTTTCCCAAGACTAAGGGGGCGTCATCTAGGATGACGAAGTCGGTTGGGATTACCATTTGATTTGTTTGAACCAAAACATCTTCAACTACACCGATTGATTTCATTACTTTCCGATCGGATAGAAAAATGGGTATTTGAAGTGAAGTAAAATCACTAACACTTAATTTTTCAAAAATGTAGTTAGGCATTATGTTAACGCAAAGATTTTTATCGATGGAGATATTGCTAATAAATGAATTTTGAAAGAAACATGGAACCGGTGTAATGATAATTTCAAAAGGATCTTCTTTTATTAGCGAGGTTTGATCATTAGTTAACTTAACACTTACTAAGTCTTTGATTTTAGCACTAGTGTTTAACTCTTTTAAAAACTTAGCATGAGGGGTTATTAAACAATGATTTTCGAAAGTAGGTGACAAGAGGTTAATTTCTTCAAAATTAGACTCTTCTTGAATTTTAACATTATCGGACTCACCATTTTCGTTGTTTAACTCATGTGTCGGTTTTTCACTTTCTTGTTCTTCCATTTTTACACTTTCAACTATCTCTACGTTATTATCATTTTTTAACTCTTCTCTTACGCGGGATTCCTCTTCCCTTGCGCGAGATTCTTTTATGCAACGTTCGATAGTTTTAATGTGTTCTAATATCCTATTAGTTACTTCGGTGAGATTGAAAGAATTTGGATCCTCAAAGCTTGAATCCGGTTGCTCAATCCTTGGTTCCTCATAATACTCATATGAAGTAGATGGTTCACACCATTGTTCTTCATTGTAAGTATATGATGGATAAGGGTCGGAACTTTGTTCTTCATAGTACTCATATGAGGTGGGTTGTTCACGCCATGGTTCCTCATAATAAGAGTATGAAGGTGGTGGCTCATATCTTGAGTCTTCAAAGTAGGAGTATGAAGGCTCATACCTTGGTTCCTCAAAATATGAGTATGAGGGAGGAGGTTCATACCTTGGGTCTTCATAGGATGTGTATGAAGTTGATGGCTCGTACCTGGGCTCCTCATAGTAGTTGTATGAATTGGATGGTTGATATGAGTTATTATATTGAACCGAGCGTGCGTTACGACAATTAGTGCAATAATTACCCCTATAATCATCCTCATCATAGGTGTAGTTGTAACCTCTTGAGTATTGATCCATAAGAATCACTCAACAGACCACAACTGAGTCTCGGGACCAGAAAACAAAAATAAGACGGAAACAGAAGCTGGACACGGCCCCGTGTTGGGTGAACACGGCCCCGTGTTCAGGGACTGTATCTGGGCGTTTTAATTAAGTTTACTGGTCACGTTGAGCACGGGGGCGTGTTCAGCGAGCACGGCCCCGTGTTCAGACTCTGTATCTGTGTATCTACTCTAAAAATATGCACGGGGCCGTGTTCAGCGAGCACGACCCCGTGTTCAGGCTACTGTAAATGCAAAACTAAACTAAAATGCAGAAAAATGCGCGCGTTTTGAAAAGGTTTTGAAAAACTGATTAGGCCGTCGATTTTAAGCTTTCTTAAAATCCTTGTGTCCCCGGCAACGGCGCCAAAAACTTGATGCGTGCTAGCGTGTATATATTTTTGATGAGTATTTAAGCCCTTTTTACACTTTTAGCCAAGTTTTAAATTTATAAAACACGATATTCACTAACACTAAACACACATATGGGCAAGTGCACCCATCGTGGACGTAGTATAGTGTTGGTAAGATACCGAGGTCGTCCAAGGACACAAGAGCTTTTAGTACCGGTTTATCCTCAACGTCTAATCAAATCAAAAGGTTAGAAAAATGTTTTAAACTAAGAAAATAAAAACTAACTAAATGCTGAAAATAAAAATAAAATAAAAACAGATAGACAAGATGAATCACTTGGATCCGACACGTGTATTAGTATAACCTTTGATTATTTTCGCACTTTTGCACTTGTTTAAGAGATTATCTTAGTTATTGTAGTAGGCCCCTCTTTTGAAGGCGACGTTACCCTCAACCCAGTAGTTTGAGTCAGCAAGGATACAATCCTAAAGGGTCGGATTATTGAAAGATAATGAATTAAGTTATTAATGCAAATTGTGGTAGGCCCCGCTTTTGGCGGTGACGTTACCCTCGGCTAAGTAGTCTGAGTCAGCAGGGATACAGTCCTAAATAGCCGGGTTATAGTATTAATAGTAGTTAACTTATGAGGGGGTCAAAGGGTTTGGATCCCCGCCATCCAATACCTATGGGCATTGAAGGAGATCCTACTAAATTTGACCCAGGTCCCAAGCAGGACCTCTAAACGCTGAACAAGGGCAAGACCCTTCCCTTAACCCCCGACCAGGTAGCCAACATACCTCCATATAGACCGTGGAGATATGAATGGTGAAAATCTTTTATTTTATATAGACAGTAAAATAATGCCAAGACACCACGGACAAACGATAAGGAAAGATCACCTTCAACATAAGTAACTAGTTATTAAAGTCATTAATACAAAACCAAATAAAAAGTGCAAAAGATTAAAAATTAAAAGTATTATACTAAACACTTGTCTTCATCAAGTGATGTAAGAGACTTAGGCAAACATGGCCTTGATTGTCAAGAACTCTTACGATCAATCTTGGATCCCGAGACGACTCACACACTCTATGATGGACAATGGATGATGGTGGTGGATGATGGTGTTATGGTGGTGGTGGGTGGTGGATGAAGTGTGAGAGAGGTGGTGTGCCAAGGGATGAGAGGGAATGAAGCCAAGCTCCTCTATTTATAGGCTGAACAGAAGGCTGGACACGGCCCCGTGTCCGCTGGACACGGCCCCGTGCCCGTCTGACATTCTCTCACTTCATTAATTGTAATTGCGAATTACAATTAATGCGCCTGCTGTACTTTCAACACGCCCCCGTGCTCGCTGGACACGGCCCCGTGGTGGGCAATGGAAGCTTCTACTGGTTTGTCTTTTCTGCTGCTTCCTGGGCACGCCCCCGTGTTCGCTGGACACGGGGCGTGTTCAGACTCTGTTTCTTCTCCTTTGCCTTGGGAGGTGCCGTTGAGGGTCCGGGCAGTCCACTTTTGTTCCTTTTCTTGTATTTATGGTAGAATTAGTTGTCTTTTTGCTTCTTTTGTGATTTTGAACTCATTTCATCCTAAAAATACAAAAGGAAGACAAAAACACTCTTTTTCCAACATTAGTACTTAAAAAGGGTTAGTTTTATGCCTTAATTGATGTGATTTATATGTTGCATTTTACACACATCAAAATCCCACAAGCACGGAGGATCTTGGAGTGATATCTGATTCAGGGATACCCATCTTCTTCAGAACATCAAGTTGGATAATATTCACTGAGCTTCCTCCGTCAATAAGGATCCTGCGGACAAAATGGTTAGGGATAAAGAGAGTGATGACTAGACTATTATGATGAGGATCATGGATGTTAATTCTATCATCCTCATCGAAGGTTATAACTTTTCCTTCCGAGACAGTTGACGTTCGAATAGGTCTTTCTCCGTTATCCATTTTAGCTTCCTTTGCATGCCTTTTAGCTGCCGAGAAGGATGTACCACATATGTCTGATCCTCCAGAAATAAAGTTGATTACTTGTGCATCTGCCGGAGGAGCTGGAGCTTTCTCAGGGATCCTCTCAGGATCCTGAGTCCTTTGCTTTTTTCTTCCCAACAACTCTTTTAGATGCCCCTTGCTTAGCAGATATCCAATTTCCTTTCCTAATGCGATGCATTCTTCGGTTAAATGCCCAAAATCCTCGTGGTATGCACACCACTTCGATTTGTCTTTAGTTCCAGTTGGTTTGTTGTTTTTTCTGGGCCATCTGGCTTTTTCTCCTAGATTCTGCATTGCAAGGATTAGTTCATGATTATCAACGGAAAAACAATATTCAGAAATTGGAGGATAATCCTCATCGTCCTCTTCTTGGTCAACAGAATGCACGTTCTGGTTGTCATTCCTATTGTAGGATTTGAATCTGTTGCTTTTGAAAGAGGATCCTTGCTTTTCTTGCTTTGAGGATCCTGCTTGTCTCTCCTGGATCCTCTTGTCATCCTCTAGCCGGATGAACCTGAGTGCCCGAGTTCTTACTTCATCTAGGTTCCTGCATGGTGTCATAACAAGATCATCATAGAACAATGAATCCTTAAGCAATTCCATCTTGAAGGCCTCAACAGCTGTGGCCATATCCAAGTTAGGAATATCCAAGGATTCTTTACTAAACTTGGTTATGTAATCCCTTAATGATTCATTATGACCCTGAGTTACCCTATATAAATCACTAGTCAATCTTTCAAACTTTCTACTACAAGAGAATTGATTATTGAAAAAATTAACTAAATTAGCAAATGAAGTAATAGAGTAAGGGGGAAGACTTAGCAGCTGTTTTGGTCAAAAATCACACAAGGACAATGCAACCAAACTCTATGTAAATGGGGTATGATGCTTGGTTAGTTAGAAAAGTAAAGGATCACTTTTGTGAGAAATATGCAAGTGACACAAAGATTTATACGAGGAAAAAGCCCTTGATCAATATATGATCTCCGGCATAAAAAACCTCGGGTGATGGCAACTACCGATCACCAAACTTCAATATAAGAAAAAATGGTTACAACTTCGGATGATAATGAGCTGAGTACAAGGATCACTATAGTTTCGAGTGTCTAAGCGTGTGAGAATTGTGTTGTGTGTCTTCCGAATGGGGAAGAGTGTTTATATATACAAGTGTAGGTGGCCTATTTTAGGTAAAAAGACTAATAATCAGCTCATTACCCCTTTAGAAATAAAAGTAAATCTAGCCTAAAATGTCACCCTTAAATCATGCCAAGTTTCCATATCCTTTGCAACGTTCATCTCTGATTGAGCGTGTGCCAAAATTGTAAAGACGCGTCCCTTGATTGTGATGCTAAGAGCGGATCATGCTAGACATTCCTGCAAAACATCATTAAAGTTAAAGAAAGCAACTGTTAGCATGAGGATCCTACGATGGTCCGTGATCCTGATCCTGGAACTCTGCTGAGGATCACTATCTGCCAAAGAAACAAGGATCACTGGTTAGGATCACATGTAAGGATCATGTATAAGGATCATGTATAAAAAATCCAGCCCTAACAATTGCCCCCAAAATATAAGGAGTTTATTGTAAATCAACGAGTTATATTTTGCTTTGATCTTATCTGCAACGGGCGACTCGGATATCTAGCCGTTATAATCGGACTAGCCGTTGCAACCCTTACGTCACTGAGGTGACAACCCTGCAGATCATGATTATAAATAGGAGATAGAGTTAGGATCAATTTGCATTTAAATTCAAGATATACTCCCTTTATAATCTCGTTCGAAGATCGATCAGGTATTCTCCTCTTTTCTTTCTTCCTTCTTTTACTTTGTTTTTCTGCTCCTCTGTTTACATTCTTCTGTTAGTATGTTGCTCCGAAATTCCTCTCACAAGGATCACAAGAAGAGCAGCCCCCTGAAAAGCCAAGGGATCATTAAAGATTCTCCTACTGAGAGATGCTGCTTCACCGATGCTCACGTCGATAGGATCCGTCACTGTTTTCCGGCGGATGCTATCTTCAAGTCATTCACTTCCACCGCTTTAAGCGATTTTATCTCTGACACATGGGTGGCCTTCCCTGCAACTCCGTTTACCATAGGATATTCGTATCCTTTTCCAGCCTTCACCCAATCCTTCTTTTCCTTGACCGGCATATCTTATATCCAAGCCATGCCGATGATCTGGAGGGTTCTATATACCCTTGAGAGGATCATTGAGCAGGAGGGGATCGACTTAGGGATGGCGGAGCTGGCTGAGCTATATGATCTTACCACGTTTGGTTCCTGTCGATATCTGTTGAAACGGAAAGCTGGGGAGGATCACCCTGTTCTTAGGGTTACCAAGAATGATACTAACTGGAAGCGACGATTCTTCTTTGTTAGGAGGGATACCATCCATAATGGGAAGGATCTGCCCAAGGAGTGGGCTACTCATGGTAGGATAGAGGATCCTGGAAGGATCACCATCAGACTTGATTCTTATGATGAGGATCACTAATGTGTTCTTTGTTTCTTGTGCAGCTATATCCGTTGCTCATCTCAAGTTAACCCCTGCTGCAAGAGAGAGAGTTCTAGCCTTCAAAAAGCTTGATCCTGAGACCAGAAGTTTTCAAGTCACCATTCCAGATTCACAGGAAGTATCCTCCGCATCTGCCACAATGTCAAGTAAGTATCCTTATGCAAAGGGTAGTTCTATATAAGATTTTAAATTAGTTAGGGTACTTATCTTGTTTTGATTGTGTAGGTGCTGGGAAATCTGTCAAGTCCGCCTCCAAGTTCGGTATTGATGATCTTGCCAATGTCAAGTCTACGAGGAAGAAGACCCCTGCTGCCAGTCCCTCTGCTTCAGCCCCCAAAGCACTTGTTAGGGGTAAGGGAAAGAAGAGAAAGGCTTCTGAGGATCTCCAAGGATTTCCCCTGCTCCGCCAGCAGTTTCTTGATTATGTTAACGAAGTAAGGATCATTGCCCCTGTTGGTTATCCTACTAGGATATCCTGCCTGCATATCTTGCTTCTTTGAGGATCACCTGGTCCTGAACTTACCTTTTTCCCTTTTTGCAGAAACTTGCGGAAATAGAGACCTACCTTGGCCACGTCGAAGATCAGGATAGCCAAATCGCCGACCTCCAACAAATGGGCGTGTTGAAGGATCTTAAGATAGCTGATCTTGAGAAGGAACTCTGGGCTACAAAGGATGAGGCTGCTCAAATGCTGATCAACATGGATGGCGAGAAGCAGGAGATCACCCAGGATGCCAAGGTCTCTGCCGCAATTGCTATGTATAAGATTCAATTGCAGATGGCTGCGGAGGCTCAGGATCCTGCCTTCGACAAGAGCACATGGGATGTGGAGGGCTGGAAGGCAAGGCTAGCGGAGTTGGAGGATGATGAAGCTGAGGATATCCCAATGCTGGAAGGTGGTGATGCTGGCAAGGATCAGGGTGGAGAAGCTGGTGGTGATGGAGCAGCAAAGGTTTGAGCTGCAGGATTGGGCGATGATGGATATTTGAGACTAGGCCGGAGCCCAATTTTTTAGGTTTGGCGGTGGTTTTTTTGTGGTTGTTGACGTTTTGAAACAATTATGGTCTGTAATTTCGAACAATAGTTTTTAGGGTTAAGGATCCTGGATCCTTTGGACAATAGGTAGGATCGCAAATGGTGGAGGGATCCTCTGTTTGGGGGATGAAGCCTTTGTGATCCTGCCGCCTTTAATTTCCTGCACCTGCTAAGACCGCATAGACAATGGACACCCTTTGCCAACCCATGTGGACGGGCCACGTTTTGCTGGTAGAAACGTGGGTTGGCAATTTTGACAACTTTTTTGAAAGGGTTTAAGATCCTTCTGTTAATAATATAACTTTAATCTTTCTGGCTTACCTCGTGTTGTTATCCTTTATTTATCCTCTTATTTTCCAATTGTTTTAGAAATATATTTGTTAGAATAACGGAAGTTGAGCAAACCATGTTTAATAAATTTAGGACATGATCCTAGATCAAATACCCTATCATTGAAAATTTTCGAAGTAGTCTATTTCAAGGATCATAGGTTTAGTTGTCAAAGTGTGAGGGTTGTTCAGAATAATGAGTATAATCAAAATAGTTAAGGATCATACCTGAGGATCCAAGTTAGGATCCTAATCTTTAACCGTAGATGAGATTTTAATGGATAATAAGGATTAAGGATCCTTATTTATTTAACTTCAAAAACCTGAAAAATGGAACATAACTTGGGACTAAGCCAATGCAAAAGATAAGTTAGTAGCTGGGGACGTGCCCAAAGGAGAACTGAGGATGATCCCGAAGGATCACTGAGGATGATCCCGAAGGATCACTGGGGACAAGCCCAAAGGAGAACTGGGGACAAGCCCAAAGGAGAACTGGGTACAAGCCCAAGGATCGTATGTAAGCTGGAGAATGGCCCTTACTGGCGACTATCCAAACTTAGTGACATGAAAATGTCAAAACCTTAGCTAACGTGAAAACGTTAGAAACCTTAGGAACGGATGTATGGTACGTCTACCATTATACGTAGGACCCTAGGTATAGCCAGTACGATGAGGTTGTCAGCCCCGGAAGTGGGTACTGGTCCCAAAGACGTGAACTATACCAGGATCATCGTGCGCTGCTGGCGGAAACTGGGGATAATCCCAAGGATAACTGGGCTTGAACCCAAGGATCCGTGGTGCTTTTGAAGATCTTTAACGATATGCTGAAGATACCTGGACTATCATAACTCAAATGGTTCGTGAGAAGAGGATGAAGGATGCATGATCCTTATCCTTTGGTAAAAAGTAAGGAAATGTAATAGTTTTAAGATAAGGACATTACCAGAGTAAGGATCACTGATATCACCGGGATCCTTCGAGGATACTTCAATGTAAGGATCACATGCTTGAAGGATCATGTTCACATGAAATATTTCTTTAAGTGAACAGCATTCCAGGCTCTTGGTAACAAATTTCCTTCCATGGTTAGCAATCTGTATGCCCCCTTTCCTGCTTCAGCTTCAATCAAGTAAGGGCCTTCCCACTTTGGTGCTAACTTCCCGTCAGCAGGATTGATAGTGTTTTGAAATGCTTTTCTCAACACCATATCTCCGACTTGGAACTTCCTTATCCTGACATTTTTGTTGTAAGCACCAGCCATTCTTTGTTGGTAGCTTGCCATCCTTATCCTAGCCAGATCCCTGATTTCTTCAATAGTATCCAAATCTTGAGCTAGGATTGCATCATTCTCTTCAGGATCACGAGTACTTGTTCTAGCAGTTGGGACCACCATCTCTGTTGGGATCACCGCTTCTGCCCCAAATACTAAAGAGAAAGGTGTTTGACCAGTGGCATTTTTGGAAGTCGTCCTATCAGCCCAAATCTAGTTATAATGTTTCTTTTAATAAAGGATATAACTTCTTTTTCTCTGACTTGAGCAAAAGCTTCGGCTTCTATCCATTTAGAGAAGTAGTCAGTCATGGCAAGTATAAATACTTTTCCACCAGGTGCTTTAGGAAGCTTGCCAACTATATCCATTCCCCATCTCATGAATGGCCAAGAGGATGATATTGGGTGTAAAAATTCAGCTGGCTGATGGAGGATATTGCTGTGTCTTTGACAAGGATCACACTTCTTAGCATATTCTACAGCATCCCTTTTCATAGTTGGCCAGTAGTATCCTGTTCTAAGGATCCTTGAAAACAATGCTCTGCCCCCAGTGTGGTTTCCACAATCTCCTTCATGGAAGTCTCTCAACACTTCTTCAATTTCAGGATCCTCGATACATCTTAAATATGGTCCTGCAAGAGATCGCTTATATAATACATTTTTCAAAATTGTGAACTGAGATACCTTAATCCTGAAAGCTCTAGGATTTTCTCTCATAGGAATCTCCCCGCATTGCAAGTATCTCATGATTGGTGAGATCCATGATCCTGAATAAGATTGAGCTTCTTCACTAGGGATCACTGCAGTATCCTCTTCTATTTCCATGGCCACCTGATTTTCAATAGCAGGAGCCAGGATATGGATGATAGGGATACCTATATCTTCTGGAATCTTCAAGGATGATCCTAGGTTGGCCAATGTGTCAGCTTCTGTGTTTTCCTCACTCTGTACCTGTGTTAAGCTGAAAGAGACAAAAGAGAGTGCCAATTCTTTGACTATCTCTAAATATTTGGTTAGTTTTTCACCTTTAACAGCATAGGATCCATTAAAGTGATTGGTGATCAATAATGAGTCTACATATACTTTAAGATATTTCACCCCCATATCCTTAGCAATTTGCAAGCCAGCAATCAAGGCTTCATATTCAGCCTCATTGTTAGTTGCTTGGAACTCACAGGCTATGGAGTGGGGTATTATGTCCCCCTTTGGCGATTTTAGTAGTATACCGAGCCCTGTGCCTTTGACATTTGAGGATCCATCAGTCTGTAATATCCAAGGATCCTTGGTCTCATCCAGCTGCTGGACCTCCAATTCTGCTTCCTTTTGTAGATCACTACTGAAATCAGCCACAAAGTCGGCTAGTGCTTGAGATTTAATGGCTGTTCTAGGCTCATATCTTATATCATGGGCACTAAGCTTTACTGCCCACTTAGCCATTCTTCCGGACATCTCTGGTTTCCAGAGGACATTCTTGATTGGAAAATTAGTTCTAACAACAATAGTGTGGGTTTCAAAATAATGTCTTAACTTAGTTGAAGCCATAATTAACGCAAGAATAAGTTTTTCAAGGTGTGAGTACCTGGATTCAGCATCGAGTAAACTCTTACTTACATAATAGATAGGATGTTGTGTACCTTCGTGATCCTTAACAAGGACTGCACTTACAGCGGTTGAGGATACCGCCAGATATAAGGATAACACATCTCCTTTTCCGGCTTCATTAATGCTGGTGCTGAGGACATATACTCTTTAAGGGCTTGTAAAGCATTCTCGTGCTTCTCAGTCCATTCAAACTTCTTGTTTTTCCTTAGGATATCGTAAAATTCTTTGCATCTTTCTGAGGATTTTGATATGAACCTGTTTAGAGCTGCTATCCTGCCTGTTAGCCTTTGTACATCCTTAGCATTGGCAGGGGACTTGATATTCACTAGTGCTTTAATTTGCTCTGGGCTTGCTTCAATGCCTCTCTGAGTTACCATATATCCTAGAAATTTACCTGCCTTAACACCAAAGTGGCATTTTGATGGATTAAGCTTCATGTTATAATTATCAAGGATATCAAATGCTTCTTCCAAATCCCTTAGGTGATCCTCAGCTTTCTTTGATTTGACTAGCATATCATCTATGTATACTTCCATAGTTTGTCCAATTTGATCTTTGAACATCATATTCACCAGCCTTTGATATGTTGCACCTGCATTTCTTAGTCCAAAAGGCATGGCAATATAACAATACAAACCGGTTGGGGTCATAAAGGCTGTATCCTCTTGGTCGGATGGTTCCATCTGAATTTGTTGGAATCCGGATGATGCATCCATAAAGGTCAACAGTTCATGCCCCGCCGTTGCATCCACCATGGAGTCAATGTGGGGTAATGGGAAAGGATCCTTGGGACATGCCTTATTCAGATCAGTGAAATCGACACATACCCTCCACTTTCCGTTTTTCTTTTGGACAACGACCACATTGGCTAGCCATTTTGGATACTTTACCTCTCTGATCATACCTGCTCGAAGTAGTCTTTCTACTTCTTCCTGGATAATGGCATTCCTTTCTAGTGCAATCTTCCTCCTTTTTTGATGGATTGGTTTAATCGTCCTGTCAATGCCAAGTTTATGAGTGATGATATCCTTAGATATACCTGTCATATCTTCGTGCTTCCATGCAAAGGTAGATTTTCTTCTTTTGAGGAAGGATATTATGTCTTCTTTCATCTTGCCAAGGATCCCTGATCCGATATAAATTTTTGATTCAGGATCACTAGGATCCAAGAGGATTTCGTCCACATCTTGTTCCCTTGCCTCCAAGACATTCCTTGGAGGATACTGTAATTGCTATTGCTCCCTTGGCTTCGAGGTTGGCTTCATGGATGAGGTATAACAATCCTTAGCCTCCTGCTGATCACTGTCGATCTTTATTATTCCCCATGGGCTAGGGAGTTTCACACATTGCTGGTAGGTGGATGGGACTTCTTTCATATCATGTATCCAGGGCCTGCCAAGGATAACATTACAACAAGATAAACAGTCAATAACACAAAATTTTTGAAAATTATGTAATCCTTCCACGTAGATTGGGAGTTTGATGTCCCCCAGAGTTTTCTTTGTTTCTCCACTGAATCCCACAAGCGCGGAGGATCTTGGTGTGATGTCTGATTCTGGGATGCCCATCTTCTTTAGAACATCAAGCTGGATAATGTTCACTGAGCTTCCTCCGTCGATAAGGATCCTGCGGACAAAATGGTTAGAGATAAAGAGAGTAATAACTAAACTATCATGATGAGGATCCTGGATGTTAATGCGATCATCCTCATCAAACGTTATCGTCTTTCCTTCTGAGACACTTGATGTTCGAATAGGTCTTTCTCCATTATCCATTTTTGCTTCCTTTGCATGCCTTTTGGCCGCCGAGAAGGATGTACCACAGATGTCTGATCCTTCGGAAATAAAGTTGATCACTTGTGCATTTGCCGGAGGGGCTGGAGCCTTTTCAGGGATCCTTTCAGGATCCTGAGTCCTTTGCTTTTTTCTTCCCAACAATTCTTTTAAATGCCCCTTGTTTAACAGATATCCAATTTCTTTTCTTAAAGCTATGCATTCTTCAGTTAGATGCCCGAAATCCTCGTGGTATGCACACCATTTTGACTTGTCTTTAGTCCCGGATGGTTTATCATTCTTCCTGGGCCACCTAGCTTTTTCTCCTAGATTCTGCATTGCAAGGATTACTTCATGATTATCAACGGAAAAACAATATTCGGAGATTGGAGGATAATCTTCATCATCCTCTTCTTGATCAACAGCATGCACATTCTGGTTGTCATTTCTATGGTAGGATTTGAATTTATTGCTCTTGAAGGAGGATCCTTGCTTCTCCTGTTTTGAGGATCCTACTTGTCTCTCCTGGATCCTCTTGTCATCCTCTAGCCGGATGAACCTGAGTGCCCGAGTTCTTACTTCATCTAGGTTCCTGCATGGTGTCATAACAAGATCATCATAGAACAATGAATCCTTAAGCAGTCCCATTTTGAAGGCCTCGACAGCCGTAGCCATATCCAAGTTGGGAATGTCCAAGGATTCTTTACTGAATTTAGTTATATAATCCCTTAATGATTCGTTATGACTTTGAGTTACCCTATATAAATCACTAGTTAATCTTTCAAATTTTCTACTACAAGAGAATTGGTTATTGAATAAATTAACTAAACTAGCAAATGAAGTAATAGAGTAAGGGGGAAGACTTAGCAGCCATTTAAGAGCTGATCCAGTAAGAGTGGATCCAAATCCTTTACATAGGCATGCTTCCTTTAATTTTTCTGGGATTGGATTGATCTCCATCCTCTCCCTGTATTGTGCTATGTGCTCCTCAGGATCCGTTGTGCCATCATACAGCTTCATAGTAGGGATATGGAACCATTTGGGTACCTCTGCATCAAAAATTGGGGTGCAAAGCGAGATACCTTATGGCTTCCATCTGCAATCTCCGGGATAGGCCTGACTATGGTAGGATTTGAATTTATTGCTCTTGAAGGAGGATCCTTGCTTCTCCTGTTTTGAGGATCCTACTTGTCTCTCCCCTGGAACACTTGAGATCATATCTTTTAGCTTCTGCAACTCCCTGGCCATAGCATGATTGATACCTGTATCCTGCATGAATCCATGGTTAGTGGTAAGATAATTATTTAAAGTGTTACCTCCCATTGGGTTCAAGTTAGGAACACTGGGTGTAAATCCAAATTGCTGGGATTCTGGGATGATGGAGGGACCAGTGGAAGCCACGGTCTGCATTGGAATGAAATCCCCTTGATGGACATCTAGATTTCCCGTCTGCAGACTCTTTAGGGATCCTGGCATCTGGAAGGATCCTGGTATCTGAGACGATCCTGGAACGAAGGAGGATCCTTGAACCTGGGATGATCCTGGAACGAAGAAGGATCCTTGAACCTGGGATGATCCTGGAACAGAGGAGGATCCTTGACCCTGGGATGATCCTGGAACAAAGTAGGATCCTTGAAACCGCTGTGCTCCCGGATAGGCTCCTGAATTCATGAAGGATCCCATATGCTGGGGATAGGATCCTGCCGGCTGAAAATGTGAGCCTGAAGCCTGAGTCATTGTTGCCGATCCGAGGTGCAATCCTTTTGATTCTCCCATAATTTGCACGTCTGGGACTCCCGATGGCTGAGAAGTGATCATTGGAGTATCAAAGCTCAAGGATTTGGGCATCAGTGGGGAATGATCCTCTGCTGCTTTCTTTTGTCTTTTGAGATCTCCAATTTCCCTGAGGATCCTGTCATTAGTTTCATCCTGCCGCTGCATACGATCCTTCATCTGCAAAATCAAAGCAAATACATCACTAGTACTGGGAACAGAAGAATTCATAGCAGAAGAAGATGGAGGTTTAGAAAAAGTAGGAGTTGGTCTCTTCTCAGCATTTTTCTGAGATCCTGCCGGTGGTGGAGGCAGAGTGTTCTGGGACGAGGTGACTGCAGACATCGCCGTGGATGTATTCTTCAATGAAGAAGCCATGTAACTCTTTGAAAGGATTTCGAACAAAAGGTTTTCTTATGAATGAAGCACCAATTGCCCCACGGTGGGCGCCAAACTGTTTTGGTCAAAAATCACACAAGGATAATGCAACCAAACACTATGTAAACGGGGTATGATGCTTGGTTAGTTAGAAAAGTAAAGGATCACTTTTGTGAGAAATATGCAAGTGACACAAAGATTTATACGAGGAAAAAGCCCTTGATCAATATATGATCTCCGGCATAAAAAACCTCGGGTGATGGCAACTACCGATCACCAAACTTCAATATAAGAAAAAATGGTTACAACTTCGGATGATAATGAGCTGAGTACAAGGATCACTATAGTTTCGAGTGTCTAAGCGTGTGAGAATTGTGTTGTGTGTCTTCCGAATGGGGAAGAGTGTTTATATATACAAGTGTAGGTGGCCTATTTTAGGTAAAAAGACTAATAATCAGCTCATTACCCCTTTAGAAATAAAAGTAAATCTAGCCTAAATTGTCGCCCTTAAATCATGCCAAGTTTCCATATCCTTTGCAACGTTCATCTCTGATTGAGCGTGTGCCAAAATTGTAAAGACGCGTCCCTTGATTGTGATGCTAAGAGCGGATCATGCTAGACATTCCTGCAAAACATCATTAAAGTTAATGAAAGCAACTGTTAGCATGAGGATCCTATGATGGTCCGTGATCCTGATCCTAGAACTCTGCTGAGGATCACTATCTGCCAAAGAAACAAGGATCACTGGTTAGGATCACATGTAAGGATCATGTATAAGGATCATGTATAAAAAATCCAGCCCTAACAGCAGCCATTTAAGAGCTGATCCAGTAAGAGTGGATCCAAATCCTTTGCATAAGCATGCTTCCTTTAACTTTTCTGGAATTGGATTGATCTCCATCCTCTCCCTGTATTGTGCTATGTGTTCCTCAGGATCCGTTGTACCATCATACAACTTCATAGTAGGGATATGGAACCTTTTGGGTATCTCAGCATCACAAATTGGTGGTGCAAAACGAGATACCTTATGGCTTCCATCTGCAATCTCCGGGATAGGTTTGACTACCCCTGGAACACTTGATATCATATCCTTCAGTTTTTGTAGTTCTCTGGCCATAGCATGATTGATACCTGTATCCTGCATGAATCCATGGTTAGTGGTAAAAGAATTATTAAAAGTGTTACCTCCCATCGGGTTCAAGTTAGGAACATTGGGTGTGAATCCATATTGCTGGGATTCTGGGATAATGGATGGACCAGTGGAAGCAATGGTCTGCATTGGAATAAAATCTCCTTGATGGACATCTAGACTTCCTGTTTGCAAATTCTTCAAGGATCCTTGTATCTGAAGGGATCCTTGAACCTGGGATGATACTGGAACGATGGAGGATCCTTGAACCTGGGATGATCCTGGAACGAAGGATGATCCTTGAACCTGGGATGATCCTGGGACGAAGGAGAATCCTTGAACCTGGGATAATCCTGGGACGAAGGAGGATCCTGAGTTCATGAAGGATCCCATATGTTGAGTATAGGATCCTGCCGGTTGGAAATATGATCCTGATGCCTGAGTCACTACTGCTGGGCCGAAATGCACTCCTCTTGATCCACCCATATATTGAATGTCTGGGACCTCTAATGGCTGAGAAGTAATCATTGGAGTATCAAAATTCAAAGATTTGGGCATCAGTGGGGAATGATCCTCTGCCGTTTTCTTTTGTCTTTTGAGATCTCCGATTTCTCTGAGGATCCTGTCATTGGTTTCATCCTGCTGCTGCATACGATCCCTCATCTGCAAAATCAAAGTAAATATATCACTAGTACTGGGAACAGAAGAAGTTAGAGCAGAAGATGATGGTTTAGAGGAGATAGAAGTTGGTCTCTTCTCAGCAATTTTCTGAGATCCAGCTGGTGGTGGAGGCAAAGGTGGAATGCCAGTAGATGAATTGACTGCCGACATCGCTGTGGAGGTATTCTTCAACGACGAAGCCATGCAACACTCCGGAATGGTCACCAACAGAAAAACTTTTTATGAATGAAGCACCAATTGCCCCACGGTGGGCGCCAAACTGTTTTGGTTAAAAATCACACAAGGATAATGCAACCAAACTCTATGTAAACGGGGAATGATGCTTGGTTGATGAACAAAGTGAAGGATCACTTAAATGTAAAATGCACAATTGACACAAGGATTTATACGAGGAAAAAGCCCTTGATCAATGAATGATCTCCGTCATAAAAAACCTCGGGTGATGGAAACTACCGATCACCAAACTTCAATATAACAAATAAAGGTTACAACTTCGGATGGTAACGAGCTAAGTACAAGGATCACTATAGTATCGTGTGTCAAAGCGTGAGGGAAGTGTGTTGTGTCTTCCGAATGTGGAAGAGAGCTATTTATACAAGTGTGAGTGGCCCTATTTTAGGTAAATAGACTAACTATTAGCTCGTTACCCCTTTAGGAATAAAAGTAAATCTAGCCTAAATTATCGCCCTTAAATTATGCCGAGTTTCCATATCGTCCACAACGTTCATCTCTGATTAAGCATATGCCAAAGTTGTAAAGACGAGTCCCTTGTTTACGTTGCTAAGAGCGGATCTGCCAGACATTCCTGCAAGATAACATTAAATCCAATGAAAACAACTGTTAGTATGAGGATCCCTTTGATGGTCCGTGATCCTGATCCTGGAACTCTTCTGAGGATCACTATCTGCCAAAGAAATAAGGATCACTGGTTAGGATCATATGTAAGGATCATAAGTCATAAAAATCCAGCCCTAACAAAGATCATCATCAACTATTTGAAGAAGAAGCTTGGATCCAAGAAAGGGAAATGGGCAGAAGAAATACCTTATGTGCTTTGGGCCGATAGGACAACCCCTAAGAATGCTACTGGTCAAACACCATTCTCTTTGGTATTTGGGGCAAAATCAGTGATCCCAACAGAAATGGTGGTTCCAACTGCTAGAACAAGTATCCCTGATCCTGAGGAAAATGATGAGAATTTGGCTCAAGACTTGGATACTATTGAGGAAATCAGGGATCTGGCTAGGATAAGGATGGCCAGTTATCAACAAAGAATGGCTGGTGCTTACAACAAAAATGTCCGGATCAGGAAGTTTCAGATTGGTGATATGGTATTAAGGAAAGCATTTCAGAATTCCACCAATCCTGCTGATGGAAAATTGGCACCAAAATGGGAAGGCCCTTATTTGATTGAAGCTGAAGCAAGAAAGGGGGCATATAGATTGCTGACCATGCAAGGTGATTTGCTACCAAGAGCTTGGAATGCCGTCCATCTGAAGAAATATTTCATGTGAGCAGGATCCTTATGGCACATATGATCTTTAGGGGTATCCTTGAAGGATCCTTTAAGCATCAATGATCCTTACTCCGGTAACATCTTGATCTGGAACTATTTCATTTTCTTATTCTCTCATACAAGGATAAGGGTCATGTATCCTTTATCCTTCTCTCACATGATTTTGAGTTTTGAAAGTCCAGGAATTCTTAGCAAAAGCACTTATTGTCTACAGAAGCAATACAGTTCCTTGGGTTTAACCCCAGTTATTTGGGCTTGACCCCAGTTCCGCCTGTAGCGCATGATGATCCTGGTATAGTTCAAGGCAGTGGGACCAGTACTCGCTTTAGGGGCTGATAATTCCATTGTACTGGCTATATCTAGGATCCTATGTATAATGGTAGACGTACCATACATCCGTTCCTAAGGTTTCTAACGTTTTCACGTTAGCTAAGGTTTCGGCATTTTCATGTCGCTCAAGTTTGGATAGTCGCCAGTGAGGGCCATACTCCAGTTTACACAAGTTATCCTTGGGCTTGTCCCCAGTTATCCTTGGGCTTGTCCCCAGTTATCCTTGGGCTTGTCCCCAGTTATCTTTGGGCTTGTCCCCAGTTGCTAACTCTTATCTTATGATGGCTTAGTCCCAAGTTATGCTCTATTTCAGGTCCTTGAAGTTAAACAACTAGGGATCCTTGATCCTTATTTCACTCTAAGGTTTGTCTTATAGTTATCCTGATTATGGTTAGGATCCTAACTTGGATCCTCAGGTATGATCCTTAACTATTTCTAATTCTATTCATTGTTTATTTGAATAACCCTTGAAGTTTGACAACTAAACTTGTGACCCTTAAGATATACTACTTTTTGGGATTTTTCAACTATAGGATATTTGATCATGGATCATACCTAAATGTTTTCAATCTGACTTATTCAAAATTGCTTATTTAATAAGTACGCTTCAAAACAATTGAGAATTAAAGGAACTAAAAGGATAACAACACAAGATAAGCGACAAAAGATTAAGACTTTATTTTTTAACAAAAAGACTAACCCTTCAAAGGTTGTCAAAATTACCTACCCCAAGCATCTACCAGCAATACGTGGCCCGTCCGCTAGGGTAGGTAAAGGGTGTCCATGATGATAGGTTCAAAGTTGTGCAGGAATATAAAAGCGGTAGGATCACAGTGGCTTCATCCCCCAAACAGAGGATCCCTCCACCATTTGCAATCCTACCTATTGTCTGAAGGATCTGTTTTGGTCAAAAATCACACAAGGATAATGTAACCAAACTTTATGTAAACGGGGTATGATGCTTGGTTAATTATAAAAGTAAAGGATCACTTTTATGAGAAATATGCAAAGACACAATGATTTATACGAGGAAAAAGCCCTTGATCAATATATGATCTCCGACATAAAAAACCTCGGGTGATGGCCACTACCGATCACCAAACTTCAATATAAGAACAAAATGGTTACAACTTCGGATGATAATGAGCTGAGTACAAGGATCACTATTGTTTCGAGTGTCTAAGTGTGTGAGAGTTGCGTTGTATGTCGTGTGTTCTTCCAAATGAGGAAGAGTGGTATTTATACAAGTGTAGGTGACCTATTTTAGGTAAAAAGACTAATGATCAGCTTATTACCCCTTTAGAAATAAAAGACAATCTAGCCTAAATTGCCGCCCTTAAATCAAGCTAAGTTTCCATATCCTTTGCAACGTCTATCTTTGATTAAGCTCGTGCTATAATTGTGAAGACGCGTCCCTTGATTATGATGCTAAGAGCGTATCCTGCTAGATGTTCCTGCAAAATAATGTTGTATTACACGAAGGTAACTATTAGCATGAGGATCCTTTCAATGGTCCATGATCCTGATCCTGAAGTCCTGCTGAGGATCACTGTCTGCCAAAGAAACAAGGATCACTGGTTAGAATCACGTATAAGGATCACGTATGATAAAAATCCAGCCCTAACAATTGCCCCCAAAATATAAGGAGTTTATTGTAAATAAACGAATTATATTTTGCTCTGATCTTTATCTTCAACGGACTACTCGGATAACTAGCCGTTAATATCGAACTAGCCGTTGCAACCCTTACGTCATAGTTGTGACAATCCCTGCAAATCATGATTATAAATAGGAGATAGGGTTAGGATCACTCTGCATTTAAATTCGAGATATCTTCCCTTTATAATCGCTACCGAAGATTGATCAGGTATTCTCCTCTTCTCTCTTTTCTTTCTTTCTTCTCTTGCTCTGTTTTCTGCTTTTATTCTGTTTTTGTTCCGTCACAAGCATGTTGCTCCGGAATTCTCCACACAAGGATTCCAAGAAGAGTAGTCCCCTAAAAAGCCAAGGTATCATCAAGGATTTTCCTACGGAGAGGTGTTGCTTTACTGACGCTCACGTAGACAGAATTCGTCATTGCTTTCCGGCGAACGCAGTTTTCAAATCCTTCACACCTACCGCTTTGAGCGACTTTGTTTCAGACGTCTGGGTGGCTTTTCCTGCTACTCCGTTTGCCATAGGGTACTCGTATCCTTTTCCAACCTTCACCCAATCTTTCTTTTCCTTAACCGGCATCTCCTATATCCAAGCCATGCCGATGATCTGGAGGGTCCTGTATACCTTCGAGAGGATCATCGAGCAGAAAGGAATTGATTTGGGGATGGCAGAGTTGGCTGCACTTTATGATCTTACCACATTTGGTTCTCATCGATACTTGCTGAAGCGGAAAGCCGGGGAGGATCACCCTGTCTTCAAGGTCACTAAGAACGATACAAACTGGAAGCGTCGCTTTTTCTTTGTTAGAAGGGATACCATCCCAGATGGGGAGGATCTGCCCAAGGAATGGGCTACTCATGGTAGGATAGAGGATCCTGGAAGGATCACTATCAGACTTGCCTTATGTGATGAGGATCACTAACGTCTCTTTTCTTTTGTCTTTTGTGCAGCTATTTCCGTTGCTCACCTAAAATTGACCCCTGCTGCAAGAGAAAGAGTCTTAGCTTTTAAAAAGCTTGATCCTGAGGTCAGAAGTTTCCAAGTCACCGTCCAAGACTCACAAGAAGTATCCTCTGCATCTGCCACTATGTCAAGTAAGTATCCTTATAGAAAATAAATTATATGTAAGATTGTTTGATTTATAAGGCAACTTATCTTGATTTTGATTGTGTAGGCGCTGGGAAGTCTGCCAAGTCTATCAAATCTGCCTCCAAATTTGGGATAAGTGATCTTGCCAACGTCAAGTCTTCGAGGAAGAAGGCTCCTGCTGCTAGTCCTTCAGCTTCAGCTCCTAAGGCACCTATCCGAGGCAAGGGGAAGAAGAGCAAAACTTCTGAAGATCTCCAGGGATTTCCCCTCCTTCGTCAGCAATTCTTTGATTATTTTGACGAAGTTAGGATCACTGCCCCTGTTGATTGTCCTGACAAGTTTAGGGATCACCTATGTCTGATGTTGTTTTCCTGTTTTTCTTGTAGAAATTCACCGAAATGGAGACTTATGTTAACCAGGTTGAAGATCAAGATCGTCAAATTGCCGACCTCCAACAGATGGGTGTGCAGAAGGATCTCAAGATTGCTGATCTTGAGAAGGAGATCCGGGCTGTTAAGGACGAGGCTGTCAAAGCATTGATCAACTTTGATTATGAAAAGCATGACATCACTCAGGATGCTAAAGTCTCTGCCGCGATAGCTATGTACAAGATACAACTGCAGATGGCTACGGAGGCTCAGGATCCTTCCTTCGATAAGAGCACATGGGATGTTGAAGGCTGGAAGGCAAGGCTGGCGGAACTGGAGGACGAGGATGAAGCCGAGGATATCCCAATGCTGGAAGGTGGTGATGCTGACAAGGATCAAGGCTGAGAAGCTGGTGATGACGAAGCAGCGAAGGTGTAGGCTGCATGATTGGGCGATGATGGATATTTTTGACTAGGCCGGAGCCCAATTTTTTTTTAGGTTTGGTAATAGTTTCTTGTGGTTGTTGATGGTTTGTGAAACAATTATGGTCTGTAATCTCCGAACAATAGTTTTTAGGGTTAAGGATCCTGGATCCTTTGAACAATAGGTAGGATTGCAAAAGGTGGAGGGATCCTCTGTTTGGGGGATGAAGCCTTTGTGATCCTGCCGCTTTTAATTTCCTGCACAATGCTAAGACCGCGTAGACAATGGACACCCTTTGCCAACCCATGTGGACGGGCCACGTTTTGCTGGTAGAAATGTGGGTTGGCAATTTTGACAACTTTTTTGAAAGGGTTAAAGATCCTTTCATTAATAAATAAAATCTCAAACTTTTGTCGCTTATCTTGTGTTATTATCCTTTATTTATCTTTTTATTTTCCAGTTTGTTTTAGAAACATATTTGTTAGAATAACGAGAGTTGAGCAAACCATGTTCAAGAAATTTAGGATATGATCCTGGATCAAATATCCTATAATCGAAAATTTTCAAGGTAGTTTATTTTAAGGATCATAGGTTCAGTTGTCAAGGTCTAAAGGTTATTCAAATGAATAATGAAATTAAAAAATAGTTAAGGATCATACCTGAGGATCCAAGTTAGGATCCTAACCTTTAATCGGGACAACCATAAGTAAGACTTTAACGGATAATAAGGATTAAGGATCCTTAATTGTTTAATCTTCGAAAACCTGAAAAATGGAACATATCTTGGGACTAAGCCAATATAAAAGATAAATTAGTAGCTGGGGACATGCCCAAAGGATAACTGAGGATGATCCCGGAGGATCACTGGGGACAAGCCCAAAGGATAACTGAGGACGATCCCGGAGGATCACTAGGGACAAGCCCAAAGGATAACTGGGGACAAGCCCAAAGGATCGTATGTAAACTGGAGTATGGCCCTTACTGGCGGCTATCCAAACTTAGTGACATGAAAATGTCAAAACCTTAGCTAACGTGACAACGTTAGAAACCTTAGGAACGGATGTATGGTACGTCTACCATTATACGTAGGATCCTAGATATAGCCAGTACGATGAGGTTGTCAGCCCCGGAAGTGGGTACTGGTCCCAAAGACGTGAACTATATCAGGATCATTGTGCGCTGCTGGCGGAAACTGGGGATAATCCCAAGGATAACTGGGGTTGGACCCAAGGATCTGCGGTGCTTTTGAAGATCTTTGACGATATGCTGAAGATGCCTGAACTATCATAACTCAAATGGTTTGTGAGTAGAGGACGAAGGATACATGATCCTTATCCTTGGGTAAAAAGTAAGAAAATGTAATAGTTGTAGGATAAGCACGTTACCAGAGTAAGGATCACTGATATCACCGGGATCCTTTAAGGATACTTCAATATATGGGTCACATGCCTGAAGGATCATGGTCACATGAAATATTTCTTTAAGTGAACAGCATTCCAGGCTCTTGGTAACAAGTTTCCTTCCATGGTTAACAACCTGTACGCCCCCTTTCCTGCTTCAACTTCAATCAAGTAGGGGCCTTCCCATTTTGGTGCTAACTTCCCGTCAGCAGGATTGATAGTATTTTGAAATGCTTTTCTCAACACCATATCTCCGACTTGGAACTTCCTTATTCTTACATTTTTGTTGTAAGCACCAGCCATTCTTTGTTGGTAGCTTGCCATCCTTATTCTAGCCAGATCCCTGATTTCCTCAATAGTATCCAAATCCTGAGCCAGGATTGTAGCATTTTCTTCAGGATCACGTGCACTTGTTCTAGCAGTTGGGATCACCATTTCTGTTGGGATCACTGCTTCTGCCCCAAATACTAAAGAAAAGGGTGTTTGACCAGTGGCATTCTTGGGAGTTGTTCTATCAGCCCATAGCACATAAGGTAATTCCTCTGCCCATTTTCCTTTCTTGGATCCCAGCTTCTTTTTCAGATTGTTGATGATGATCTTGTTGGATGATTCTGCTTGGCCATTGGCTTGTGGATGAACTGGTGTTGATGTTATCATCTTGATTCCCCAACTGTCACAAAAGTTAGTAGTTCTGCTTCCAATGAATTGGGAACCATTATCACATACAATTTCAGAGGGAATGCCAAATCTAGTTATAATGTTTCTTTTGATAAAGGATATAACTTCTTTTTCTCTGACTTGAGCAAAAGCTTCAGCTTCTATCCACTTAGAGAAGTAGTCAGTCATAGCAAGCATAAACACTTTTCCACCAGGTGCTTTAGGGAGCTTGCCAACTATATCCATCCCCCATCTCATGAAAGGCCAAGAGGATGGTATGGGGTGTAGCAATTCAGCTTGGTTGATGAAGGATATTGCTGTGTCTTTGACAAGGATCACATTTCCTAGCATATTCTACAGCATCCCTTTTCATGGTTGGCCAGTAGTATCCTGTTCTAAGGATCCTTGAGAATAATGCCCTGCCCCCGGTGTGGTTTCCACAATCTCCTTCATGGAAGTCTCTCAACACTTCTTCAATTTCAGGATCCTCAATACATCTTAAATATGGTCCTGCAAGGGATCAATTATTTAGCACATTATTTAAGATTGTAAATTGAGATACCTTGATCCTGAAAGCTCTAGGATTTTCTCCCACCGGGATCTCTCCATGTTGCAAGTATTTCATGATTGGTGAGACCCATGATCCTGCATAAGATTGAGCTTCTCCACTAGGGATTACTGCAGTATCCTCTTCTATTTCCATGGCCACTTGATTTTCAATTGCAAGAGCCAGGATATGGATGATAGGGATACTTATGTCTTCTGGAATTTTTAAGGATGATCCTAAGTTGGCCAATGCATCAGCTTCCGTGTTATCCTCCTTTGGTACCTGTGTTAAGCTGAAAGAGACAAAAGAGAGTGCCAATTCCTTGACTATCTCTAAATATTTGGTTAGTTTTTCACCTTTAACAGCATAGGATCCATTAAAGTGATTAGTGATCAATAATGAGTCTACATATATTTTAAGATATTTCACCCCCATATCCTTAGCAATTTGCAAGCCAGCAATTAAAGCTTCATATTCAGCCTCATTGTTAGTTGCTTGGAATTCACAGGCTATGGAGTGGGGTATTATGTCCCCCTGTGGCGATTTTAGTAGTATCCCGAGCCCTGTGCCTTTGACATTTGAGGATCCATCAGTATGTAGTATCCAAGGATCCTTGGTCTCATCCAGCTGTTGGACCTCCAATTCTGCTTCTTTTTGTAGATCACTACTGAAATCAGCCACAAAGTCAGCTAGTGCTTGGGATTTGATGGCTGTTCTTGGCTCATATCTTATATCATGGGCACTAAGCTTTACTGCCCACTTAGCCATTCTTCCTGACATCTCTGGTTTCCTGAGGACATTCTTCATGATCCTTAACAAGGACAGCACTTACAACGGTTGAGGATACCGCCAAATATAAGGATAACACATCTCCTTTTTCAGGCTTTGTTAATGCTGGTGCTGAGGACATATATTCTTTAAGGGCTTGTAAGGCATTCTCATGTTTCTCAGTCCATTCAAACTTCTTGTTCTTCCTTAGGATATCGTAAAATTCTTTACATTTTTCTGAGGATTTTGATATGAACCTGTTCAGAGCTGCTATCCTGCCTGTTAGCCTTTGCACATCCTTAGCATTGGCAGGGGACTTGATGTTCACTAGTGCTTTAATTTGCTCCGGACTTGCTTCAATGCCTCTCTGAGTTACCATATATCCTAGGAATTTACCTGCCTTAACACCAAAGTGGCACTTTGAAGGATTAAGCTTCATGTTATATTTATCAAGTATATCAAATGCTTCTTCCAAATCCCTTAGGTGATCCTCAGCTTTCTTTGATTTGACTACCATATCATCTATGTATACTTCCATAGTTTGTCCAATTTGATCTTTGAACATCATATTCACCAGCCTTTGATATGTTGCACCTGCATTTCTTAATCCAAAGGGCATGGCAATATAACAATACAAACCTGTTGGGGTCATAAAGGCTGTATCCTCTTGGTCAGATGGTTCCATCTGAATTTGTTGGAATCTAGATGATGCATTCATAAAGGTTAACAGTTCATGCCCCGCTGTTGCATCCACCATGGAGTCAATGTGGGGTAATGGGAAAGGATCCTTGGGACATGCCTTATTTAAATCAGTGAAATCGACACATACCCTCCACTTTCCGTTTTTCTTTTGGACAACGACCACATTGGCTAACCATTTTGGATATTTTACCTCTCTGATCATACCTGCTCGAAGTAGTCTCTCTACTTCTTCTTGGATAATGGCATTCCTTTCTGGTGCAAACTTCCTCCTTTTTTGATGGACTGGTTTGATAGACCTGTCAATGCCAAGTTTGTGAGTAATAATATCCTTAGATATACCTGTCATATCTTCATGTTTCCAAGCAAAGGTAGATTTTCTTCTTTTGAGGAAGGATATTAAGTCTTCTTTCATCTGTCCAAGGATCCCTGATCCGATATAGATTTTTGACTCGGGATCACTAGGATCCAAAAGGATTTCGTCCACATCCTGTTCCCTTGCCTCCAAGACGTTCCTCGGAGGATACTGTAATTGCTATTGCTCCCTTGGCTTTGAAGTTGGCTTCATGGATGAGGTATAGCAATCCTTAGCCTCCTGCTGATCACTGTCGATCTTGATTATTCCCCATGGGCTAGGGAGCTTCACACATTGATGGTAGGTGGATGGGACTGCTTTCATATCATGTATCCAAGGTCTGCCAAGGATAACATTGCAACAAGACAAACAGTCAATAACGCAAAATTTCTGGTAATTATGTAATCCTTCCACGTAGATTGGGAGTTTGATGTCCCCCAGAGTTTTCTTCGTTTCCCCACTGAATCCTACAAGCACGGAGGATCTTGGTGTGATGTCTGATTCTGGGATTCCCATCTTCTTCAGAACATCAAGCTGGATAATGTTCACTGAGCTTCCTCCATCAATAAGGATCCTGCGGACAAAATGGTTAGAGATAAAGAGAGTGATAACTAAACTATCATGATGAGGATCCTGAATGTTAATGCGATCATCCTCATCAAACGTTATCATCTTCCCTTCTGAGACACTTGATGTTCTAATAGGCCTTTCTCCATTATCCATTTTTGACTCCTTTGCATGTCTTTTGGCCACCGAGAAGGATGTACCACAGATGTCTGATCCTCCGGAAATAAAGTTGATCACTTGTGCATTTGCCGGAGGTGCTGGAGCCTTTTCAGGGATCCTTTCAGGATCCTGAGTCCTTTGCTTTTTTCTTCCCAACAATTCTTTTAGGTGCCCCTTGCTTAGCAGGTATCCAATCTCTTTTCTTAAAGCTATGCATTCTTCAGTTAGATGCCCGAAATCCTCATGGTATGCACACCATTTTGACTTGTCTTTAGTCCCGGATGGTTTATCGTTCTTCCTGGGCCATCTAGCCTTTTCACCTAGATTCTGCATTGCAAGGATCAGTTCATGATTATCAACGGAAAAACAGTATTCTGAGATTGGAGGATAATCTTCATCATCCTCTTCTTGGTCAACAGCATGCACATTCTGGTTATCGTTTCTATGGTAGGATTTGAACTTATTGCTCTTGAAGGAGGATCCATGCTTCTCCTGTTTTGAGGATCCTACTTGTCTCTCCTGGATCCTCTTGTCATCCTCTAGCCGGATGAACCTGAGTGCTCGAGTTCTTACTTCATCTAGATTCCTGCATGGTGTCATAACAAGATCATCATAGAATAATGAATCCTTAAGCAGTCCCATTTTGAAGGCTTCAACAGCCGTATCCATATCCAAGTTGGGGATGTCCAAGGATTCCTTACTAAATTTAGTTATATAATCCCTTAATGATTCATTATGATTTTGAGTTATCCTGTACAAATCACTGGTTAATCTTTCGAATTTTCTACTACAAGAGAATTGGTTATTGAATAAATTAACTAAATTAGCAAATGAAGTAATAGAGTAAGGGGGAAGACTTAGCAGCCACTTAAGAGCTGATCCAGTAAGAGTGGATCCAAATCCTTTACATAGGCATGCTTCCTTCAACTTTTATGGGATAGGGTTGATCTCCATCCTTTCCCTGTATTGTGCTATGTGTTCCTCAGGATCCGTTGTACCATCATACAGCTTCATAGTAGGGATATGGAACCTTTTGGGTACCTCTGCATCACAAATTGGTGGTGCAAAGCGAGATACCTTGTGGCTTCCATCTGCAATCTCTGGGATAGGCTTGACTACCCCTGGAACACTTGAGATCATATCTTTTAGCTTCTGCAACTCCCTGGCCATAGCATGATTGGTACCTGTATCCTGCATGAATCCATGGTTAGTGGTAGGATAATTATTTAAAGTGTTACCTCCCATTGGGTTCAAGTTAGGGAATTCATATTGCTGGGATTCTGGAACAACGGAGGGACCAGTGGAAGCAATGGTCTGCATTGGAATGAAGTCCCCTTGATGGACATCTAGACTTCCTGTTTGCAAACTTTTTAGGGATCCTGGCATCTGGAAGGATCCTGGTGTCTGGGATGATCCTGGAACGAAGGAGGATCCTTGAACCTGGGATGATCCTAGAACAAAGGAGGATCCTTGGCTCTGGAATGATCCTGGAACAAAGTAGGATCCTTGAAACTGCTGTGCCCCCGGATATGCTCCCGGATTCATGAAGGATCCCAAATGCTGGGGGTAGGATCCTGCCGGCTGGAAGTGTGAGCCTAATGCCTGAGTCATTGCTGTTGATCCGTGGTGCAATCCTCTTGATTCTCCCATGATTTGCACGTCTGGAATTCCTGATGGCTGAGAAGTAATCATTGGAGTATCAAAGCTCAAGGATTTGGGCATTAGTGGAGAATGATCCTCTGCCGTTTTCTTCTGTCTTTTGAGATCTCCAATTTCCCTGAGGATCCTTTCATTAGTTTCATCCTGCCGCTGCATACGATCCTTCATCTGCAAAATCAAAGTAAATACATCACTAGTACTGGGAATATAAGAATTCATAGCAGAAGGAGATGGAGTTTTAGAAGTAGTAGGAGTTTGTCTCTTCTCAACATTCTTCTGGGATCCTGCCGGTGGTGGAGGCAGAATGTTCTTGGACGAGGTAACTGCAGACATTGCCGTGGACATGTTTTTCAATGATGAAGCCATGTAATTCTTTGAAATGATTTCGAACAAAAGGTTTTCTTATGAATGAAGCACCAATTGCCCCACGGTGGGCGCCAAACTGTTTTGGTCAAAAATCACACAAGGATAATGTAACCAAACTTTATGTAAACGGGGTATGATGCTTGGTTAATTATAAAAGTAAAGGATCACTTTTATGAGAAATATGCAAAGACACAATGATTTATACGAGGAAAAAGCCCTTGATCAATATATGATCTCCGACATAAAAAACCTCGGGTGATGGCCACTACCGATCACCAAACTTCAATATAAGAACAAAATGGTTACAACTTCGGATGATAATGAGCTGAGTACAAGGATCACTATTGTTTCGAGTGTCTAAGTGTGTGAGAGTTGCGTTGTATGTCGTGTGTTCTTCCAAATGAGGAAGAGTGGTATTTATACAAGTGTAGGTGACCTATTTTAGGTAAAAAGACTAATGATCAGCTTATTACCCCTTTAGAAATAAAAGACAATCTAGCCTAAATTGCCGCCCTTAAATCAAGCTAAGTTTCCATATCCTTTGCAACGTCTATCTTTGATTAAGCTCGTGCTATAATTGTCAAGACGCGTCCCTTGATTATGATGCTAAGAGCGTATCCTGCTAGATGTTCCTGCAAAATAATGTTGTATTACACGAAGGTAACTATTAGCATGAGGATCCTTTCAATGGTCCATGATCCTGATCCTGAAGTCCTGCTGAGGATCACTGTCTGCCAAAGAAACAAGGATCACTGGTTAGAATCACGTATAAGGATCACGTATGATAAAAATCCAGCCCTAACAGGATCCTAGATCCTTAAACCTAAAACTATTGTCCAAAATACAAACCATTAAATTGTTTAACAAACTGACCATCAAACAAAAAAAATTGGGCTCCGGCTATGTCTAGAAGTTTCCTTCATCGCCCAATCCTGCAGCCTAAACCTTCGCTGCATCACCACCTCCGGCTCCACTTGCTTCGTCACTCTCACCCTTGCCTCCAGCCTCAATGGTCAGGATCTCTTCAGCCTCTTCTTCATCCTCCAGTTCAGCCAGCCTTGCCTTCCAGTCCTCCACGTCCTAGGTGCTCTTGTCAAAAGCAGGATCCTGAGCTTCCAGGGCCATTTGTAGCTTGTTTTTGTACATTGCTATGGCGGCGGAGACCTTGGCATCCTCAGTGATCTCATGCCTTTCGTAGTCAAAGTTGACCAACACCTTGGCCGTCTCTTGTTTAGCATTCTGGAGATCCTTCTGAAGGTCAGCAATCTTGGGGTCCTTTAGCAGTGCAACCTGTTGAAGATCAGCAATCTTCCTATCTTGATCCTCAACATGGCCAACATAGTCCTCGATCTCGGCAAATTTCTACAAAAAAGAAAAAGGATAAGGTCAGGACCAAGTGATCCTCATATCAGCAGGATATATTAGCAGGATATAGGGGCAGAGACAGTGATCCTTACATCGTTGAAGTACTCGAGGAATTGGTGGCGGATTAGAGGCAGACCTTGCAAATCCTCAGCATCGGAGGCTTTTCTCTTCTTGCCTCCCTTTCCTTTGAGGGGTGCCTTGGGGACCGAAGCTGTTGGGCTGGTAGGAGCTTTTCTCTTGGAGGATTTGATGGTGGTGAGATCGGCGACACTGAATTTTGAAGCAGACTTGGTGGATTTTCCAGCACCTACACAACCAAAACAAGATAAGTATCTTAATTTCACTTGCATTTCATTATTTATTTGACTTTTTAAGCAAAGACACTTACTTGACATCGTAACAGAACCTGAGGATACTTCCTGAGAATCTTGGATGGTTGTCTTGAAAGTTCTTGTTTCAGGATCAAGTCTCTTGAAGGCAGAGAGTCTCTCTTTGGCAGCAGGGCTTAGTTTGAGATGAGAAACAGAGATAGCTGCACAACAATAAAGCAAAGAAAAGTCAGTGATTCTTATATTAAAGGATAAGTTTTCTGGTGATCCTTCTCAGGATCCTCCATCCTACCATGGGTAGCCCATTTCCTGGGTATATCTTTCCCGTCCGGGATAGAGTCTCTCTTGACAAAAAAGAAACGCCGCTTCCAGTTGGTATCGTTTTTGGTAGCTTTGAAGATCGGGTGTTCCTCACCAGGCTTACGTTCGAACAGATAACGATGGGAACCAAAGGTAGTGAGATCATACAGTTCTCCCAACTCAGCCATGCCTAAGTCTATCCCCTACTGCTCGATGATCCTTTCAAGGGTATACAAAACCCTCCAGATCATCGGCATGGCTTGGATATAAGATATGCCGGTTAGGGAAAAGAAGGATTGGGTGAAAGCTGGAAAGGGATATGTATAGCCTATGGTGAACGGGGTAACAGGAAATGCCACCCAGTTATCAGAAATATGATCACTGAGGGCGTTGAGATCAAACGATTTAAACACAGTGTTCGCCGGGAAGCAGTAGCGGATCCTGTCGATTTGCGGATCGGAGAAGCAACACCGTTCTTTTATGGAATCTTCGATGATTCCCTGGCTCTTTAGTGGGCTATTCTTCGTGTGATCCTTGGATGGGGAATTCCGGAGCAACATTTTTACAGAACAATGGAAAGAGGAGAAAAACAGAGCAAAGAGAGGAAGAAGATGAATACCTGTTTATCTTCGGAATGCAGTTATAAAGGGAGTAATTCTGGAATTTAAATGCAAACGATCCTATCTATATCTCCTATTTATAATCATGATTCTGCAGGGGTGTCACTTCTGTGACGTCATAATGCAATGGATAGTTCGATATCAACGGCTATATATCCGTTGAGTTAGTTGCAAATAAGATCAAGAAAACATAACTCATTAATTTAACATATTACTCCTAATATTTTGGGGGCAATTGTTAGGGGAGGATTTTCTAACAATTAGTGATCCTTACTTGTTATCCTAATAGTGATCCTTACTTTTGTGACAGATGGTGATCCTCAGGAGAGCTTCAGGATCAGGATCATGGATCACCCTAAGGATCCTCATACTAACGATTGGCTGTTTGTGTTTCGTATTGTTTTGCAGGAGTAATAAGCTTGACTTGGTCTTGGTAACATTACTATGGAATATTCCACGGGTATTTCGCACACATTTGAATAGAAATGGACGTTGTGGAGAACGTGGGAGCATGGCACAAAAGTCGGACAGTTAGTTAATTTAGCTAGCTTCTATTTTAAAAGGGGTGACGAGCTATTATTAGAACAGTTAGCCATTTTCAGCTACACACACACTCTCGTACAATTGCAGTCTCAAAGCATTCGGCAAACACTTAACAGTTTTCACACATTTTAGCACATTACACCATAGCGATCCTTGTACCTAGCTCGTCACTATCCGAAGTTGTAAACATTTATTGATTTGTTTGAGCTTGGTGATCGGTAGTTTCCATCACCCGAGGTTTTTATGCCGGAGATCATTCGTTGATCAATGGCTTTTTCCTTGTATAAATCTTGGTGTTGCTTGTGCAATTTACATCGAAGTGATCCTTATTATTGTTCTTTATTTCAAGCATCATTCCCCGTAACTAGGAGTTTCGTTGCATTGTCCTCATTAGATTTTTGACCAAAACAGCAAGGATTAGTTCATTGTTATCAACAGAAAAACAATATTCAGAAATTGGAGGATAATCCTCATCATCCTCTTCTTGATCAACAACATGCACGTTCTGGTTATCAGATCTGTTATAGGATCTGAACTTGTTGTTCTTGAACGAGGATCCTTCCTTATCTTATTTTGAGGATCCTGCTAATCTCTCCTGGATCCTCTTATCATCCTCTAGCCGGATGAACCTGAGTGCCCGGGTTCTTACCTCATCTAGGTTCCTGCATGGTGTCATAACAAGATCGTCATAGAACAATGAATCCCTAAGCAATCCCATTTTGAAGGCCTCAACAGCCGTGGCTATATCCAGGTTGGGAATGTCTAAGGATTCTTTACTAAATTTGGTAATGTAATCCCTTAATGATTCATTATGACCCTGGGTTATCCTATATAGATCACTAGTTAATCGTTCAAATTTTCTACTACAAGAAAACTGATTATTAAATAGGTTAACTACATTAGCAAATGAGGTAATAGAGTAGGGGGGAGACTTAGCAGCCATTTGAGAGCCGATCCGGTAAGAGTGGATCCGAATCCCTTGCACAGGCAAGCTTCCTTTACCCTTTCTGGGATTGGATTGATTTCCATCCTTTCCCTGTATTGTGCTATGTGCTCTTCAGGATCCGTCGAACCATCATACAGCTTCATGGTTGGCACATGGAACCTTTTGGGTATCTCAGCATCACAAATTGGTGGTGCAAAACGAGATATCTTATGGCTTCCATCTGCAATCTCTGGGATAGGTTTGACCACTCCTGGAACACTTGATATCATATCCTTCAACTTTTGCAACTCTCTGGCCATGGCATGGTTGATACCTGTATCCTGCATGAATCCATGGTTAGTGGTAAGAGAATTATTAAGAGTGTTACCTCCCACCGGGTTCAAATTAGGAACACCGGATGTGAACCCATATTGTTGAGACTCTGGAATGACCGAAGGACCAGTAGAAGCAATGGTCTGCATCGGAATAAAATCTCCCTGATGGACATCTGAACTTCCTGTTCGCAAACTCCTTAAGGATCCTGGCATCTGCGAGGATCCTTGAAACTAGGATGATCCTGGAACAAAGGAGGATCCTTGAACCTGGGATGATCCTGGAACAAAGGAGGATCCTTGAACCTGGGATGATCCTGGAACAAAGGAGGATCCTTGAACCTGGAATGATCCTGGAACAAAGGAAGATCCTTGAACCTGGGATGATCCTGGAACAAAGGAGGATCCATGAACCTGGGATGATCCTGGAACAAAGGAAGATCCTTGAACCTGGGATGATCCTGGAACAAAGGAGGATCCTTGAACCTGGGATGATCCTGGAACAAATGAAGATCCTTGAATCTGCTAGGCTCCTGAATGTCCTCCTGAACTCATGAAGGATCCCACATGCTGAGGATAGGATCCTGCTGGCTGGAAATATGAACCTGATGCCTGAGTCACTGTTGTTGATCCGTAGTGCACTCCCTTTGGTCCACCCACATATTGAACATCTGGAACCACTGATGGCTGAGAAGTAATCACCGGAGTATCAAAATTCAAGGATCTGGGCACCAGTGGGGAATGATCCTCTGCCGTTTTCTTTTGTTTCTTGAGATCTCCAATTTCTTTGAGAATCCTTTCATTGGTCTTATCCTGTTGCTGTATATGATCCTTCATCTGCAAAATCAAAGTAAACATGTCACTAGTAGTAGGAGTGTAAGAAGCAGAAGAAGTTGGAGGTTTGGAGCAGGTGGTGGAGGCAAAGGTGGAATGCCCTGAGATGAATTGACCACAGACATTGCAGTAGAGGTATTCTTCAATGATGAAGCCATGTACTTGTATGCAATGAACCGGAATGATCACCAACAGAAAAACTTCTTAGGAATGAAGCATCACTTGCCCCACAGTGGGCGCCACACTGTTTTGGTCAAAAATCTGATGAGGATAATGCAACCAAACTCTTAGTTACGGGGTATGATGCTTGAAATGAGGAACAATGATAAGGATCACTTCAATGTAAATTGCAGAAATGACACAAGGATTTATACGAGGAAAAAGCCCTTGATCAATGAATGATCTCCGGCATAAAAAACCTCGGGTGATGGAAACTACCGATCACCAAGTTCAAATTAATCAATAAATGTTTACAACTTCGGATAGTAACGAGCCAGGTACAAAGATCACTATGGTGAAATGTGTAAAAGTGTGTAAAAACTGTTAAGTGTTTGCCGAATGCTTCAAGAGTGCAGTTGTACGAGAGTGTGTGTAGCTGAAAATGGCTAAGTGTTCTAATTACTAGCTTGTTACCCCTTTAAAAATAGAAGTTAACTATGCTAACAAACTATCCAAATTTTGTGCCATGCTCCCACGTTCTACACAACGTCCATTTCCAGTCAAACGTGTGCGAAATACCCGTGGAATATTCCATAGCAATGTTGCCAAGACCAAGTCAAGCTTGTTACTCCTACAAAACAATACGAAATTCAAACAAATAATCGTTAGTATGAGGATCCTTGAGGTGATCCATGATCCTGATCCTGAAGCACTCCTGAGGATCACTATCTGTCACAGAAGTAAGGATCATTTTTAGGATAACATGTAAGGATCACGGGTTATTAGAAAATCCTCCCCTAACATGCATATTGAAGAAATAACCGTTAGTGGTGGTCATGGGTGACTTCCACCTTTTTCGGGAAGTTAGTTAGTTGTTTTTTCTTATCTTTTTAAGGGGAAACAAGCTCATTAGAGGCACAAGTCGTGCACATCACAGAAAATACATACAACACACGATTTCTCTGCAAACACTTAGCAAAAACACACACTTACACTAGAAATTCATTGTAATGAGCTTGTTTTCTTCCGAAGTTGTACAAGGATCACGGCTGTTTTTGCAATATAGTTGGTGATCGGTAGTTTCCATCACCCGAGGTTTTTTATGCCGGAGGTCTTCTAAAGATCAAGGGCTTTTTCCTCGTATAAATCTTGGTGTTCATCGTTGATTTCATATACTTATTGTTTATACAATTAACCAAGCATTATACCTCACAAAATCAGATTTGGTTGCATTATCCTTGTGTGATTTTTGAACAAAACAGTTTGGCGCCCACCGTGGGGCAATTGGTGCTTCATTCCTAAGAAGTTCTTCTATTTGTGATCATTTCGGTTCATTGCATTCAAGTACATGGCTTCATCATCAAAGAATACTTCTACTGCAATGTCTGCGGTCAATTCATCTCAGGGCATTCCACCTTTGCCTCCACCACCTGCTGGACCTCAGAAGAATGCTGAGAAGAAACCAACTCCCATTTTCTCAAAACCTCCAACTTCTTCTGCTTCTTATACTCCTACTACTAGTGACTTGTTTACTCTGATTTTGCAGATGAAAGATCATATACAGCAGTGGGATAAGACTTGTTATGGGTGAAATTCTGAGCCCATATCCTGAGAATTATCTTGAATTATATCTTGTTTATATGATACCTGTTCACATCCGGGATGCTGATTCAGGATATTGGTAACATCCTGAATAGTATCCTCAGGGTTACTAATAGATTATGTGCAGGTACGTGGGTTAGAAGCTGGCAATGTTCATGAAGACCTTTTCTACTAAAGACTCGGTCCAAGTCGTTCACAAGAAGCCATTGAAGCCGCTTTACTCGGTCTTCAACGTTCACATTGGAATATTCGGAGCATCCCATGTTTATAGGAGTTTTAGTTTACATTTCGTTACTATAAATAGATGGGTATACCAGATCGAATAGGACATCACAGCTACACTCACTACACTTACACACTTGTTCTTTCGCAACTTGTACTCTCACACAAATCATTGTAACACTTAGCGATCTGGTCAATATCCTGCACTGTATCCTGAAGTTTGAAGCAATAAGAAGAACTAGGCAGCTGCGATTATCAGCTCCCGAGGTTTTATGCCGGCGATCTAGATTGATCAAGGGCTTTCCTCGTACATCTCGTGTCAACCCCTTTACTTTTTGCTCATTGTTTGATCGTAGATACAGCTCAATATCCTGAGCCGTATCCTGAACACTGTTTTTCCAAACAACTAAACAAGCATATTTTCGATACACTTTTTAGCACACTACCTCACTTAACTAATTTGATCACTAAATTGGTTTGGTAATTTTTGACCAAAACAATTTGGCGCCCACCGTGGGGCAAGTGGTGCTACTTTTACTAAAAATCTTTGCAAAATCATTAATCGGTTTTCTATTTTCGAAATTTTTTGCCACATTGTTTAAAATGGCCTCCAGATCAAACATGAGCTCTTCCACTATGTCTGCTATGACCTCTGCTACTACTGGTTCGGTGCTTCCACCACCTCCTCCAAGGATGCCGCTTTCTTCACAATCCCAAGATGTTATCCCTACTCGGAGTGTCCAGGGATCTGCTCCCGTTTTTGTCACACCCCCAAAATCCACCCGCGGAGTACTACCGCTTGGAGGCGTGACTGACCAGGATCCAGCCACCAATCATACTGAACAAGCATATAAACAGTTATAAAAGTTTAACCAATACGATTGGTGTTACAAAACAGACAATTTAACTTGCAAGCGGAAGCTTAAGTTTAAAGTTATAACATAAGTTCAATATTTTTAAATAAAACGTGGCACGCAGCAATCCGTGTCCCACAACGACTCTCCTCCATGCAAGCTCCAGCTGAGTACCTATGGTCCTGCAAAGCATGTAGTAACGAGTCAACAACTAGTTGAGTGAGTTCACAGTTGGGTGTTCGTTTTAGTTATTTCGAAAACAGTTTCCTTTATCTGGCATCCTGCCGTGGGGGTTACCCCATCGTTTAAAAAACGTGACATGTTCATTCCCAGTTACTCCGGCACTCCAGCCGTGGGGGCTACCCCATGTTAGTTATCAGGCGTTTCGGCCGTGGGGGCTACCCCATGCGTACACTAGACTCGTTACCATATCGACTGCTGACTGTAGTCATGTTTATGTGCCCTGAAAACATCAATGTCTATCATCATTGACGTGCCCCAGATCCATTAGTTCACACCCGTCCTCTGCGGCACGGTGTGAGGTTTGTCAGACCTAAATAGCGCTATCTAACTAATGACCCGCTCGCCATTGGCCCGTCGATTAGTCGATACAAAAAGGAGGGACTTCGTGATAGAGTTTTAGTCTAGTACGAGTTATCCGTCCATCCGGACGAGGAATCACATTCCTGAACCATAGCCGTCCTACCCAAGGAGGACGAGGAACCCACGTTCCTTAACCCCGTTCCCAACCCAGGGAATCCCATGCTTTGTAAGGGTGTGAACTCACCTTGGTTTGCTCGGCAGTTAATCACAGAAAGTCAATTAAGTTGCAGGTAATCAGTTAGGTCCTATCACAGGTATTATTCGTATCAGATTCAAGCCAAGCAGTGCACGTATGTTCAACACGTATTGTACATAGGTAATAATCATGGCAACACGTTTAACATAAACAGTTCACAGGTAACAGTCAAATACAAACCCAAAGTCCAAGTGTGAGGCCCAAACAGTTGGGCTCGTAGTAACAGGCCCAAAACAACACGTCAACAGTAATACAGAAGTCCTTAAGTCCGGCCCACTATCCTAGGCCCATAACTAAGCAAGCCCATTAGTGCGGTTTCGAGTCGCAACCGGACTCGCAAACATGGTTGCGGGGCATGCTGTTTATGTTGCCCGTTGGTGGTTGCGAGTCGCAACCTGTGTCGCAACCACGGTTTCGGCTTGTGCTGTTTTGGTCTCGAGTCGTAACCGGGCTCGAAACCATGATCTCGGCTTGTCATGTTATGGTTGCGAGTCGTAACCAGGTGTTCTCGACTCGCAACTAGTGTCGCAATGTGGAGATTTCGAATCGCAACCAGGGTTTCGACTCCCCAACATCTGCTGATTTCTGCACAGTTTGTACTATCCAATAGCATTTGAATATCATGCAACACAAACATTGTACTATCCACTAAAACATGTTTTATTGTCTAACCGTTCATGAAATCAGATCAAACAAGCAGAATTCAAACATTTAACCCACATTCAAAGCATATTCAACAAGTTCTTCATGTTCTTCAAACATTCAAGCATATTCTTAACACATTCAACCTTTGTTCAAGCATATTATGCATTCTTCCTAATTATACATGAACAACTATCAAACACTTGATCCAAAGACCACAATTTGGTCCTTTATTTACCCGATTTCATGACAAATGCAAACCGATTTCATGCTCCTTAAAACTAGTGGTTCAACCTCCTTTAAACACCAAAACATCATCAATCCGAAATCAAGCATGTTAACCGGTTCATTATTATCATGCATGTAATATCATCTTTTTGTCAACAAATACAATTTTCTATCAAACCAACACTTATCATAACAATTAGCAAGCAAACAAAATGTCAAGATCATCAATTCAAGCACAAAACATAACAAAGATCACTAACCGGTTAAGAGGTGTGAAAGGTGAACTTCGATTTCCAAGCTTTGACCGAGAATCCTAGTGTTGGCCGAGAATGGAGTGTGTGCTTGTGTTTCTTAGGGTTTTAGTGTGAGGGAATATAGGAGAGTGTGTGTGTTGTTCAAGAAAATGGCAAAGTTGCATAACCCCCAAGATTATATACTAGTTCTAAGGTGGTGTACCCTAATGGGCTCACAAGCCGGTTAAGGGGGTCACGGCCCAAAGGCCCAAGTCGGTTACTATACACTCGAGACCTCATGGTCTCGAGTCGGGTCCTTTGTTCTCGGGTTGGGTTCTCGGTTCACTTATAACACGTATATATGCACACAAACAAGACACATTTCACATAAAAGGTTCACGTTTATCATTAAGTTAATCGGTTGACCAGTCACATAACGTACAAGCATGTTACATCGAGACACAAGAAAGGTTCTAAATTTCGAGTTGTCACATCATCCCCAAGTTGAAAGAAATTTCGTCCCGAAATTTGATGGCACTCACTGAGGAAGCTAGTTAAGTTGTAAGGTTTTCCCGGTTATCCTGGGGTGTCACATCCACCCCCCGTTGATCTGGAATTTCGTCCCGAAATTCCGTAGCTTCAGCCTCAGTAGCGGTTGTACTGTTCTCAAACAGTTGGGGATACTTTTGTTTCATCCGATCTTCGCGCTCCCAGGTAAACTCTGGGCCGCGACGTGAGTTCCAACGAACTCGAACGAGAGGTATTCTAGTACTCTTGAGGACCTTAACATCCCGGTCCGTGATTTCGACTGGTTCTTCGACGAATTTCAACTGTTCGTCGATCGTAAGTTCCTTCAGAGGTTCTACGTGGGTCTCATCTGACAGACATTTCTTCAGATTCGACACATGGAAAACGTTGTGAACTGCACCGAGTTCTGCTGGTAAATTCAGTCTGTAGGCCACCTTGCCTATTTTCTCAATGATTTCGAAAGGTCCAACGTATCGTGGGTTAAGTTTGCCTCATTTACCAAAACGAACCACACCCTTCCAGGGTGAAACTTTGAGTAATACCCGCTCCCCAACCTGGAGCTCAAGTGGTTTCCTGCCCTTATCGGCGTAGGCCTTCTGACGGTCTCTAGCAGCCGCCATGCACTGTCGTATTTGAGCAATCCGCTCAGTAGTGTCTACCACATGTTCTGGACCAGTGATTTGACTATCCCCCACCTCTGCCCAACAAAGAGGTGACCGGCATTTACGTCCGTATAATGCCTCAAACGGAGCAGCTTTAATGCTGGTGTGGTAGCTATTATTATACGAGAATTCCACAAGTGGCAGATGCCTTTTCCAGCTGTTGCCAAAGTCGATTACACAAGCACGAAGCATGTCTTCTAATGTCTGGATAGTGCGCTCGGACTGCCCGTCCGTCTGTGGGTGATACGCTGTGCTCATATCTAGACGTGAGCCAAAAGACTTGTGCATTGCCTGCCACAGTTCCGAAGTAAAACGTGCATCTCGATCAGAGATGATAGAGGTGGGCACCCCGTGCCTCGAAACAACTTCCTTGAGGTATATTTCCGCTAAAGTGGAGAACTTATCCGTCTCCTTAATTGCCAGAAAATGTGCGGATTTTGTGAGTCGATCCACGATCACCCAGATAGTATCGTTTCCGCGCTGTGATCTAGGTAGGCCAGTAACGAAATCCATGGAAATTTGCTCCCATTTCCATTGTGGTATCTCTGGTTGTTGGAGTAGGCCTGAGGGTTTCTGATATTCCGTCTTGACTCGTGCACAAGTCAAACACTTGCTGACGTAGGTTGCTATGTGGGCCTTCATGCTAGGCCACCAATACGTAGTTTTAATATCGTGATACATCTTATCCGAACCAGGGTGTACCGAGTAGCGAGATTTGTGCGCTTCGTCCATCACAAGTTCTCGTAAGTCGCCATAGAGTGGGACCCAAATGCGTCCTGTTACGTAGTAAGCACCGTCTTCCTTCTGTTCTAGGCGTTGCCTTGACCCGCGTAGGGCTTCAGCTCTAACGTTTTCTGGTTCCAGTGCTTCTATCTGAGCAGCTCGTATTTGCGAAGGTAGACTAGAATGGATCGTGAGTTGTAGAGCTCTTACGCGCTTAGGCGCAGTGTCCTTTCGACTGAGGGCGTCAGCCACGACATTGGCCTTGCCCGGGTGATACCTGATAGAACACTCGTAGTCATTCAGTAGCTCGACCCATCGTCGTTGCCGCATATTCAGTTCCTTCTGCTTGAATATGTGCTCTAGGCTCCTGTGGTCGGTGTAGATGGCGCACTTGGTTCCGTATAGGTAATGCCGCCATAACTTAAGTGCGAAAACAACAGCTCCCAGCTCTAAATCATGTGTAGTGTAGTTCTTCTCGTGAACTTTGAGTTGTCGTGAGGCGTAAGCTATGACTTTATCTCGTTGCATCAATACACAACCAAGACCTTGAATTGATGCATCACAGTAAACCACAAAATCGTCTGTGCCCTCTGGCAGTGAAAGGATAGGTGCACTACAAAGTCTATCCTTTAGATGCTGAAAAGCTAACTCTTGTGCATTTCCCCAATGATAGACAACGCCTTTCTGTGTTAACAAGGTGAGAGGCTGCGCGATCTTAGAAAAATCCTTAATGAATCTCCTGTAGTAACCTGCCAATCCCAAGAATTGGCGAATTTCCTTTGGTGTGCGAGGCGCAGGCCAGTTCTTAATAGAATCCACTTTGGATGGATCAACATGAATCCCATCCTTGTTCACCACATGTCCTAGGAAATGGACTTCACGAAGCCAGAAGTCGCATTTCGAGAACTTTGCATAAAGCTGTTCTGTTCGAAGGAGTTCCAAAATAAGCCGTAGATGTTGTTCGTGCTCCTCCTGACTCTTAGAATAGATCAGGATGTCGTCGATGAAGACTATAACAAACTTGTCCAGATAAGGCTTGCATACTCGGTTCATTAAATCCATGAAGACTGCGGGTGCGTTCGTTAGCCCAAACGGCATGACCAAGAACTCATAGTGCCCATATCGAGTCCTAAAGGCTGTCTTAGAGACATCCTCTTCTCGAACTCTCAGCTGGTGATATCCCGATCTTAGGTCGATCTTTGAATAGTAACTCGACCCCTGCAACTGGTCGAACAAGTCGTCAATACGCGGTAGAGGATAACGATTCTTCACAGTCACCTTATTGAGTTCACGATAGTCGATACACATCCTGAAGGTACCGTCCTTCTTCTTCACAAATAGTACTGGAGCTCCCCAAGGCGATGAGCTAGGACGAATGAAACCCTTATCCAAGAGTTCTTGTAGTTGCGTAGAGAGTTCTTCCAACTCTGATGGGGCTAAACGATAAGGCGCACGGGCTACAGGTGCAGCTCCAGGAGCTAGTTCAATCTGAAACTCGACTTGGCGATGGGGCGGAAGACCAGGTAATTCCTCAGGGAATACCTCAGGATAGTCACGTACAACCGGAAAATCTTCTAGCTTCTTCTCCCTCTCTGTGGTATCAGTAACTAGAGCCAAAATCGCTGTGTGGCCCTTTCGTAAGCACTTCTGGGCCTTAAGAAGAGAGATAATGTTCTCAACAGCACTTCTCTTGTCGCCGCGAATCATGAGGGGTTCACTACCTAAACCAGGAATACGAACGATCTTCTCGTTGCATAGAATCTCTGCTCGGTGTTGGGATAACCAATCCATCCCAATGACAATGTCGAAACTACCCAAGACGATAGGGATGAGGTCAATAGAGAAGGTCTGGTTAGCGAGAACAAGTTGGCAACCTTTGACTACGTGTGAGGCCTCCAAACTCTTACCATTGGCTAGCTCTACAGTGTGCTTGTCGTTCAGGGGTGTTGGGGTACGCTTAAGCATTTTACTAACTTCTAGTGACACATAGCTAGTATCGGCACCCGAATCAAATAAGACTGTAACATAAAAGTCGTCGAGAAGGAACTTACCCGTCACCACGTTGGGATCATTCCTTGCTTCACCTTGGCCAATCACGAACACTCGTCCCCTAGCACCATTGTTGTTGTTCCCATTGTTACCATTCCCCTGATTGTTGTTGTTGTTGTTCTGGTTCAGTTGGGGACAATCTTTCTTGAAGTGACCTTCAGCTCCACACTGAAAGCATCCTTTGTTGTTACCCTGTTGCTGCCGCTGGTTCTGTTGAGGTTGCTGACGATTCTGATTGGCGGGATATGTGCTCCTGCAATCCTTTGCAACATGACCAGGCTTGTTGCACCGATGACAGTTGCCCCTGGTGCATGGCCCACTGTGGTGTAGGTTGCAACGATTGCATTTGGGGTGATTCCCCTTGTACCCACCATGACTTTGACCACCCGACGATTGCTGACCGGGGCTCTTGTGGTCGTCAGTCTTTCTCTGCTGAGACTGAGATTGCACAGAAGTTGAACCCTTGCTTGAAGTTCCATCCCATTTCCGTTTGTCCCCACTAGAGGTACCAGAAGTAGTTGCAGCACCTATACGCTTTGGTAACTTGTTCTGCTCCACCGCCTGATCAGTGAGACGGTGAGCCAACTGAACAACCTGCTGGATAGTAGTCAAGTTTGCTGAAGTCACATGGCTTTGGATCTCTGGCACCAAGCCCTTGAGATAGAGTTCAATTCGCTTATACGGAGGGTCCACCATAGTAGGACACAATAAGGCAAGCTCATGCGATCTTTTAGTGTATGCCTCGATCTCTGACCCCGTCATCTTGAGATTGTAGAACTCATCTTCCAGCTTATGGATATCATCGCGACTGCAGTATTCCTCCTTGACCATTTCCTTGAAAGTTTCCCATGGGGTGGCGTTGGCAGCAACCAACCCTAGCATTTGCACTTGAGCATTCCACCACGTGAGGGCCAAACCCTCGAGAGTACCAGTAGCATACTTCACCCTGCGCGCTTCAGGGCATTCACACATTTCGAACACAGATTCTAGTTTCTCAAACCAGTGTAGGAGACCTACTGCTCCTTCAGTTCCGCTAAAAGTAGTGGGTCGACAGTCCATAAATGTCTTAAAAGTGCACACCGGTGCCTGAGCATATTGACCTAGGGTAGGTGAAAGAAAGACAGAGTTTAACACAAAGGGTGGTTCACGAGAGTAGGATCCAAATGATCCTAGAACAAATTCGGACTGCAGGATATACCTCCTGCGTTTGCAGCTGCAAGCGCTGCGGCAACTCGTTCGTTGATCAAAGCCGTCAACTGGGCTTGTGTCATGTTAACGCGTCCAGACATGATTCTTCATAATAAGAGTAATACGTGTGAGAGAGGTTCGCGAAAGTACGATAGTAGGATAGAATAAGCACGCACGTGTTCAAACAACAGTAGTTATACTAATCAAGCATGCCATGAGCAATGTACTATGTATCTTAACAAGTAGGTAATATACACATATCATATCACCTAGAATGTCGAGCCTTGCATGAGGAGCGAAGTGTCGTTGTGGACCGTTGAGCACTAAACCGGTTATAGTCTGGTTTTAACAAAAACGTTTCTCCTTTATTAAAACCTAGTTCACTATAACCAATGGCTCTGATACCAATCTGTCACACCCCCAAAATCCACCCGCGGAGTACTACCGCTTGGAGGCGTGACTGACCAGGATCCAGCCACCAATCATACTGAACAAGCATATAAACAGTTATAAAAGTTTAACCAATACGATTGGTGTTACAAAACAGACAATTTAAGTTGCAAGCGGAAGCTTAAGTTTAAAGTTATAACATAAGTTCAATGTTTTTAAATAAAACGTGCCACGCAGCAATCCGTGTCCCACAACGACTCTCCTCCATGCAAGCTCCAGCTGAGTACCTATGGTCCTGCAAAGCATGTAGTAACGAGTCAACAACTAGTTGAGTGAGTTCACAGTTGGGTGTTCGTTTTAGTTATTTCGAAAACAGTTTCCTTTATCTGGCATCCTGCCGTGGGGGTTACCCCATCGTTTAAAAAACGTGACATGTTCATTCCCAGTTACTCCGGCACTCCAGCCGTGGGGGCTACCCCATGTTAGTTATCAGGCGTTTCGGCCGTGGGGGCTACCCCATGCGTACACTAGACTCGTTACCATATCGACTGCTGACTGTAGTCATGTTTATGTGCCCTGAAAACATCAATGTCTATCATCATTGACGTGCCCCAGATCCATTAGTTCACGCCCGTCCTCTGCGGCACGGTGTGAGGTTTGTCAGACCTAAATAGCGCTATCTAACTAATGACCCGCTCGCCATTGGCCCGGCGATTAGTCGATACAAAAAGGAGGGACTTCGTGATAGAGTTTTAGTCTAGTACGAGTTATCCGTCCATCCGGACGAGGAATCACATTCCTGAACCATAGCCGTCCTACCCAAGGAGGACGAGGAACCCACGTTCCTTAACCCCGTTCCCAACCCAGGGAATCCCATGCTTTGTAAGGGTGTGAACTCACCTTGGTTTGCTCGGCAGTTAATCACAGAAAGTCAATTAAGTTGCAGGTAATCAGTTAGGTCCTATCACAGGTATTATTCGTATCAGATTCAAGCCAAGCAGTGCACGTATGTTCAACACGTATTGTACACAGGTAATAATCATGGCAACACGTTTAACATAAACAGTTCACAGGTAACAGTCAAATACAAACCCAAAGTCCAAGTGTGAGGCCCAAACAGTTGGGCTCGTAGTAACAGGCCCAAAACAACACGTCAACAGTAATACAGAAGTCCTTAAGTCCGGCCCACTATCCTAGGCCCATAACTAAGCAAGCCCATTAGTGCGGTTTCGAGTCGCAACCGGACTCGCAAACATGGTTGCGGGGCATGCTGTTTATGTTGCCCGTTGGTGGTTGCGAGTCGCAACCGGTGTCGCAACCATGGTTTCGGCTTGTGCTGTTTTGGTCTCGAGTCGTAACCGGGCTCGAAACCATGATCTCGGCTTGTCATGTTATGGTTGCGAGTCGTAACCAGGTGTTCTCGACTCGCAACTGGTGTCGCAATGTGGAGATTTCGAATCGCAACCAGGGTTTCGACTCCCCAACATCTGTTGATTTCTGCACAGTTTGTACTATCCAATAGCATTTGAATATCATGCAACACAAACATTGTACTATCCACTAAAACATGTTTTATTGTCTAACCGTTCATGAAATCAGATCAAACAAGCAGAATTCAAACATTTAACCCACATTCAAAGCATATTCAACAAGTTCTTCATGTTCTTCAAACATTCAAGCATATTCATAACACATTCAACCTTTGTTCAAGCATATTATGCATTCTTCCTAATTATACATGAACAACTATCAAACACTTGATCCAAAGACCACAATTTGGTCCTTTATTTACCCGATTTCATGACAAATGCAAACCGATTTCATGCTCCTTAAAACTAGTGGTTCAACCTCCTTTAAACACCAAAACATCATCAATCCGAAATCAAGCATGTTAACCGGTTCATTATTATCATGCATGTAATATCATCTTTTTGTCAACAAATACAATTTTCTATCAAACCAACACTTATCATAACAATTAGCAAGCAAACAAAATGTCAAGATCATCATTTCAAGCACAAAACATAACAAAGATCACTAACCGGTTAAGAGGTGTGAAAGGTGAACTTCGATTTCCAAGCTTTGACCGAGAATCCTAGTGTTGGCCGAGAATGGAGTGTGTGCTTATGTTTCTTAGGGTTTTAGTGTGAGGGAATATAGGAGAGTGTGTGTGTTGTTCAAGAAAATGGCAAAGTTGCATAACCCCCAAGATTATATACTAGTTCTAAGGTGGTGTACCCTAATGGGCTCACAAGCCGGTTAAGGGGGTCACGACCCAAAGGCCCAAGTCGGTTACTATACACTCGAGACCTCATGGTCTCGAGTCGGGTCCTTTGTTCTCGGGTTGGGTTCTCGGTTCACTTATAACACGTACATATGCACACAAACAAGACACATTTCACATAAAAGGTTCACGTTTATCATTAAGTTAATCGGTTGACCAGTCACATAACGTACAAGCATGTTACATCGAGACACAAGAAAGGTTCTAAATTTCGAGTTGTCACAGTTTTAGCCTCTAACGATGAAATTTTGACTTTATTTGGAAGTGTGCAGGAACAAATGAGGCAGCAACAGGAAACTAATCAAATGCTATTAAGAGAAATACAACTCTTAAAAGCTAGCTCGAGTAGACCTGCTGAAGAAAATGTCACTCCTATACAGCCCAGGGCTTTGAATTTCAGTTCCGCAGTTTACACTGAGGATAATAGGGGGAATATTGTGCCTAGCCTTCCTCACAATCATACTCCTGAAATACCCTCCTCGGTCAGGATGTCAACCATGAGGAGCTCATGATATGCTTCAGGATATGGGCAGAACCCTCAGACTGGTAACGTGTCTAATAATAATAACACTCTTGCCACTAACAGTGTTGGATCTTTGCAGGATACAGCTGTGACATTAGCATTATCTAGGGAGCTTCAGAAGCTAAAGGATATGATATCCACTGTACCTGGGGTGGTTTAGCCAATCCCTGAAGTATCCCAGGATAGCCACAGGATATCTCGGTTTGTACGTCCTATTTGTGACGCTGAAATCCCGAAAACATTCCAAACTCCCAACATGAAGCTGTATGATGGGACTACGGATCCTGAAGAACATATTGCCCAGTATAGGGAAAGGATGGAGATTAACCCTATCCCTCCGGAACTCAAGGAAGCATGCTTGTGCAAGGGATTTGGTTCTACTCTGACAGGATCAGCCTTAAAATGGCTGTTAAACGTTCCTCCTCACTCAATTACTTTGTTTGCTCATTTGGTTAACTTATTTAATAATCAATTTTCTTGCAGCCGGAACTTTGAAAAACTAACAAGTGATCTTTACAGGATAACACAGGGGCATCAAGAGTCCCAAAGGGATTATGTGAACAAGTTCAGTCGGGAATCCTTAGACATCCCGCATCTTGATGTTCCAACAGCTGTGCAAGCTTTCAAGATGGGGCTGCAAAAGGATTCTCAATTTTACTAAGACCTTGTAATGAACCCATGCAGGAACTTGGACGAATCTCGAAACATGGCCCTAAGATATATTCGATTGGAGGATGACAGAAAGATGCAAGAGAGGATGAATGCATCCTCAACATATGAATCAACTAACAGGAAATCAGAATCCTCGCACAAACCATACCGCTCTAAGTCGTATGGTAGAAATGATAACAAAAGAGTGAACGATGTTGAAGACAAGGATCCTAAAGAATATCCTGAGTTATCTGAATATTGCTTTTTAGTTAACATTCCTGAATTGATGTATGCTATGCAGGGTTTGGGAGATAAAGCCAGGTGGCCTCGGAAGAATCAACAAAAAGCTGATTGGAAGGATAAATCCAAATGGTGTGCCTTCCATGAGGATTTCGGACATGTTACTGAGGATTGCATTGCCCTGAGGAAAGAAATAAGCTACCTACTAAGCAAAGGATATCTGAAGGACCTGCTGGGAAGAAAGAAAAATAAAGGGCAGGATCCCGAGAAAGATCCTGAGCTAGCGGCATCACCCCCAGCAGACGCCAAGATAATTAACTTTATTTCAGGAGGATCCGACATTTGTGGGACTTCGTATTCAGCGGATAAGAGACATGCAAAAGAAGCCAAGAGTTAAAGAGGAGATAAACCAGTCAGGATGACTACCCTCACAACTGATAAAGTGATCACTTTCAATAGTGATGACAGGGATACTGTTCAGGATCCTCACCATGATGCTTTGGTAATAACATTATATGTGGCTAACCATTTTGTACGCGTGATACTGGTAGACAACGGTAGTTCTGTCAATATAATTCAGCTGGAAACATTGAAGAGGATGAATGTATCTCCGATGGACATTACTTCGAAGTCCACTGTGCTCGTTGGTTTCAGTCGAGAAGCTAGGAACATGGTGGGAGAGATAAAGTTACCGGTATATGTTGAAGGAGTCAACTCGATACAACATTTCTGTGTGATGGATTCTCTATCCTGCTATAACATCATACTGGGAAGACCATGGATTCATGATATGAAGGTCGTACCATCAACATATCACCAATGCATCAAGATCCCTACCCCTTAGGGAGTTGTCAAAGTCGATAGTGATCAGCAGGAGGCGAAAGAATGTTACTCATCCTCAATGAAATCCTCGACCAAACCAAGTGCAGCATAGCAATTAAAGATGTGGGCCCAGGATATCGTGGAGAATTCGGAGCAGGATGTGAAGAAAGTTATCCTGGATCAGGATAATCCTGATATCTCGGTGCTCGTAGGAACCAATATCCCTCAGGATATTGAAGATCAATTAACTAACTTTTTGAAATGCAGGATGTCAACATTCGCATGGAAGCATGAGGATATGACAGGTATATCCAAAGACATTATTACTCACAAGCTTGGAATTGACAGGTCATTCAAGCCTATACAACAAAAGAGAAGGAAGTTCGCTCCTGAACGAAATGCAATTATCCAAGAGTAAGTTGAAAGATTATTGAAGTCCAAGATGATCAGAGAAGTCAAATTCCCTAGATGGCTAGCAAATGTGGTAGTGGTTCAAAAGAAGAATGGGAAGTGGAGAGTTTGTGTAGACTACACAGACCTGAAAAAAGCTTGTCCAAAAGACCCGTTCCCTCTTCCACATATCGACTCAATGGTGGATGCTACTGCCGGGCATGAAATGTTGACTTTCATGGATGCATCCTCAGGATTTCAGCAGATTCAAATGGAACCTTCTGACTAGGAGGATACTGCCTTCATGACACCAACAGGTATTTATTGTTATACTGCTATGCCTTTTGGTTTGAAAAATGCAGGTGCAACATACCAGAGATTGGTAAATATGATGTTTAAAGACAAGCTGGGGGACACCATGGAGGTATACATTGATGATATGGTGGTAAAATCAAAGAGAGCCCAGGATCACCTCCAGGATATTAAGGGAGCATTTGATATCTTGGACCAGTATAATATGAAGCTAAATCCTGCTAAGTGCCATTTCGGAGAAGGGGCAGGAAAATTCCTAGGATATATGGTGACCAAAAGAGGAATAGAGGCGAGCCCGGAGCAGATTAAAGCCATCTTGGATATTAAATCACCTTCAAATATGAAAGACGTTCAGCGGTTAACAGGAAGAATGGCAGCACTAAACCGATGTATTTCAAGATCCTCAGAAAAATGCAAAGAGTTCTATGATATCCTGAAAAAGAATAAGAAATTTGAATGGGGTGAGAAGCATGAAGCAGCCCTGCAGGATTTGAAGCAGTATCTTTCAACCGCGCCTCTATTGATGAAGCCTGAGGATGGTGAACCATTATCCCTGTATCTCGCAGTATCAGGGAATGCAGTAAGTGCAGTCCTCGTAAAGGATCACGAAGGTCAGTAGTATCCTGTTTATTATGTTAGCAAAAGTTTATTAAATGCTGAAACTAGATATTCTCACCTATAAAAGTTAATATTGGCTCTAGTTATGGCATCAACAAAGCTTAGACATTACTTTGAGACACATAGGATTCATGTTAAAACTAATTATCCTATTAAAAATGTGCTTAGGAAACCAGAAATGTCCGGTAGGATGGCTAAGTGGTCCGTAAAATTGAGTGCTTATGATCTAATATATGAACCTAGAAATTCCATAAAGTCCCAGGCTTTAGCTGACTTTGTGGCTGATTTCAGTAGTGACATTCAGGATGAGGTAGACCTAGAAGTCCAGCAATTAGGAGAATCCTCAGGATCCTGGATATTATATACTGATGGTGCATCTAATGTAAGAGGAGTAGGTTTGGGAATACTACTAAAATCGCCACAGGGGGACATATTACCCCAGGCTATTAGGTGTGAATTCCCTGCTACCAATAACGAAGAAGAATATGAGGCTTTGATTGCAGGATTGGAATTGGCTAAGAAGATGAGTATTAAGAATTTGAAAGTATATGTTGATTCTTTGTTAATTACCAATCATTTTAACGGATCCTATGCAGTCAAGGGTGAGAAGTTAATCGAATACCTCGGTATTCTCAAAAAATTAGCAGGATATTTCGATATTTTTACACTTGAACAGGTACCAAGGGAGGATAATGCTGAAGAAGATGCCTTGGCAAATCTGGGATCATCGATCAGGATACTAGATGGGACCCAAATACCAATATTACATATCTTGTATCCTGCAACGAATCCTCAGGATAAAGAAGTAGCAGGTATTCAGGATCCTGAAGTGGAGTATCATGAGAAGAATCCTACATCCTGGATGACTCCAATCATGAGATATCTCAAGGAAGGACATATCCCCGAAGATGAAAATCCTAAGGCATGTAGGCTGAAGGTATCATGATTCACTATTATAAACAATGTTTTGTACAGGAAATCTCTTGCAGGACCGTATTGAGGTGCTTAGTGGACCCTGAAGCTAAAGAAGGGCTTCAGGATATACATGAAGGGGATTGTGGTAACCACACTGGGGGCAGGTCATTGTTCTCCAAAGTATTAAGGATAGGATATTATTGGACAACGATGAGGAAAGATGCTGCAGAATATGCTCGAAGATGTGATGCATGTCAAAGGCATAGTAACATACTACATCAACCAGCTGAACCACTATATCCTATAGCATCCCCTTGGCCGTTCATGAAATGGGGGATGGATATAGTAGGGAAGTTACCGAAAGCTCCGGGAGGAAAAGTCTTTATGCTAGCAATGACGGATTATTTCTCTAAGTGGGTTGAACCTAAAGCATTTGTCCAAGTTAGAGACCAAGAAGTAGTATCCTTCATAAAGAGGAATATCCTGACCAGGTTTGGGGTACCAGCTAAAATCATCTGTGATAATGGGTCCCAATTTATAAGCAAGAGGACTACTGACTTTTGCAAGAGTTGGGGAATCAAAATGATCATGTCTACTCCGGTGCATCCTCAAGCGAATGGACAGGCAGAATCCTCAAACAAGATAATTGTCAATAATTTAAAGAAGAGACTTGGAGCCAAAAAAGGAAGATGGGCAGAAGAATTACCCTTTGTTTTGTGGGCTGATAGGACGACGGTAAAGAATGCGACAGGCCATACCCCATTTTCCTTGGTGTTTAGAGCAGAAGCAATGATTCCAACGAAAATGACGATACCTACTGCAAGATCTATCCTACAGGATCCTGAACGGAATCCGGAGGCTTTATGTCAAGGTTTGGATACTATAGATGAAAAAAGGGATGCAGCAAGGTTAAGGATGGCAGCATATCAACAAAGAATATCCAGGGCATATAACAAGAATATAAGGACTAGGAGATTTCGAGTTGGTGATTGGGTGCTAAGAAAGGCTTTTCAAAATACCACTAATCATGCCGATGGCAAGTTAGCTCGAAAATGGGAAGGACCGTATGAAGTTGAATCCGAAGCAGGGAAAGGAGCATATAGACTAATGAATATGGAAAGGGATATGCTACCGAGATCCTGGAATGCAATACACTTAAAGCTCTATTTCAAGTAAGAGTAGAATTTAATTTCTATCCTAATGCTATGTACTCTATCTCTTTTAAATATATTTATGTATTATCTTGAACCCAATACTGACTTAAGCATCGGAAGGGTGTTAGCCAGGCTAACACCCACCTTAGTTTATAGTTGTTTTGCAGCATATGCCCCAGGATATAGCTCCAGGATTTGCATTTGGGACAAATCGGAAGACTAGAGGATTGGCCCCCTCTCTCACGTTTAAGGGATCTTGATCCCTTCAAAGGTTTAAACGTATTCACCTTTCTTTCGAATTGGGTTTAAACACCTCGCCTGGAGCGCAAGTTATCTAGGTATAGTTCAAGGTAGCGGGACCAGTTCATGTAAAAGTGGCTGACAATTTCGTTACTGTTGGCTATATCCTGGATCCTGAAGGTATATGAGGATTGATCACCCTCTCTCACGAAAGGGTATTTTCATACTCTCTAAGGTTTAAAGGTTTTCACCTTTCTAAGACTTGGAGTTTATACACTCTCGCCTGTAGCGCACGAAACTCAGGGTTTATCCCCAGGATATTAAGGGTTTACCCCAGTATGTTGAGGATTCATTTCAGGGTAAAAAGGTTTTTGCCTCGAGGTGTTTGGAATTTATTCGAGCCAGAACTTGAGTACATTTGCATTCTTGTGTCACATGCAGGGGACATATATTATATTACTCAAAGGTTGGATCCAAGATTATAACTATGCACTGGGGACATTCCTAAGGTGGAAGATTAGACTCTCCAAGAGTCTTTGGTATGATCTCTCCTTTTCTCAAAAGATTTAAGTTTTCTAAGTTATATGGTGATATCCTGACTAGGATATCTCTTAAAATACTTAACAGGATATTCTTAGATGATGTTCCTATAATATTTCAAAGAGTTCTCAAACAAAACAATTTTCATAAGTAAAATTCATGTAATGGAAGGAATAAAGCCAAAAAAGGGTTACATTATTAACATAGCAAAAGATTATGCTCTTGGCTTCGTCTCAAACCGAGACCCATCCACCAAAAGCAGGGTTAGTTTTCCAACATATTTACTTAACAAATGAAGGCTTCGTCTTGGAACCCAAGATACCTCCACCTTCACTTGTTAAAAGCGTTCAAAATAAACCATACTAACTGATGACCAAGGGCTTCGTCCTGAAACTCAGGATCCCTCCACCTTTGGCCATCATATTGTCCACGTGCAGGAAATTCAAATTGTTCAACAAACAAGAAACATAAATTGTTCGAAACATCAACCATCGAATCTAAAAAAGTGGGCTCCGGCCTAAGCATCAATATCCATCATCGCCTACTCAGATGCCCTCACACAGCGGCATCCTCTCCAGCCTTCCCCGGCTTCTCAGCACCAGCATCCTGCCCAGCATCCTCACCAGCATCCGCTCCAGCATCCTTCTTGTCTCCAGCCTGATCCACCGCCTCTGCTGACTTAGAGGACTCACCGGCTTCTACAGGAAGTGGCACAGCTTTTCCTCCAAGCTCCTTCAGTTTAGCCACCCAAGAGTCAACCGGTCAAGCTGGACACACGAGGCCTGTCTCCTTGGCCTCGTAGGCCATCTTGATGCGGGCTTGTAGCAAGGAGACGATGGCAGAGGCCTTGATCCCTTCCCGGAAAGAAACCATGGCCTCCTCGTGGTCCATTTCTGCGGTTATTTCCTTAGGGTTCCGCCGAAATGGATCACGAGCAGGCCATGGTTTCTTTCCGGGAAGGGATCAAAGCCTCTGCCATCGTCTCCTTGCTACAAGCTCGCATCAAGATGTCCTACGAGGCCAAGGAGACAGGCCTCGTGTGCCCAGCTTGGCCGGTTGACTCTTGGGTGGCCAAGCTGAAGGAGCTTGGAGGAAAAGCTGTGCCACTCCCTGCAGAAGCTGGTGAGTCCTCTAAGTCAGCAGAGGTGGTGGATCAGGCTGGATACAAGAAGGATGCTGGTGCGGATGCTGGTGAGGATGCTGGGCAGGATGCTGGTGCTGAGAAGCCGGAGAAGGTTGGAGAGGATGCCGCTGTGTGAGGGCATCTGGGTGGGCGATGATGGATATTGATGCTTAGGCCGGAGCCCACTTTTTTAGATTTGATGGTTGGTGTTTTGAACAATTTACTTTTCTTGTTTGTTGAACAATTTTAATTTCCTGCACGTAGACAATATGATGGCCAAAGGTGGAGGGATCCTGAGTTTCAGGACGAAGCCGTTGGTCATCAGTTAGTATGGTTTATTTTGAACACTTTTAACAATTGAAGGTGGAGGTATCTTGGGTTCCAAGACGAAGCCTTCATTTGTTAAGTAAATATGTTGGAAAACTAATCATGCTTTTGGTGGATGGGTCTCGGTTTGAGACGAAGCCAAAAGCATAATCTTTTGCTATGTTAATAATATAACCTTTTTTTGGCTTTATTCCTTTCATTACATGAATTTTACTTATGAAAACTGTTTTGCTTGAAAACTCTTAGGAATATTATGGGAACATCACCTGAGAATATCCTGACAAGTATCCTAGGAGATATCCTGGTCAGGATATCATCACACAACTTAGAAAACTTAAGTCTTTTGAGAAAAGGAGAGATCATACCAAAGACTCTTGGAGAGTCAACTCCAATCTTCCATCTTAGGAATGTCCCCAGTGCACAGTTATAAACTTGGATCCAACCTTTGAATAGTATAATGTATGTCCCCTGTGTATGACACAGAAATGAAAATGTATTCATGCTCTGGATTGAATAAATTCCAAACACCTCGAGGCAAAAACCTTGATATCCTGAAATGAATCCTTAGCATACTGGGTTAAACCCTTAATATCCTGGGGATAAACCCTGAGTTTCATGCGCTACAGGCGGGAGTGTATAAACTCCAAGACTTAGAAAGGTGAAAACATTTAAACCTTAGAGAGTATGAAAATACCCTTTCGTGAGAGAGGGTGATCAATCCTCATATACCTTTAGGATTCAGGATATAGCCAATAGTAACGAAATTGTCAGCCACTTTTACATGGACTGGTCCCGCCACCTTGAACTATCCCTGAATAACTTGCGCTCCAGGCGGGGTGTTCAAACCCAATTCGGGAGAAAGGTGAATACCTTTAAACCTGTGAAGGGATCAGTATCCCTTAACCGTGAGAGAGGGGGCCAATCCTCTAATCTTCCGAGTTATCCTGAGTACATATCCTGGAGCTGTATCCTGAAACATATCTTGCAAAACAATTGTAAACTAAGGTGGGTGTTAGCTTGGCTAACACCCCTCTGATGCTTAAGTCAGTATTGGGTTACAAAGAACAAATTAAACCAAACATATTTTAAAAAAGGTAGAATTCATACCATCCTAAGTTAGAAATTAAACTCTAAACTCACTTGAAATAGAGCTTTAGGTGTATAGCATTCCAAGACCTCGGTAGCATATCCCCTTCCATATTCTTTAGTCTGTATGCTCCTTTCCCTGCTTCTGATTCAACTTCGTATGGTCCTTCCCATTTTGGAGCTAACTTGCCATCGGCAGGATTGGTAGTATTCTGAAAAGCCTTTCTTAACACCCAATCTCCAACCTTAAATCTTCTGGTCCTAATGTTCTTGTTATATGCCCTGGATATCCTCTGTTGATATGCTGCCATTCGTAGCCATGCCGCATCTCTCTTCTCAACTATAGTGTCTAAATCCTGACTCAAAGCTTCAGGATTCTGCTCAGGATCACTTAGTGTAGATCTTGCAGTGGGTATCGTCATCTCTGTCGGAATCATTGCTTCTGCTCCAAATACCAAGGAAAATGGGGTTTGGCCTGTTGCATTCTTTACTGTTGTCCTATCAGCCCAAAAACAAAGGGTAATTCTTCTGCCCATCTTCCTTTTTTGGCACCAAGTCTTTTCTTTAAGTTATTGACAATTATCTTGTTTGAGGATTCTGCTTGTCCATTCGCTTGAGGATGTACTGGAGTAGATGTTACCATTTTGATTCCCCAATTCTTGCAAAAGTCAGTAGTTCTCTTGCTTATAAACTGAGAACCATTGTCACAGATTATTTCGGCTGGTATTCCGAATCTGGTCAGGATATTCCTCTTTATGAAGGATACTACTTCTTGGTCTCTAACTTGAACAAATGCTTCCGCTTCGACCCACTTAGAGAAATAGTCCGTCATTGCTAGCATAAAAACTTTTCCTCCCGGAGCTTTTGGTAGCTTTCCCACTATATCCATACCCCACTTCATAAATGGCCAAGGGGAAACAATAGGATACAATGGTTCAGCAGGTTGATGCAGTATGTTACTATGTCTCTGACATGCGTCACATCTTCGAGCATATTCTGTGGCATCTTTCCTCATTGTTGGCCAATAATATCCTGTCCTTAGTACTTTCGAAAATAATGACCTGCCCCCAGTATGGTTACCACAATCCCCTTCATGTATATCCTGAAGTACTACTTTGGCTTCAGGATACTCCAAGCATCTCAAATATGGTCCTGCAAGAGATTTCTTGTATAAAATATTATTTATAATAGTGAATCGCGATACCTTCATCTTAAATGCCTTAGGATTTTCATCTTCGGGGATATGTCCTTCCTTGAGATATCTCATAATTGGAGTTGTCCAGGATTTAGGATCCTCTTCAGGATACACCACTTCAGGATTTTGCATACTTGCTACTTCCTTATGCTGAGGATCCGTTGCAGGATACAGGATATGTAATATCGGTATTGGGATTCCTTCTGGTATCCTGATTGATGATCCTAAGTTTTCCAATGCGTCTGCTTCGGCGTTATCCTCTCTTGGTACCTGTTCAAGTGTAAAAATATCGAAATATCCTGCTAATCTTTTAAGAATACCGAGGTATTCAATTAGTTTCTCACCTTTGACTGCATAGGTCCATTAAATTGATTAGTAATTAACCAGGAATCAACATATACTTGCAAATTCTTGATATTCATATTCTTAGCCAATTCTAATCTTGCAATTAAAGCTTCATATTCTGCCTCATTGTTAGTAGCAGGGAATTCACATCTAATAGCCTGGGGTATTATGTCCCCCTATGGCGATTTTAGTAGTATACCTAAACCTACACCCCTTACATCTAATAGCCTGGGGTATTATGTCCCCCTATGGCGATTTTAGTAGTATACCTATACCTAAACCTACACCCCTTACATTAGATGCACCATCAGTATATAATATCCAGGATTCTAAATTTTCTCCTAATTGTTGTACTTCTAGGTCTACTTCATTTTGAATATCACTACTGAAATCAGCCACAAAGTCTGCTAGAGCCTGAGACTTTATTGCATTTCTAGGTTCATATATTAAATCATAGGCACTTAATTTTACCGACCACTTAGCCATTCTACCCGACATCTCCGGTTTTCTAAGCACATTCTTAACAGGATAATTAGTTTTAACATGAATCCTATGCGTTTCAAAATAATGTCTAAGCTTTGTTGATGCCATTACTAGGGCCAATATTAGCTTTTCTAGGTGAGAATATCTAGTTTCAGCATTTAACAAACTTTTGCTAACATAATAAACAGGATACTGCTGACCTTCGTGATCCTTTACGAGTACTGCACTTACTGCATTCCCTGATACTGCTAGATACAGGGATAGTGGTTCACCATCCTCAGGCTTCATCAATAGAGGCGCGGTTGAGAGATATTGCTTCAAATCCTGCAGGGCTGCTTCATGCTTCTCGCCCCATTCAAACTTCTTATTCTTTTTCAGGATATCATAGAATTCTTTACACTTTTCCGAGGATCTTGAAATAAACCTATTCAAGGCTGCCACTCGTCCTGTTAATCGTTGAACATCCTTCATATTCGAGGGTGACTTTATATCCAAGATAGCTTTGATCTGCTCCGGGCTTGCCTCTATCCCTCTTTTTGTCACCATGTATCCTAAAAACTTTCCTGCCCCCACTCCAAAAAGGCACTTTGCAGGATTAAGTTTCATATTATACTGGTCCAGGATATCGAATGCTCCTTTAATATCCTGAAGGTGATCCTCAGCTTTCTTGGATTTGACCACCATATCGTCAATGTACACCTCCATGGTGTCCCCCAGTTTGTCTTTAAACATCATGTTCACCAATCTCTGGTACGTTGCACCTGCATTTTTTAAACCGAAAGGCATAGCAGTATAACAGTAAATACCTGTTGGTGTCATGAAAGCAGTATCCTCCTGGTCTGAAGGTTCCATTTGAATCTGCTGGAATCCTGAGGATGCATCCATGAAGGTTAACATTTCGTGGCCGGCAGTGGCGTCCACCATCGAGTCTATGTGAGGCAGAGGGAATGGGTCTTTTGGAGAAGCTTTGTTTAGGTCTGTGTAGTCTACACAGACTCTCCACTTCCCATTCTTCTTTTGAACCACTACCACGTTTGCTAGCCATCTAGGGAATTTGACTTCTCTAATCATCCTGGACTTCAATAATCTTTCAACTTCCTCTTGGATAATTGCATTCCGCTCAGGGGCGAATTTCCTTCTCTTTTGTTGTATAGGCTTGAATGACCTGTTGTAGGATCGAATTTCGACCTAAACGAGTCGTTCGGAAGAGCTCAACTCCGTTTCAGAGGCGGAAACAAAGAAACGGATGCGTACACAGCTTGTATCATACTTAAATCCTCTTGTATATTGATTTTACAACGTTTCGATTACAAGGAAAAACCGGCAATACCTCGGTATCAGATCTGAAAGTTGTTACAAATGAAATGAACAATGATCCTATATATACTAGTTTGGGATCGCTTATAGTGACAGTCAAATAAGCGATCCATGTATGTTCATAAAAGCGATCCCACTAAGTTGTCAAATAAGCGATCCGTAAACTTGCTGTAAAAGCGATTCACCATGTTGACTACATAAGCGAACTGACAAGTTGCTGAATAAGCGATTCATATGCAAGCCGTAAAATCCAAATCTCCTCATTGGACCTCTTCATTAATTTGTCCTTTTGTGAACCTTCATGTTATTTGACCTTTATATGGTGATGCTTCATTGGTTCTTGAAATGGGGGATGTTCATTGGACCATCCAAGGGTCCAATCACTAAGTAGCCACATTATTACAATGTTCTCTTGTCGTTTACTGTTGTTGATGATCATAGTATTTTGATGATGTCACATGATGTCATCATTAAACATGATGACATCATGCTTGACCAGATCCGCATCGCAACCCGGACTCGACATTAGACGAAGGCGACAGATGACTGCACCAACAGACTCCCCCTCAGATGTTGACGAGTCTAAAGTGTCGAGTCTTCAACGACTTCAGTCTTTAACAGTCTTCGGGCTTCTCTCTCTCTATCTTCAGACTCCCCCTCTCGATTTGCTGGCATTCCTTTGATCTTCAGCAACATCTTCAGGATCGACGTCTGGCTTTCCTGCATAAACTCTACCTCAGAGTAAATTTCTTTCACATACATATTTTAAACATATGAACTTGCACCAATCCAGATTCTCATTCAAAACAAACACAGATATTTTGATGAACCACTTGACAGGTTAGATTATGAAAACATTTAATTTCACACACACACTCCCCCTCAAGAATTGCTCATCATGTTTAGCACTTGGAATTTTGAAAATCAGCTATTCAACATCAGTTGTCGAAAATCTTTTTGAATTTTCAAAAATTTATGCTAAAACACACCAAAAATCTTTTTGTATTTTTGAATAAGAGAACTAAAATGCAGAAACAGAAAATATTTACAGACAATATTTTTGTGAGCTCGTGCAAGAGGATCATATCAGTTTTGAGACAAATCACTAACACCGTTAAGCTTTAAACATTCTCAGTTTAAACAATTTACCTAGATTGTCAATATGAATGTCCACTTAAATTTTCACACAAATTTCAATCTATTCAAGATACGATATTAATGTTTTAGAGACTTAAACTTAATTGTGTATCACTCCACTTGAATATACTCTCGTATCCAGATCCCAAATATTCAGTCTTACAGGTGAGTATACCACAGCTGATATCTGTAAAGGGGTTAAATGCGAAACCGTGAGAGATCAGGTCAGAACTTCCGTTCAGCAGAGAGATGACGGCTCGACTTTTGGTGGGTCCCCTTTAGAGGATCTTTTTGCATTTCAACAGCAACGATTATCAATTTTATTGTTTCATCAGCATTCTGAGGGCGGTGCTTTTTCAAGCATTTGCAGAAAGTATTATCCGGGGACTAGGTCAGTACTTCCATACAGCAGAAGTCCCGGGATAATACCCCATATATCACTGAGCATAAAGACCTAGTATCTCAGAATACGGGACCTTTCAAACAAGATTTCGGGGGTTACCCATATATCCAAGAATAGTTACCCACGAATCAAGCAAGTTTGATTTAGGTTTATATCTCGTTTCAATTTACTAAATGTGCAAAAATCTACTGACACACCCGCAGTAAGATCGTTTATCACATTTTGACTTTCCAATTCTTTAGCGTGTTGTGATAGTCCACTGATGTACTATCATTTCCTCTTTTATGCAACAAAAACTCATTTTTGATTTTATCATGTTTTTGACTTTTACAAATTTTCTGATGTTTTTGGATTTTCTCTAAAAATTCTTACTCCCCCTAAAATTCAAATACATCTAATGAAAATTGAAAACAAACTATACAGAACATGACAACTGATATCGAATCTCCTCAATTCGCCATTCACTAGGCATAAACAATCAGAACTCCCCCTATCAACAAACTATTTTCCCATTTAGATTTCAAAACACTTAAGTTTGTTTTAATCAAAATGGTTTTTCCGGAAAATAAGTTTGATTGATTTTACCAATTGTAGATTATCATTTGTAGAAATATCCAACAAATGTTCGGGGTTGTGGTTCATCATCTTGTCTTTCGACCAATGTAGGAAAATACAAGTACAACTTAATGTCCTTGATTTACCATTTGCATTTCAGAAACCTCTGTACCAATTGTAAGAAATACACAAACAAACCTCTTTACCGTTTGAATGACGTTACCGAATTCAACTCTAAGAAAGATGCCGATTCATGCTCCACGCTTACCAACCTGGGAGCTCCGGCAAGTCCTGAGACTTACTGTTCAAAATATGTACCATCCCAGTCACAAACCAGGGATGGTTCAACTTTTTCCTTCTTTGTCTTCTTCTCATAAAATTCTTTAACCCCTTTGACTTTTCGATCAATCATTTTGCCAAAGATATGTTTTACCCTGGGGTTAAAGACTTTTTCAGCATCAAATTCCTGTTCATCATGATAAAATTGGTTAGAAATCGCAACTTTACCAATTTTCTTTTTATAATTTTCAGCCCGAAGTGATGGAAACTCATCATCACTAACACTCGGAACTGAGTTTTCAACTTTTACATCAGCTTCACATTTTGATACAACTTGTGGCTCCACTGACTTTGTGGAATCAGTTTCATCGCCTGAAGATAGCTCCTCTGATTTCGACCTATCAGAATCATCGCTAGAGCTTTCACCAACTTTCTTCACAACCCATTTCTGGTTTTTAGATTTGGCTTTCTTTTTGTAAAACTTGTTCGAACTCTCACCAATTTCAAAAATAGAATCTTTGAACAATTTTGTTCTATCAAGTGGTGATTCGAACGCAAACACCTTTTCTGAAATTTTTTGAAACACTCCCTGTTTTGATTGTATCGCCTGAGAACAATCTTTGGCGATATGTCCAACGTTGTTGCACTTGAAACAGATTCTCGAGTCTTTCTTTAGTTCAGCTTGTTTCTTTTTCAAAAACTCACTGTTCTTTTCCCTCCAGAAACATGTTTTTTCTTCTTCATCTGTTGATGTACCTGAAACAAAGGACATTTTGGATTTAAAATCACGAACATATTTTTCATTTTTCTGTTTTTCTGTCGAAGTAAAACCTAATCCTTTCTTTTTGAAATTACCGCTATGGTTTGATCTCTTTTGGAAACCAGAACCAGAACTGTAATTCTTTTTCTTGTTTAATCTCTGTTGTACTCTTGAGGTGTATTTTTTAGATTTATCATTAAAACATAAGCCTTTAATTTCAGAAATATTGATTTCCGAGAGTATAAAAACCTTTTTAATCAGTTCAGTTTTGACACCTCTTAATGGAAATTCCTCATCAGAATATAATTTGTAGGAACGTTTTCAGACCTGACGAGTCGTTCAGAAGAGTGCTTAGACTAATTCAGAGGCGGAATTCATTGAATTAGTCTTCGTAAAGCTTGATTTCACTACTTAACGTCTCCTGTATTGATTAACTGTCAAATTACAAGCTTTTGGAGACAAACGGGCAGAGCTTCGCTGTTACACACACATATACGCTAACTACTGGAACCGCTCATATGACCCCCATATATATAGACCCTCTGGATCGCTTATATGGACATGTCCATATAAGCGACCCACTCATCTCGTCACAAAAGCGATCCATATTAGTGACAAATGAGCGATCCTGTATATATAGTGACATATAAGCGGTCCACCTTATATACCCTATAAGCGGTCCTATACAATACAAGATTTCTCGTTTACTGTTCACAATACACTCAGCCCTACCCTAAGACTCGAACGAAGATGTAGTCGACAGACAACTGCACCAACAGACTCCCCCTTGAATGTTGACGGAATCTTCAGCGAGAGTCTTCAATCATTCACAGCTCTTCAATCTTGTTCGGTCTTCTTCAGGAACTCAGCCAGGAATCAATTTTCTTCAGAAATTCCTTCCTGAAACCATATGCTGGATCTTTCTCTGGTTCTAACTTTCGTCAGACTCCCCCTATCATCATGCTAGGATCTCTGTCTGGAAATCGTTATCACCATTGAAATCAACTCCTGGCTTTCTCTGTTTAAGCTCTTCTCTAGTTCTGATATGTCTCCTGGCTATCTGTAGCAACATGATCAGAAACCTGCAAAACTCAACCACTCTATCACAAACCAAAATAATTGTGATTCAACTTAATGAATCAACTAATCATTTGATACTTTTTACAATTAAACACTAATTCACAAATTTGAAACATCTCAATTTCTGATTCAACCTAATGAATCAATTTAAACATTTCAAATGACTTAACCAACCTGTCTGTTCATCAAGTTTAGCCTTTGAGATTCTGAAAATCAGCTCTTCAACATCAGTTGTCGAAAATCTTTTTGGATTTTTTTTTTTAAATATGAAACGTAAATGCAAAGACAGAAATTTAAATGCAAAACAAACATATATTTTTGTGAGTTTGTGCAAGAGGATCATATCAGATTTTGAGACATAACACAAGCACCGTTAAGCTTTTAATCGTTTTAAGTTCTAAACGATTCACATAGATTGACGATATAGTTGTCCTCTTAAATTTTCATACAATTTTCAATCTATTCAGGATACTATTTAAGTGTTTTATGAACTTAGTTCGATTCATGTGTCCCAGCTCTTGAATATACTCCCGTATCCAGAATCCCAATATTCAGTCTTACAGGTATGAACACTACAATGATGTCTGTACATAAATTAGGGGAAATATGCGAGAACTGAGGGATCTCAGGTCAGAACTTCCGTTCAGCAGAGAGATATCAGCTTCGACTTAGCAGTGTGTCCCCTTTAGAGGATCTTTTCAGCTACAACAGATGATTATCAATTTTATTGTCTAATCAACTGAGGGCTTTATGCTATGTTTCAAGCATTTTGCGAAAAGTATTAGCCAAGGACTAGGTCAGAACTACCGTTCAGCAGAAGTCCCGGAATAATACCCCAGACATCATAGAGTATAAACACCTAGTATATCAGAATACGAGACATTTCAAACGAGATTTCAGGGGTTACCTATATATCCAAGTAGTGTTCCCCACGAATTTCACAAGTTTGAAATTGTAAGTTTATATCCCGAATAAATCTACTAAATGTACAAAAACCTATCGTCACATCATCAGTGAGACCGTTTATCACATTTGGCATTACATTTCTTTAGATGTTGTGATAGTCCACTGATTTACTATCATTTCCTCTTTTTCCGCAACAAAACTCATTTTTACAATTTTTCAATGTTTTTGACATTTTCAAATTTTCTAATTTTTTTTTAAATTCTACTCCCCTTAAAATCAAAATATGTTTCAATTTTGATTTTCTGGGAAAATTTGAAACAAATTGTACAAAAATCGACAACATGATGAGAATCACTTCAATTCTCCATCCATATGGCATAAACAATCAGAACTCCCCCTCACAACAAACTATTTTCCCATTGTGATTTCAAAACACTTAAGTTTGTTTTAATCAAAATGGTTTTTCCGGAAAATATAAGTTTGTTTACCAAACAATTTAAGTACGGGGTTACTTCATCATCTTGTTTTCCAAATTCTTGAATGATAATTAAATCAAGTCCAATTTAATGACCTTGATTTAACCACTTGTAAGATCTACACCAATCACTACCATACAACCACTTATAGGTTTAGCAATTCAAGCTCTTCAAACCTGTTTTTCAACCAATTACCATCTTTTGGTTGAATTCTCAAGATGCCGATTCCTACTCCTCGCTTACAATCCTGGGAGTTCCGGCAAGTCCTGCAACTTCATAAACAGATTTAGAAAAATGCCGATTCATGATCCGCAATACCATCTTGGGTGTTTTCGACAATTTTACCTCAACCAATGGCTCTTCTGGCTTTGACGAACCAGAATCATTGCCTGAATGTGGCTTGTCTGACTTTACTGAGTCAGATTCATCGCCGACATGTGGCTCCTTTGTTTCCGAAGAAACAGATTCATTGCCACAGAATGTTACCTTTTTCTTCTTCTTCTCCTCTTTTGTCCCCAGATTTGTATCTGATGAATTCTTTTTGCTTGTCTTTGCAACTGAGGGAGTAGATTCATCAGAACTGTTATTCTGTTTGTCCCGTGAACCCGAGGACAAAATCTTCTCAAGATATTCTCTCGCCTTCTTTCTCTTTTTCCTCAGTCGGTCTTTTTGCCCCTGTGAAAGTTTAACTTTCTTTTCCTGAATTGACTGTTCTGGAACTTTAGGTTTCAGAACCTTCTGCTCCTGGGGCTTCACTTTGACTGGAATCTTTGCCGATTTCTGAGAATTAGCCCTCAATCTTTCATTTGATTTCCTTGGGCAATCTCTGGCAATGTGACCTTTGATGTTGCTGTTAAAGCACCTCCTATTCTCATAACTCCAATACTGGCAGTTAACAGCAATGTGTCCGTGATATCCGCAGCTGTAACACACTCTGTTATCGTACCAATCACCATATTTAGTCCAAACGCTCAGATCAAAGCATTGTTTGGCTTGGTGATATTCTTTTCTCAAACTTGCTGGATTTGGCTTTGAAGCACTGTGGTCCGACCTGCACCACTTATTACCAACATTTTTTAAGTTTTCATTTTTTACTTTTTTTAATTTTTTCTTTTGATTGGATGAACGATCTGATGAACTTTTAATATCTTTTTGAACAATTTTCTCATTGTTAATTTTTTGTTTCTGTTCTGCTTTCTTCTTTAAAGGTTTTTGCTTCGAGCATTCACCCTTTTCAGTTGATTGCAGAACAGTTTTCTGAAATTTTTCTTTTTTATCATCAGATTTTTCATCACAATCTTTCACTTTGACTTTGTCAAAGTTTGTGACATTGTCACTCATTGGAACAGAATTGATTGGTTTTGGACAGGGAAAATTCAAACTATCTGATTTAGTCACAAAACCTATCAATTTTTTCTCAAGTTCATCAATCTTGCTTCTGGAATTCTCAGCTTCTTTTTCAAACTGAGATATTCTTTCAAGATGAGACTTGATTGAATTTTCATTTTCATTTTTCAAATTTTCAAGAACAGATTTTTCATTTTCCAAGACATTTATCTGTTCTTGAAGTTTCACTTCATTAGCTTTCAGATTTTTGTTCTCCAATTTAATCCAGAAATCCTCATCTTCTGATGATTTCTGTTTGCTTTCAAAAACCTTTACATTTTCTTTCAACTTCTTGTTTTCTGATGTCAAACTGTTCATTTTACCCAACAGTTTGTCATTTTCAATTTTCAATTTCTCACAATTTTCTTGTAACATAAGAATCTGTTTAATATCAGCTTGCTTCTCGTCTTCCAACTTCTTGACTTTTGATGTCAAACTTTCCGCATCCTTCAAGAGTTTGTCATTATTAGTCTTGAAGTTGTCACATTCGAAGCATACTGTTTCAGAACATGAAGTTTCATTCTTCATAGGTTCTTCAACCTTCGGCACTTGTTCTTTCTCTATCTTATATATACCTGCACCAAAGATTGTAACAAGATCAAGAGGATTTCTATTATCATCAATATAACAGCCTATTTTCATATCATACACCGAATTTCTTTTTGTTTTCAAACAAACATTGATTTTTTTATTTATTTCTTTGATCACTTTTAAACTCAAATCTTCCAAATTTATTTTTATCTTATCCAATATTTCTCTCTTCTTTTGATAATTTTCATAATCGTGATTTTTAAGTTCGCCGATGAATTCATTCAGAGTTAATTTTGAAAAATTAGAATTTTCTTTCAAATTTTTCAAAAAATCATCCCATTCAACTGATAAACCATTAGCGACTTTGATACCATCTCAGCTTCTGATATCACTATTTGATTTTCCTTCAAATAGTTCATCAAACGATCAAAACGTTTCTCCAAATCATCCAGTTTTTCATCTTTCTTACTCAAAAAGCCTTTGAAACGTTCATACCAAATTTCTTTTGATATTTTCTGATAAGAACTACTAAGATATCCTCGATACCAACTATTCATTCTCTCAAGATCATTGTTTTCTTGCACATCAAAACTCATTGTCATTTTTTCGCAAATCCAACACGTGCTAGTTGACTAATAAGCGAATCAACTATTGATCAGATGAGCAGTCCAGACAAATAACCACAAAAGCGAACTAACAACTGTCCTTGAAGCGGTCCAAATAATGTTCAGATAAGCGATCCAAAATTGACCGTATGAGCGGTTCTAATCAATCGTCCGAATGAGCGGTCTAAAACTTGTTCAATCAAGCGATCCACAACTTATCCGGATGAGCGATTCTAGAACTGTCCGTTCGAGCGGTTCCAAAGATGCTGTTCGAGCGATTCACAAAGTAATTTTGGAGCGGTCCAAGGTAATTAGACCGAATAAGCGGTTCACAAATGAAATTTCGAGCGGTTCAAGACATGTTCATAAAAGCGATCAACTTTCGGACATCATTTTGACGTACAATTTCTTCGAATTTTGACACCAAACTTTCAAGGATTTGTCTAAGTACTATTGCACACAGTCTGTGAAAATTTGAGCAAATTCCGACCGTTAAAACTTTCCGAACTAATAAAAGAAGGTGTAGAAGTGAGAATATCAAGCGAAAATCGAGCTAAACGGCAAGAACTCTTCCTCCTGAGCTCTGATACCACTTGTAGGAACGTTTTCAGACCTGAAGAGTCGTTCAGAAGAGTGCTTAGACTAATTCAGAGGCGGAATTCATTGAGTTAGTCTTCGTAAAGCTTGATTTCACCACTTAACGTCTCCTGTATTGATTAACTGTCAAATTACAAGCTTTTGGAGACAAACGGGCAGAGCTTCGCTGTTACACACACATATACGCTAACTACTGGAACCGCTCATATGACCCCCATATATATAGACCCTCTGGATCGCTTATATTGACATGTCCATATAAGCGACCCACTCATCTCGTCACCAAAGCGATCCATATTAGTGACAAATGAGCGATCCTATATATATAGTGACATATAAGCGGTCCACCTTATATACCCTATAAGCGGTCCTATACAATACAAGATTTCTCGTTTACTGTTCACAATACACTCAGCCCTACCCTAAGACTCGAACGAAGATGTAGTCGACAGACAACTGCACCAACATAATTTGTCCGAATTATTCAAAGTATAAGCAACTTTAAACAACCCATCATCCAAATTAGATTTTGATAACAAGAATTTTCTATCATAGACTAATTTTCCCTGTTTTACTGTTTGCCCCAGAGTTTTTGACTCAGATTTCGACTCTGACGCTGACTCCGACTTTGACTCTTCACTGTCATCACTATCTAACACATGATCCACGACTTTCTTCATCAATTGAGACTGTTGATCAGTGTCAGATGATGTGAACACAACATCAATACTTTCTGGAAGATTGACCGATGACTCTGACTCCCACTGTAAATTTGTAGCCTTTTTGACTCTTTCATCGTTAGGATGTCTAGGCAAATATCCGTTTTCCAGTGGAGGTGGACATCTGTTATAACTGACACCTTTCTTCTTACCAGATGAAGCCTTTTCAGTATCCTTTTTCTTGTCACTCTTACTCTTGTCAGCAATCTTTTCTTCAATACTGACTTCAGCTGCTTTTTCTTCAGTTACCTCATCCTCTTCCCAGACCTTCATGCTCTCAACAGTCGGATAAATCCTGTCAATCACATAGGAAGTACATGAGTAACTTTTCAATAAACGATTTACTCTTTCAGTTTCTATTCGTTGCAGCTCAAGCTTCTGTTCTAAAGCAGCACATTTTTCAATGTAATTGTTTACAACTTTTTGTTTTGTCATAAATGCTCCCTGAAGAGTCTTCATTGCTACAGCTTGCTCTTCACTAGTTTGATTGTACTGATTCATTGCCTTGTTCAGCACATCATAAGACTCCTTCAGTCTGTTTAAGTTGTTAATCAACGTGCTGTTCTGCTTTTTCACAATCTCACAATTTTCACACTTTACCGGAACTTCTTTTGCATCAACTTGTTCTTCAACTTTAAACTTAGGCACTTCTGTCATCTTTTGCCTTCTTACCACCGGCACCTCTTCATCATCACTACTCACCGGTGTCTTAATCTTCTTCTTTTTCTTTTCCTTCTTGACTTTTTCGTCTTCGCTATCACTCTCAGCAAGCAGCTTCATATCTTCTCTGTATTTTCTCGCCCAATACTCTGTATCATCATTACTATCATCTACAATCTTTGCTGTAAATGCAGTGTAAGCTGTAGTTTGATCAGGAACATAATCATCCCAAGTGAACTTTGCCCAGCTAAAACCTTCTGCAAGCTTTTCATCTTCTTGATCAATCAAACAAGCTTTTCCATTTTCTGATATGTAGTTATCCCAGGTAAATGATTGCTTTTGATTTGGATTAACCACACAAGCTCTTTTTCCGGTATCTTCAATCACATCTCTTCCATGTGTAGTCTGAGCTTGATGTTTTTGTTGTTGAGATGATTGACCAACTTGGTGATAAATGGCTTTGCGATAGTAATCGTTGTTGTTGTTGAACGGATTTTGAGCTCCACTTGCTTCTCGGTTTGTGCACTCCCTCTTGAAGTGTCCTTTTTCCCTGCACCGAAAACAAGTGACTTTAGATTTGTCAAAACCTAAATTAGAAACATTCGCATCACGAAGATCATCTCTCCCCGTGATTTGTTTGAACTTCTCAGCTCTCCGTAAAACACTAGCCAAACACCACTTTATATCCATCAACTCCATCTCTTCAGCATCTATCTGGTCGTAGTCTTCTTTGGTTAACATTGGATTGCCGATACGACCTGCAACAAAACAAGTGTAAGATTCCAAAACCATTCCTAATAAAGACATTTGGTTTTTTGCAATATCCTCAGAATAATCTTGATCATTTTCAAGATTCAATACAATGTTGCATTGTAATTTTCTCCCGTTTTTAGTTGCAGAGATGTTCGGATCAAATGATGGAAATGAAGTAAAACTGGTCTTGCTGCTTGATCCAGATGATGGGCTTTCAGAGAAGCTCTTGGCACTCATACCAGTCACAATCTTTGGAGATGAATTCGACGATTTCTCATTTACCCCAGCTTTATAATATAATCCGATATCTTGTTCACCATCGAAATCTTTCATTCTAATCACTTTTCTCTGTTCCATTTCTTGAGCTTCGATCTTTTCGATGAACTTACTGAGCGTCAGATTGCTAAAACCTTTCTTGTTTCTGAGCATCATCAGGTATGTGCCCCAACTCTCATATGGCAACGCATCAGCAAGTTTGTCAATTAACTCTTCATTACTCTTTTCAATACTTAACCTTTTCATATTTGCAAGCAGATTACAATAACGTTCAATAATCTCTCTCATACTCTCATTTTTCAACCCACGAAAAAGATCAAATTCTTTCTTTAGAAGCGACTTCTTGCTTTTAACCATCTCTTCACTTCCCCTAAACTTCGAACGTAACGCTTTCCAGATTGAGTAAGACGTTCCATTATGCTGTAGCAGAACCATGATATCTTCTTTCACTGCCTGTTGAAGAAGACTTAGCATCATTTTCTCATTTTTGTACTTCTTCCTCTCATCATCTCTAAGATCTTTGATTGGAACTGGCTCTTCATCACTATTCAATGGTCGAATATACTTTGTTTCCACGCATTCCCAAGCGTCAAGATAATTCGCTTGCACCCAATTCTCAAACCGACCTTCCCAACCTTTGTATTCTTCAATGTTCATTAACTTGGGAGGTTTTTGCATCGTTCCGGTTTCGCTTTCGAGCATTGTGGTTTGAACAGCAGTGATTGGGGTACTTGGAGTAGCGAATGCGTTGTAAAAATCAGAATCCATGCTTCAAGAATCAGATGATATTTCGGGAAATACCTGAAAACATACAAACAAAAAACACAATCAGTTTAAAGATTTATCAAATAATGGAAACGAACTGGTACTCGAACTGATGAATTTTCTATGCGGACTGAAAGTTGACACACTGAGCGGACAGAAGATTGACACACTGTGCGAACTGCTTTGACCTTTTCAATGACCTGACAAAACCACACTACCTTGAACGAATTCGAATTCAAACAACCTGAACCACCTCTTGTGAACAAAAATCAAATTCAAACTGTGTGAAACAAAATTTACTTTGTATGAACTGATCAATTATCAAAACTGCATGATAATTCAATTCATGTGAACTCAAACTATCTCAAACAATCTCATGAAACTCGACGCCCTTTTGCAAAATCCGATAACAAAAGTATATGTTGATTGGGCCTCACATTCAACCAATTATATGTATAAAAAAATTTTGAGGTGGCCGACAACTTTAAGTCTATAAAAGTAATATGTTGAGATGATTGGACCGATCACAGTTTCACATGTCAAAGATTAACTAACATTCTAATTAAATTCACATGATCTATTTTAAATGTACTGACAGTTTCGTTTATCAATCACACTAAACAATGACATTTGCACATGAATTACTGAATCACTTTAGGTCTGGTCACTTTTAAATGTCTCATGAGCGGTCCTAAACTGTTTTAAAGAGCGGTCCTAAAATTTTACCAAATGAGCGATTCACAAGTGATAATTTGGAGCGGTCCTGACATGACGTCAGCAACGAACGAACTGAATGTAAGCGAAAACTTAATTTGAACCAATTTTAGGCTGATTTAACTTCTGAAAACTTCCAGGTTTTGTTAAAACATGATTCCGCACACACTATGTGAATTTGACGCGATTCTGACCGTAAAAAGTTCAATTTTTTCGAAAAAGAAAGGTGTAGAAGCAGAAAAAATGATGAAAACGAGCTATATATGCGAGATCTCCTCCTCCTTGGCTCTGATACCAATTGTAGGATCGAATTTCGACCTAAACGAGTCGTTCGGAAGAGCTCAACTCCGTTTCAGAGGCGGAAACAAGGAAAAGGATGCGTACACAGCTTGTATCATACTTAAATCCTCTTGTATATTGATTTTACAACGTTTCGATTACAAGGAAAAACCGGCAATACCTCGGTATCAGATCTGAAAGTTGTTACAAATGAAATGAACAATGATCCTATATATACTAGTTTGGGATCGCTTATAGTGACAGTCAAATAAGCGATCCATGTATGTTCATAAAAGCGATCCCACTAAGTTGTCAAATAAGCGATCCGTAAACTTGCTGTAAAAGCGATTCACCATGTTGACTACATAAGCGAACTGACAAGTTGCTGAATAAGCGATTCATATGCAAGCCGTAAAATCCAAATCTCCTCATTGGACCTCTTCATTAATTTGTCCTTTTGTGAACCTTCATGTTATTTGACCTTTATATGGTGATGCTTCATTGGTTCTTGAAATGGTGGATGTTCATTGGACCATCCAAGGGTCCAATCACTAAATAGCCACATTATTACAATGTTCTCATGTCGTTTACTGTTGTTGATGATCATAGTATTTTGATGATGTCACATGATGTCATCATTTTTGGCCAGATCCGCATCGCAACCCAGACTCGACATTAGACGAAGGCGACAGATGACTGCACCAACACCTGTCAATTCCAAGCTTGTGAGTAATAATGTCTTTTGATATACCTGTCATATCCTCATGCTTCCATGCGAATGTAGACATCCTGCATTTCAGAAAGTTAGTTAATTGTTCTTCAATATCCTGAGGAATATTGGTTCCTACGAGCACCGAGATATTAGGATTATCCTGGTCCAGGATTACTCTTTTAACATCCTGCTCCGAAGTCTCCATGATATCCTGGGCCCGCATCTTTAATTGCTATGCTGGACTTGGTTTGGCCGAGGATTTCATTGAGGATGAGTAGCATTCTTTCGCTTCTTGCTGATCACTATCGATTTTGACAACTCCCCAAGGGGTAGGAATCTTAATGCATTGGTGATATGTTGATGGAACGGCCTTCATATCATGAATCCACGGTCTTCCGAGGATGATGTTATAGCAGGATAGAGAATCCATCACACAGAAACGTTGCATCCTGTTGACTCCTTCACTGTGTTTCTAGCCTCCCCGCTGAACCCAACAAGCACGGTAGACTTTGAAGTGATATCCATTGGAGACACATTCATTCTCTTCAGATTTTCTAGTTGGATTATGTTGACGGAGCTGCCATTATCAACCAGTATCCTGCGTACAAAATGGTTAGCCACATATAAGGTTATTACCAGAGCATCATGGTGAGGATCCTGGACAGTATCCCTGTCATCTGCATCAAAAGTGATGACTTTGTCAGTTGTGAGGGTAGTCATCCTGACAGGTTTGTCTCCCCTTTCCGCCTTAGCTTCTTTTGTGTGTCTCTTTGCCGCCGAATACGAAGTCCCACAAATGTCGGATCCTCCCGAAATGAAGTTAATTATCTTGGCATCCGCGGGAGGTGATGCTGCTCGCTCAGGATCCTTCTCAGTATCCTGACCTTTATTCTTCTTTCTTCCCAAGAGATCTTTCAGATATCCCTTGCTTAGAAGATAGCTTATTTCTTTTCTTAGAGCAATGCAATCTTCAGTTACATGTCCGAAATCTTCGTGGAAAGCACACCATTTTGACTTATCTTTCCAATCAGCCTTTTGTTGATTCTTTCGAGGCCACCTAGCCTTATCTCCCAAACCCTGCATAGCATACATTAGTTCAGGTATATTAACAGAAAAACAATATTCAGATAATTCAGGATATTCTTCAGGATCCTCGTCTTCAACAGCATTCACTCTCTTGTTATCATTTCTGCCATATGGCTTGGAGCGATATGGCTTATATGAGGATTCCGATTTCCTGTTAGTCGATTCGTATGTTGAGGATGCATTCATCCTTTCTTGCATTTTCTTGTCATCCTCCAATCGAATATATCTCAGAGCCCTATTACGAGCTTCGTCAAGATTCCTGCAGGGATTCATTACAAGATCCTGATAGAACTGAGAGTCCTTTTGCAACCCCATCTTAAAGGCTTGCACAACCGTTGCAACATCAAGATGTGGGATATCCAAGGATTCTCGACTGAATTTGTTCACATAATCCCTCAAGGATTCCTGAGGTCCTTGAGTTATCCTGTAAAGATCACTGGTTAGTTTTTCAAAACTCCGACTGCAAGAAAATTGGCTATTAAATAAATTCACTAAGTGGGCAAATGATGTAATCGAATGTGGAGGAACATTTAACAGCCATTTCAAGGCTGATCCTGTTAAAGTAGAACCGAAACCCTTGCACAGGCAAGCTTCCTTGAGATCCGGAGGGATAGGGTTGATCTCCATCCTTTCCCTATACTGGGCAATATGCTCTTCAGGATCCGTGGTTCCGTCGTAAAACTTCATGTTCGGAGTCTGAAATCTTTTTGGGATTTCAGCATCACATATAGGATGCACGAACCGAGATATCCTGTGGCTATCCTGGGATACTTCAGGAATTGGCTACACCACCCCAGGTACACTGGATATCATATCCTTTAATTTTTGAAGCTCCCTGGATAATTCTGACGTCACAGTTGTATGCTGCAAAGATCCAACACTGTTAGTGGCAATAGCATTAATATTATTAGACACGTTACCAGTCGGAGGATTCTGCCCATATCCTGAAACATATCCTGAGCTCCTCACGGTTGACATCCTAACCGAGGAGGGTATCTCAGGAGTAGGATTCTGAGGGAGGCTGGGCACAATATTCCCCCTATTATCCTCAGTATACACGGCTGAACTAAAGTTCAAAGCTCTGGGCTGTAATGGAGTGACGATATTCTCAGCAGGTCTGCTCAAGCCGGACTTCAGGAGTTGTATCTCCCTTAACAGCATCTGGTTTGTTTCCTGTTGCTGCCTCATTTGTTCCTGCACACTTCCAAATAAAGTAAGAATTTCATCATTAGAAGCTAGAACAGGAGCAGATTCTTGAACACTGCGGGTAGGGATGATATCCTGAGGTCGTGAAGAGGCTATCGTCCTTGGAGGAGGTGGTGGAAGCACCGAACCAGTAGTGGCAGAAGTCATAGCAGACACAGTAGAGGAACTCGTGTTTGATCTTGAGGCCATTATGGACAAAGTGGCAAAAAGTTTTGAAAATAGAAAACTGATTAGCGATTTCACAAAAATTTTTATTAAAGAGAGCACCACTTGCCCCACGGTGGGCGCCAAATTGTTTTGGTCAAAAATTACCGAAGCAATTAAGTGATCAAATTAGTCAAGTGAGGTAGTGTGCTAAAAAGTGTGTTGAAAATGTGTTGGTTATGTTGTTTGGAAAAACAGTGTTCAGGATACGGCTCAGGATATTAAGCTGTATCTACGATCAAACAATGAGCAAAAAGTAAAGGGGTTGACACGAGATGTACGAGGAAAGCCCTTGATCACTCTAGATCGCCGGCATAAAACCTCGGGAGCTGACAATCGCAGCTGCCTAGTTCTTCTATTGCTTCAAATATCAGGATACAGTGCAGGATATTAACCAGATCGCTAAGTGTTACAATGCTTTGTGTGAGAGTACAAGTTGCGAGAGAACAAGTGTGTGAGTGTAGTGGGTGAAGCCGTGATGTCCTATTCGATCTGGTATACCCGTCTATTTATAGTAATGAAATAGAAACTATAAATCCTATAAACATGGAATACTCCGAATATTCCATTATGAACGTTGTAGACCGAGTAATGCGGCTTCAACGGCTTCATGTGAACGCCTTGGACCGAGTCTCCCGTAGAAAAGGTCTTCATGAACGTTGGGCAACTAGACGCATACTCCTGCACACAACCCGTTAGTAATCCTGAGGATACCATTCAGGATGTTACCAATATCCTAAATGAGCATCCCGGATATGAGCAGTTATCATACAATCAAGATATAAATCAAGATATTTCCCAGGATATGGGCTCAGAATTTCACCCATAACAATAGCCACTCATCGGAAACCATATCCGATCGGATTTCCCGATCAAATGGCCGCAACACTGTCCCTTTTGGGAAGATGCCGGAGGTTTTGAGGGCCGACAAGTGGGCACTGTCGAAAGAGCATATTTCCTTCTCCGGATCTTGGAGAATATTCTGGTGAATGAACGTGGGGGCGGAATCGCCGGAGCTGGATCTTGTCTGCCTTGTCATGTTGCCGGAATATTGAAGAGGGTGAAAAAGGAAGATGAAGTTGAGAGAAAATGTTTACCTTTTTTCTCTTCGGGGATAGTTAAAAGAAGATAAGAATGAGAAGATATAGGGAGCAATGAGTAAATATAGACTGATTGGTTACAAGCAGTCACAACATGGGTCTTATCACTTAATTGCCTCGTTCTCCGGAAAAAAATATAACCGTTAGTGACCAGGATACTTAACGGTAACATTTTTTTGGGACAATTGTTATGGGTGAAATTCTGAGCCCATATCCTGAGAATTATCTTGAATTATATCTTGTTTATATGATACCTGTTCACATCCGGGATGCTGATTCAGGATATTGGTAACATCCTGAATAGTATCCTCAGGGTTACTAACAGATTATGTGCAGGCACGTGGGTTAGAAGCTGGCAACGTTCATGAAGACCTTTTCTACTAAAGACTCGGTCCAAGTCGTTCACAAGAAGCCGTTGAAGCCGCTTTACTCGGTCTTCAACGTTCACATTGGAATATTCGGAGCATCCCATGTTTATAGGAGTTTTAGTTTACATTTCGTTACTATAAATAGATGGGTATACCAGATCGAATAGGACATCACAGCTACACTCACTACACTTACACACTTGTTCTCGCGCAACTTGTACTCTCACACAAATCATTGTAACACTTTGCGATCTGGTCAATATCCTGCACTGTATCCTGAAGTTTGAAGCAATAAGAAGAACTAGGCAGCTGCGATTGTCAGCTCCCGAGGTTTTATGCCGGCGATCTAGATTGATCAAGGGCTTTCCTCGTACATCTTGTGTCAACCCCTTTACTTTTTGCTCATTGTTTGATCGTAGATACAACTCAATATCCTGAGCCGTATCCTGAACACTGTTTTTCCAAACAACTAAACAAGCATATTTTCGATACACTTTTTAGCACACTACCTCACTTAACTAATTTGATCACTAAATTGCTTCAGTAATTTTTGACCAAAACAAGACTAATGAGAGGATTCTTAAAGAAATTGGAGACATCAAGAAACAAAAGAGATCGGCAGAGGATCATTCCCCACTGGTGCCTAGATCTTTGAATTTTGATACTCCGGTGATAACTTCTCAGCCTTCAGTGATTCCAGACGTTCAATATGTGGGAGGACCAAAAGGAGTGCACTACGGATCAACAACAATGACTCAGGCTTCGGGATCACACTTCCAACCAGCAAGATCCCATCCTCAGCATACAGGATCCTTCGCAAGCTCAGGAGGATACCCAGGAGCGCAACAGATTCAAGGGTCCTGGCCGTTTCAAGGATCCTCCTATGTTCCAGGATCCTCCCAGGTTCAAGGATCCTCCTATGTTCCAGGATCCTCCTATGTTCCAGGATCTTCCCAGGTTCAAGGATCCTCCTATGTTCCAGGATCCTCCCAGGTTCAAGGATCCTCCTATGTTCCAGGATCCTCCCAGGTTCAAGGATCCTCCTATGTTCCAGGATCTTCCCGGGTTCAAGGATCCACCTATGTTCCAGGATCCTCCCAGGTTCAAGGATCCTCTTATGTTACAGGATCATCCCAGTTTCATGGATCCTTCCAGATGCCGGGATCCTTAAGGAGTTTGCAATCAGGAAGTTCGGATATCCATCAGGGAGATTTTATTCCAATGCAGACCATTGCTTCTACTGGTCCTTCAATCATTCAAGAGTCCCAACAATATAGGTTCACAACCAATGTTCCTATTTTGAACCCGGTGGGAGGTAACACTTTTAATAATTCTCTTACTACTAATCATGGATTCATGCAAGATACAGGTATCAATCATGCCATGGCCAGAGAATTGCAAAAGTTAAAGGATATGATATCAAGTGTCCCAGGAGTGGTCAACCTATCCCGGAGATTGCAGATGGGAGCCATAAGATATCTCGTTTTGCACCACCAATCTGTGATGCTGAGATACCCAAGAGGTTCCACATGCCAACCATGAAGTTGTATGATGGTTCAACGGATCCTGAAGAACACATAGCACAATACAGGGAGAGGATGGAGATCAATCCAATCCTAGAAAGGTTAAAGGAAGCATGTCTGTGCAAGGGATTTGGATCAACTCTTACTTGATCAGCTCTTAAATGGCTGCTAAGTCTTCCCCCCTACTCTATTACCTCGTTTGCTAATCTAGTTAACCTATTTAATAACCAGTTTGCTTGTAGTGGAAAATTTGAACGTTTAACTAGTGATCTATATAGGATAACCCAGGGTCATAATGAATCAATAAGGGATTATATCACTAAATTTAGTAAAGAATGCTTAGACATTCCTAACCTAGATATAGCCACGGCTGTTGAGGCCTTTAAAATGGGATTGCTTAGGGATTCATTGTTCTATGATGATCTTGTTATGACACCATGCAGGAACCTAGATGAGGTAAGAACTCGGGCACTCTGGTTCATCCAGCTAGAGGATGATAAGAGGATCCAGGAGAGATTAGCAGGATCCTGAAAACAAGAAAAGCAAGGATCCTCGTTCAAGAACAACAAATTCAGGTCCTATAACAAATCTGATAACCAGAATGTGCATGCTGATGATCAAGAAGAGGATGATGAGGATTATCCTCCAATTTCTGAATATTCTTTTTCTGTTGATAACAATGAACTAATCCTTGCGATGCAGAATTTAGGTGATAAAGCTAGATGGCCCAGGAAAAATGACAGACTAGCTGCAACTAAAGATAAATCAAAGTGGTGTGCATACCATGAAGATTTTGGGCATCTCACAGAAGAATGCGTCGCACTGAGAAAAGAAATTGGATACTTGTTGAGCAAGGGGCACTTGAAAGAATTATTGGGAGAAAAAAGTCAAGGACTCAGGATCCTGAAAGGATCCCTGAGAAAGCTCCGGCCCCTCCAGCAGATGCACAAGTAATAAACTTTATTTCTGGAGGATCAGACATTTGTGGCACATCCTTCTCAGCAGCTAAAAGGCATGCAAAGGAAACCAAGATGGATAGTGGAGATAGACCCATTCGAACATCAAGTGTCTCCGAAGGAAAAGTCATAACCTTTGATGAGGATGATCGTGTTGATATCCAGGATCCTCATCACGATGGTTTGGTTATTACTCTCTTTATTTCTAACCATTTTGTTCGCAGGATCCTTATAGATGGAGGGAGCTCTGTGAACATTATCCAGCTTGATGTTCTCAAGAAGATGAATATCCCTGAGTCCGATATCATACCAAGATCCTCTGTGCTTGTGGGATTCAGTGGCGAAACTAAGAATACTCTGGGGGACATTAAACTCTCAATCTATATCGAAGGCCTACATTCTTATAAAAAATTTTGTGTTATTGACTGTTCATCTTGTTGTACTGTTATCCTTAGCAGGCCTTGGATACACGATATGAAGGCAGTCCCATCCACCTACCATCAATGTGTGAAGCTCCCTAGTCCTTGGGGAATAGTGAAGATTGATAGTGATCAGCAGGAGGCTAAGAACTGTTACACTTCATCTATGAAACCAGCCTCAAAATCAAGAGAGCAATAGCAATCAAAGTATCCTCCAAGGGATGTCTTGGAGGCAAGAGAGCAGGATGTAGTAGAAATCCTCATGGATCCTGATGATCCTGAATCTAAGGTCTATATAGGATCAGGGATCCTTCGCGAAATGAAAGAAAACCTCATATCCTTCCTCAAAAGGAGGAGAACTACATTTGCATGTAAACATGAAGATATGACAGGTATATCTAAAGATATCATCACTCACAAACTTGGCATTGACAGGTCATTCAAACCAATCCATCAAAAGAGGAGGAAGTTTGCACCAGAAAGAAATGCCATTATCCAGGAAGAGGTAGAGAAATTGCTCCGAGCAGGTATGATTAGAGAGGTCAAGTATCCAAGATGGTTGGCCAATGTGGTTGTTGTTCAAAAGAAAAATGGAAAGTGGAGGGTATGTGTCGATTTTACGGATTTAAATAAGGCCTGTCCCAAGGATCCTTTCCCATTACCCCACATTGACTCCATGGTGGATGCAACGGCGGGTCATGAACTGTTAACTTTTATGGATGCTTCATCTGGATTTCAACAAATTCAGATGGAACCATCTGATCAAGAGGATACGGCCTTTATGACTCCAACCGGTATATATTGTTATATTGCTATGCCATTTGGACTAAGGAATGCAGGTGCAACTTATCAAAGGCTGGTGAATATGATGTTCAAGGATCAGATTGGAAAAACTATGGAGGTTTACATAGATGATATGGTGGTAAAATCCAGAAAGGCTGAGGATCACCTAAGGGACTTGGAGGAAGCATTCGACATCCTTGACAAATATAACATGAAACTTAATCCTTCAAAATGTCACTTTGGTGTTAAAGCAGGAAAATTCTTAGGATACATGGTGACAAAAAGAGGCATTGAAGCCAGCCCAGAACAAATCAAAGCTTTAGTGAATATCAAATCTCCTGCTAATGCTAAGGATGTCCAGAGGCTAACAGGCAGGATCGAAGCTTTGAACAGATTCATATCCAAATCCTCAGAGAAGTGCAAGGAATTCTATGATATCCTAAGAAAGAACAAGAAATTTGAGTGGACTGAGAAGCATGAAAGTGCCTTAAGAGCTCTCAAGGATTACCTATCCTCAGCCCCGGCCTTGATGAAACCAGAAAAAGAAGATGTGCTATCCTTATATCTTGCAGTATCCTTAAAAGCAGTAAGTGCTGTCCTTGTTAAGGATCACGAAGGTACACAACATCCTGTCTATTATGTAAGTAAGAGTTTACTTGATGCCGAATCCAGGTATTCACACCTAGAAAAGCTTATCCTTGCTTTAATTATGGCATCTACTAAATTAAGACATTATTTTGAAACTCATATTATTATTATTAAAACTAATTTTCCAATTAAGAATGTCCTCAGGAAACCTGAAATGTCAGGAAGGATGGCTAAGTGGGCAGTGAAGCTTAGTGCATATGATATAAGATATGAGCCTAGGACAGCCATTAAATCCCAAGCCTTAGCTGACTTTGTGGCAAATTTCAGTAGTGATTTGCAAAAGGAAGCTGAATTAGAAGTCCAGCAGCTAGAGGAGACCAAGGATCCTTGGATACTCTATACTGATGGATCCTCAAATGTCAAAGGCACAGGGCTTGGAATACTACTAAAATCGCCACAGGGGGACATAATACCCCACTCTATGGCTTGTGAGTTCCAAACCACTAACAATGAGGCTGAGTATGAAGCCTTGATAGCGGGTTTGCAAATTGATAAGCATATGGGGATCAGGTATCTTAAGGTACATGTAGATTCATTGTTAATCACTCATCACTTTAATGGATCCTATGCTGTTAAAGGTGAAAAACTAACCAAATATTTGGAGATAGTCACAGAATTGGCACTCTCTTTTGTTTCCTTTAGTTTGACACAGGTACCAAGAGAAGAAAATACAGAAGCTGATGCATTGGCTAAGCTAGGATCATCTTTGAAGATCCCGGAGGATATAAGTATCCCCATTATCCATATCCTGGCTCCCGCCATCAAGGATCATGTGGCTATGGAAATAGAAGAGGATTCTGCAGTCATCCCTAGTAAGGATACCCTGTTAGTGCACTATTTGTGTGGCCATAGATAGAAATCTAAATGTACATGTAAAGTCTAGTGACTTGAGTTTGTAAAATACCGGACAGAGGTTTCGCTAGGTTTCACTAGGTATCATTAGGAAATGTCAGGTCAGTATACGGTACGGCACGATGTGAAGAAACTGATCACGATCCAAAGTGATGTCATCATTGCATAATGATGACATCATATAAAATATCATGAAATGTTGGATTTCGCTTGAAATGCATGCACACTGGAAGTTGGTTTCGCTTTTACGGCAAGCATTGACCAACTATAAATATATGCAAATGGTCATATAAGCGGAAGTAGAAGACAACCAATCAGAGAACAACTTCACAACCATTCATAACCGTCAAACACGAGCTGATCTTCATCATCTACGTCAAGAACACTCCGTTTACGTCACGTTGATCAGATTTCGAGTGTGTAGTGTGTAGATCGAGTCGAAACTCTGTCCGGTTGTCGTCGTTTCGTAATAAACGTTGTTTAATTACGTCTTCGCGCACGATTACGGTTCGATTTAACGGATTCCGCACGTTAAATCGAATCCACCGCAGATCTAGTGATCGTTTACGATCCGATCCTGTACCTACAAGTGGTATCAGAGCTACGGATGCTCTGCGTGTAATCGTGATTCGAATCGGATGAGTTTCGATAGTTTTCGGTGTGTCGTTAGAGTATTACGAACTGTTTCGGTTCTGTTCGGTAATTCATAGAAGTATTTCGGAATGATTTGATGCGTGTGGATTGATAGTTGATTTGTTTCCATGAATTTCCGTTGATTTTCATACATTCCGAACTGATTCAGATCTTATTCGAATCTAAGTTTGTTCATTTCGATTAGTTTCTGACTGTTTCAATCGGCATTCAATCTGTTTTTAGTTGAGTTCACGGTGATTTCAGTTCGTGTTCCGATCATATCAGAGTTCTACGAACGTGAATTTCAGAATCATTTGATGAACTGTTGGTAAATTTCAGATCACAGAGGTAAAATTAACGGAAATATTTTACAAAACAAGTCTGATATTCACAAACTGTTAACAAATTGTTTACATCATCATACATAAAATTCATATCTGAATTTGTTGTTGTCAATTGCTCGAAATAACAATCTGCAGTAAGCTGCAATTCACAAGTGATCGAAATCGGACGAATTTCGGTGACATTGATTCTGATTTCGATCATTTTCGAACTGATTTAGTAGAATTTCTGATTGATTCGATGTGTTTTAGTGAAGTTAGTTTCATTTCGAACTGATCTGAATGATTTAGTTGTGATTACAGTTGTTTCGGATGAATTTCGAAGTTACTCAATCTGTTCTTGATAAGTTTCTGATCATTTCAGTGAAATCTTGGTTGAAATTTCAAACTGACTTGGTTGTTTCAAACTGAATTTAACTGTTTCAGTTAAGATTTCATTTTACAAAGAAAATCATCAAAAGTTTCGATAACAACATCAAAATTTCAAACACAATCAAGTTTCGCACTATTTCGATCAAGTTTTGGTGTATCGTATGTGAATATCGGACTGATTAGACGATGTTTGGTTAAAGTTTCTACAGTTTCGGATTGATTCGATTACGTTTCGAACTGAGTTTGATCAATTTAAGACTGTTTTAATTGAATTTCGGATCATTTCGATGAGTTTCGGTGAAATTGAATGTGTTTTGATTGATTGTTAATGTGTTTTGAACAAGTGTTGATCTGAGTCAATCTGTTTCAGATTGATTTTCGATTGTTTTCGGACATATTCAGACTGAGTCGATTGAGTTCTAGATCTGAGTTTCAGGTCTGCTTGAAAGTATCGGTTGAGTGTTGTGATTAATTTCGGACTGCTTTCGTTTGAGTTCTGTGATTTCGGATTGTTAAAACAAGTTTCGGGTTTGTTTCGATCAAAGTTACAATCTTTACAAACTGAAAATTGGATGAATTTTGATTCATGTTGATTGTGAGTATGGATAAATTTTTGAACTGTTACGGTTTGTTATACATTTCGGTATGATTACGAACTGATTATCTGAATCCGAGTTCATAATCTGATTAACATTTGAAAATTAAATCGAAGTTTTAGTTCGGAATCTGAAATGAAGAGGTAGATTGTCAGAGAAAAAGTTGTTATTTTGTTACGATTTAGCGATGTATAAAAGTGTGATGACGTGCGGCAGTTACTTGCAGCTGAGTTAGAATAGTTTTTTTTTAGTTACTGTTGTTAACAGCATCTGATATTCGGGCTGGTTTTGTGATTCACGTAGAATAAGGACATTTTATAGTAGGGTTTTGAGAGAAACTAATAAAAAAATATCAATAAAAGGGTTGGAATTACATGAAATTTTGAAAAGAAATTCTTGATAGAAACATTATGGTAGGGTTCTAATATAAAATTCAGTAATAAAAACAAAGTGACAGTTCATTAAAATTTTGTGTGAATTGGTTTTCGAAAAGACAATTTAATAAAATGAAAATGATGACGTTTTCGTAAGTGTTGATTTTGTTCGGTGTTTGCAAAGATAGATATCTAAAAAATTCAAAACAAACAAGTTGAAAGAATTATTGTGTCGTTATTGGACAGATTTGAATCTGATAGGTTTAAGACGAGATTTCTTTTGGGCCGTATATCTTGAGTTTCATCTTAGTGGGCCGATTCTGTTAAGACAGTTGTTTAATAAAGTGGGTTGTTTGATTAGTGGGCCACTAGCATGTGAATTTCTTGATTACAAACGTGTTAGTGGGCTTTGTGGAAATTGAGATTTTGTGAACTTTGAGATAAAAACAAATTTTGACCCAAGTCGTTTGAAAATCAACATCAGTCCGCACACTCATTCGAGCGAATCCACACTCAATTTGTTGTCACCGGTTTATCAGATATTCATCTGATTCATTTGTTTTTGAAAAGGATATTGAACGTGTGTGAATTTTCGTATCATTCGAAAACCTGTTTTCGTGAATCTTTTCATTACCGAAACATGGATTCTGAGTTTTATACTGCACTGAACAAATTTAATAATTTTTCAGCTATCAATGGAGAATCAACTGAAGAATTGATCAAAAGGTATATCGAGTTGTATTGGGAGATGGTGAGATTGAAGATAACCAAGACCAATGAGGAATGGGTTGACAAGTTGGCAAATGTTTTACCGGGTGATATGTGGAGTACGTATTTGTTAGACTTGAAGAAGATATACTTAAACTTGAATTTGAGCGTGTTTATCGAGAAGATTAAAGAGCGAGAACTTGAACTTCAAAAGAATAGTAATGCAGAAACTGATGAAGTAAAATTCAAATCTAAGGAAATCGTTCGAGAGGTAGAGAAGCAGGTTAAAGAAATTTCAGCTATCAAGGTGGAAAAGAAAGCTGAAGCTGTAAAGATGACAGATAAGTGCTCAAACTATGAAAACCTAAAATCAGAAAATGCCAAACTCTTGAGGGATTTAGAGAGTTTGTCATTAGAAAACGAAAATCTTAAAAATTCAGAAAATGTTTTGAAAAATCAAATAAAAAATTCAGAAAGTGAAAAAGTAAAAATGGAAAAAGATTTTCAAAGTCAAATAAAAATTCTTGAAGATGGGAGAGATGTGTTTAGCAAAAACAATATAGAAAAGCAAAAAATGATAAATTCTCATCTTCAGAATATTATCCAACTTGAAAAAGAAGGAGAACAAGCTCAAAAGAAAATCAACGAGCTTGAAAATAAATTGAAAGGTTTTGTGACTTCTTCAGCGTATGTGAATATTTCATGCCCAAAACCGATCAATTCTATTCCAATAAGTGACAGTGTCACAAACCTTGACAATGTCAAAGTTGAAGATTGTGATGAGAAATCTGATGATGTAAATGAAAAAATTGAAAAACAAAAATTGTTTTTAGAATTAAAAGAAAAATTCAAAAATACTGTTTTGCAATCTACTGAAATAGGTGAATGCTCAAAGCAAAAACCTGTTAAGAAGATTGTTGAACAAAAACAAATTGTTAAAAAGTCGAAAAATGTTCAAAACAAAAATAAAAGCTCATCAGATCAATCATCCAATCGCAATCAAAAATCACAAAAATTGAAAAACGAAAACTCAAAAATTGTTGGTAATAAATGGTGCAGGTTTGACCACAGTGCTCAAAAGTCAAATCCAACAATCAAGAAGAGGAAAGAGTATCACCAAGCCAAACAGTGCTTTGATCTGAGCGTTTGGTGTGACAATGGTGATTGGTACGATAACAGAGTGTGTTACAGATGCGGCTATCAAGGACACATTGCTGTTAACTGCCAGAGTTGGAGATATGAGACGAGGAGATGCTATAATTGTCAAATCAAAGGTCACATTGCTAGTGATTGCCCAAGGAAATCAAGTGAAAGATTGAGGGTTAATTTTCAGAAAGTGGCAAATAAAACAGTCAAAGAAAAGCCCAAGGAACTGAAAGTTTCAGAACAGAAAGTCAAAGAATTCTAGAAAAGAAAGTGAAGCTTTCTCAAGGGCAAAAAGACAAACTGCGAAAGAAGAGGAAGAATGCGAGAGAATATCTTGAGAAGATTTTCTCCTCGGGTTCACCGGACAGATCGAATAAGAGTTCTGATGAATCAACTTCCTCAATTGCAAAGTCAAGCAAGATGAATTCATCAAATACAAATCTGAGGACGAAAAAGGAAAAGAAGAAGGTAACATTTGGTGGCAATGAATCTGTTTCTTCGGAAGCAAAGGAGCCACATGTCGGCGATGAATCTGGCTCATCAAAGTCAGACAAACCACATTCAGGCAATGATTCTTGTTCGTCAAAACCAGAAGAGCCGGTTGTGGAGATAAAAACTAAGAATTCAGGTTTAACAATGGATGATATGAACTTTCCTCCATTGATAAACAATAATTCAAAATCATCCAAGGACAGTCAGGCTTGGGTGAAACTTTTCAAATGAAAAACCTGACTTGCCGGAGTTCCCAGGTTGGTAAACGTGGAACATGAATCGGCACATTTCTTGAGAAATTTCACTCTGGTGATTTTTCGTCTTTCAAAGGATAAATCAGGGACATTAAGTTGTACTTGATTCATCTTTCCTACAAGTGGTAATTTGAAAAACAAAGTGATGAAACCCCGAGTTTATGAAATGACACACAAAACTAATTTTCCGGAAAAACCATTTTGATTAAAACAAACTTAAGTGTTTTGAAATTACAATGGGAAAATAGTTTGTTGTGAGGAGGAGTTCTGATTGTTTACGCCAAGTGGATGGAGAATTGAAGTGATTCTCATCAAGTTGTCAAGTTTGTACAGTTTGTTTCAAATTTTTCTAGAAAATCAAAATTGAAACATATTTTGATTTTAGGGGGAGAAAAATTTTAAAAAAATTTGAAAATTTGAAAATGTCAAAAACATTGAAAATTTTAAAAACGAGTTTTGTTGTGAAAAAGAGGAAATGATAGTAAATCAGTGGACTATCACAGCATGCTAAAGATATGTAAATTCTAAATGTGATAAACGATCTCACTAAAGATGTGATGATAGGCTCAGCTAGACTAGTAGATTTGCGATAACGATACAAACTTAAATGAAAAAGCCTAGTTCTAGTGGGAAACATGGTTGAAAGCATAGTACTTAGTTTTGTCCTTCTTGACTGTGTGCCTACTCAGTAATCGCTGAATGCCAAAAAGCATAAAACTGGTTAAGTTTGTGAACTTTCACTACTTTGCTGAAAAATCGCTGTGATTGTGCATTTCATTTTGCAAAGATTTAAACTTGTTTGATTTCTTTATTTTGTTTAAGCATCGGACATCCTCTGCGTATACGGGAGTATCGACCTGGATGTTGTTGCCTAAACGTTCTGCTTTATTTTCTTTGGTGTTTCGTTTAAGCTTTGGACCTCCTCTGCGTATACGGAAGTATCGACCTGGTGGTTAAAGCCTAAACAACTTCAACTTGTTTTATTTTTCTTATTTTGTTTAAACATTGGACTTTCTCTGCGTATATGGAAGTATCGACCTAATTGTTAATGTTTAAACATTCTGCTTTATTTTCGCACATATCACAGTTGATGAAAGTTTAAAGGCATTACTTGAGTTAGTGTATTGCATGATGAGGGGATATGCTGAGATCGTGGGGTCCATAAGAACTTAGTGCATAATTAATATACCTTAAACGTATCGGTAAGCATTTCGAAAGTTTTTAGATTGAGCTTAAGTGGACAACAATATCGTCAATCAACGTGAATCATTTAGAACTTAAAACGATTAGAAGCTTAACGGTGTTGGTGATATGTCTCAAAAACTGATATGATCCTCTTACACAAACTCACAAAAATATGTTTGTACATATTTTATTTCTGCATTTAATTTCTGTCTTTGCGTGTATGTTTCTTATTTTGAAAAATTCAAAAAGATTTTCGACAACTGATGTTGGAGAGCTGATATTCAAAATCCCAAGTGCTAAACATGATGAACAACAGGGTTGGAAGAGTGTGTTTGTAATGTAAAGTGAAGATAAAATTTGAGAATGTTTCAAGTAATTTCTACCCAAAACGTAAAGATTTCGACTTTAATTTCTTGGTAGAGTATGTGCATGAAGCAAAATGAAAGGGGGAGCAAGATTAAATGTCAAATCTTAGAATTTCGGGGCATCATTCAAGGGGGAGACTGCGGTTTCACTTGAAGATGTTATCCAAGGCAGTTCAAGATTAAACATCACAGATTTCTAGCTATGTCCAAGGGGGAGATTGTTAGTGCACTATTTGTGTGGCCATAGATAGAAATCTAAATGTACATGTAAAGTCTAGTGTCTTGAGTTTGTAAAATACCGGACAGAGGTTTCGCTAGGTTTCACTAGGTATCATTAGGAAATGTCAGGTCAGTATACGGTACGGCACGATGTGAAGAAACTGATCACGATCCAAAGTGATGTCATCATTGCATAATGATGACATCATATAAAATATCATGAAATGTTGGATTTCGCTTGAAATGCATGCACACTGGAAGTTGGTTTCGCTTTTACGGCAAGCATTGACCAACTATAAATATATTCAAATGGTCATATAAGCGGAAGTAGAAGACAAGCAATCAGAGAACAACTTCACAACCATTCATAACCGTCAAACACGAGCTGATCTTCATCATCTACGTCAAGAACACTTTGTTTACGTCACGTTGATCAGATTTCGAGTGTGTAGTGTGTAGATCGAGTCGAAACTATGTCCGGTTGTCGTCGTTTCGTAATAAACGTTGTTTAATTACGTCTTCGCGCACGATTACGGTTCGATTTAACGGATTCCGCACGTTAAATCGAATCCACCACAGATCTAGTGATCGTTTACGATCCGATCCTGTACCTACATACCCGATCTTGTTCAGGATCATGGATCCTCCCAATTATGAGATACTTATAACATGGGGAGATTCCTATAGGAGAAAACCCTAGAGCTTTCAAAATTAAGGTATCCCAGTTCACAATTTTAAATAATGTGTTGTATAAGCGATCTCTTGCAGGACCATATTTAAGATGCATTGAGGATCCTGAAATCCAATAAGTTTTAAAAGACTTCCATGAAGGAGACTGTGGAAACCATACTGAGGGCAGGGCATTATTCTCAAGAATCCTGAGGACAGGATACTATTGGCCAACTATGAAAAGAGATGCTGTGGAGTATGCTAAGAAGTGTGATCCTTGTCAGAGACACAACAATATCCTTCATCAGCCGGCCGAAATTTTGCATCCTATATCCTCCTCTTGGCCATTTTTGAGATGGGGTATGGATATAGTTGGTAAGCTCCCTAAGGCACTTGGTGGAAAAGTGTTCATGCTTGCTATGACTGATTACTTCTCCAAGTGGATAGAGGCTGAAGCTTTTGCCCAAGTCAGAGAAAAGAAAGTTATACCCTTCATTAAAAGAAATATTATAACTAGATTTGGTATTCCTTCTGAAATTATATGTGATAATGGTTCCCAATTTATTGGGGGCAGAACTACTAACTTTTGTGACAGCTGGGGGATTAAGATGATAACATCAACACCAGTCCACCCACAAGCTAATGGTCAGGCAGAATCATCCAACAAGATCATCATCAACAATTTGAAGAAGAAGTTTGGATCCAAAAAAGGGAAATGGGTAGAAGAACTACCTTATGTGCTTTGGACTAATAGGACAACCCCCAAGAATGCTACAGGCCGGACTCCATTCTCTTTGGTATTTGGGGCAGAATCAGTGATCCCTACAGAAATGGTGGTTCCAACTGCTAGAACAAGTATCCGTGATCCTGAGGAAAATGATGGGAACTTGGTTCAAGACCTGGATACTATTGAAGAAATCAGGGATCTGGCTAGAATAAGGATGGCCAGTTATCAACAAAGAATGGCTGGTGCTTACAATAAAAATGTCAGGATCAGGAAGTTTCAAATTGGTGATATGGTGTTAAGGAAAGCATTTCAGAATACCACCAATCCTGCTAATGGAAAACTGGCACCAAATTGGGAAGGCCCTTATTTGATTGAAGCTGAGGCAGGAAAGGGGGCATATCGATTGCTGACCATGGAAGGTGATTTGCTACCTAGAGCCTGGAATGTTGTCCATTTGAAGAAATACTTCATGTGAGCAGAACCAATGATCCTCACATCATAAGTATCCTTGAAGGGTCCTGAAAGCACCGATGAACCTTACTTTGGTAACATCCTAAACTCAAACTATTTCATTTTCTTATTTTCCCATATAAGGATAAGGATCATGCGTCCTCTATCCATCTTTCACATGATTCTGAGTTTTGAAGGTTCAGGTATCCTTAGCAAAATGTTGGTTATCCACAGAAGCAAAGTTCCTTGGGTTTGACCCCAGTTATTTGGGCATGACCCCAGTTCCGCCTGTAGCGCATGATGATCCGGGTATAGTTCATGGCAGTGGGACCAGTACTCGCTTTAGGGGCTGATAATTCCATTGTACTGGCTATACCTAGGATCCTACGTATAATGGTAGATGTACCATACATCCGTTCATAAGGTTTCTAACGTTTTCACGTTAGCTAAGGTTTTGGCATTTTCATGCCACTAAGTTTGGATAGTCGCCAGTTAGGGCCATACTCCAGTTTACAAACGATCCTTGGGCTTGTCCCCAGTTATCCTTGGGCTTGTCCCCAGTTACCCTTGGGCTTGTCCCCAGTTATCCTTTGGGCTCGTCCCTAGTTGCTAACCTTTATCTTATATTGGCTTAGTCCCAAGTTATGTTATATTTCAGGTCTTTGAAGTTAAACAACCAAGGATCCTTGATCCTTACTTCTCTCTAAGGTTTGTCTTATAGTTATCCTAGTTATGGTATTAAGGGTTAGGATCCTAACTTGGATCCTCAGGTATGATCCTTAACTATTTTAATTTTGTTCATTGTTTATTTGCATAACCCTTGTATTTTGACAACTAAACCTGTGATCCTTAAAATTTACTACTTTTTGGGATTTTTCAACTATAGGATATTTGATCCTGGATCATATCCTAAATATTTTCTATCTAACTTATTCAAGATTTCTTATTTAGACAAGTGTATATCAAAGCAATTGAAAATTAAAAGATGAACAAGGATAACAACACAAGATAAGCCACAAAAGATTAAAGTTATTTTATTAACAAAGTTTAAACCACCAAAAGTTGTCAAGATTGCCAACCCACGTTTCTACCAGCAAAACGTAGCCCGTCCACATGGGTTGGCAAAGGGTGTCCATTGTTTACGGGTCTTTGTAGTGCAGAAAATAAAAGACGGAAGGATAACGAGTGGCTTCATCCCCCAAACAGAGGATCCATCCACCACCCATTATCCTGCCTATTGTTCAAGGATCCATGATCCTTCACCCTAGAAACTACTGTCTAAAGTTATACAAGTTCTGACGATAAGGATCCTTGATCCTAGAAGCTTTACTTTTCATAGTTTCCTTATTCAACAATAATTTACAAGGATATAGAATCCTAACTTGGATTCTCTGTTATGTTATATTCTAACTTTTTTGAAGCTGTAAGTTGTCTCTTATCCTTTTTGGTTAAGGGTCATTGATCCACATTTGTTCCAACACTTCAAGTTTTCTGTTAAAAGTTTAACATTATCATCAGATTTCCAATAACTTTCCAGTTGTTTGGCGATGATATCTTTGAAAATAGAAAGCATACATGAAAAATAAAAAGGGAAGAAACAACTATAGATGTTGCTAAAAAAGTTTAATGTTATTACCTATTCATTATGTATCAAATCATCTGGCCTGAATTTCACCAGCAAAACCGTGGACCATCCACCCAGGCCGGATAAGGCTATCTAATAGTTAAAGTGTCTATGCAGAAATTAAAGTGCAGGAAGGTTAATAGCAAACTGTGTGGAAGGATTCATTCTCCACGAACGGAAGGATCTTCTGATCTGTAAAGGCACTTGAGGAGTATCTCTAACTCTATATTTTGCAATGATGATTATAGCAGGTCTTATCAGTGAGGACAGGCAGTGTAACAACTAGTTACCAGTAGCAACGGCTAGTCCGCTTCTGATGGAAATATGACAGCTGTGAATCCTTATCACAACTGCCATATTGGGGGCAATTGTTAGGGCATGAATTTTATGCTAAGGATCATATATCCTAAGACTAGGCATGGATCACGGATACTTAATGGCTGATGCAGAGAGTCTGAGGATCCAGAGTCTGAGGATCACGAGTCTGAGGATCCAGGATCCTTAACAGAACTTATGTTTTGTTACAATTGTCACGTTTTTAATGTGTAAATGCAGAAAATGGACGTAGTGGACTACTTCTTTGCTGGAATCTCGTGGAATATGCTTTTAGGCACGTGCATATTGAAGAAATAACCGTTTGTGGTGGTCATGGGTGACTTCCACCTTTTTCGGGAAGTTAGTTAGTTGTTTTTTCTTATCTTTTTAAGGGGAAACAAGCTCATTAGAGGCACAAGTCGTGCACACCACAGAAAATACACACAAAACACGAATTCTCTGCAAACACTTAGCAAAAACACACACTTACACTAGAAATTCATTGTATTGAGCTTGTTTTCTTCCGAAGTTGTACAAGGATCACGGCTGTTTTTGCAATATAGTTGGTGATCGGTAGTTTCCATCACCCAAGGTTTTTTATGCCGGAGATCTTCTAAAGATCAAGGGCTTTTTCCTTGTATAAATCTCGGTGTTCATCGTTGATTTCATATACTTGTTGTTCATACAATTAACCAAGCATCATACCTCACAAAATCAGATTTCGTTGCATTATCCTTGTGTGATTTTTGACCAAAACACTTATATCTAGCAGTATCCTCAAAAGCAGTAAGTGCGGTCCTTGTCAAGGATCACCAAGGTACACAACATCATGTCTATTATGTAAGTAAGAGTTTACTTGATGCTGAATCCAGGTATTCACACTTAGAAAAACTTACCCTTCCTTTAATCATTGGCACTCTCTTTTGTTTCCTTTAGTTTGACACAGGTACCAAGGGAGGAAAATACAGAAGCTGATGCATTGGCTAATCTAGGATCATCTTTGAAGATCCCGGAGGATATAAGTATCCCCATTATCCATATCCTGACCCCTGCCATCGAGGATCATGTGGCTATGGAGATAGGAGAGGATTCTGCAATCATCCCCAGTGATGATACTCAATCTCATTCAAGATCATGGATCCTCCCAATCATGAGATACTTATAACATGGAGAGATTCCTACAGGAGAAAACCCTAGGGCTTTCAAAATCAAGGTATCTCAATTCACAATATTAAATAATATATTGTATAAACGATCTCTTGCAGGACCATATTTAAGATGCATTGAGGATCCTGAAATCCAAGAAGTCCTAAAGGATTTCCATGAAGGAGATTGTGGAAACCACACTGGGGGCAGGGCATTATTCTCAAGGATCCTGAGTATTGGATACTATTGGCCAATTATGAAGAGAGACGCTGTGGAGTATGCTAAGAAGTGTGATCATTGTCAGAGATACAGTAATATCCTTCATCAACCGCCTGAATTCTTGCATCCTATATCCTCCTCTTGGCCATTTATGAGATGGGGGATGGATATAGTTGGTAAGCTTCCTAAGGCACCTGGTGGAAAAGTGTTCGTGCTTGCTATGACTGATTACTTCTCCAAGTGGATAGAGGCTGAAGCTTTTGCCCAAGTCAGAGAAAAGGAAGTTATATCCTTCATTAAAAGAAATATTATTACTAGATTTGGTATCCCTTCTGAAATTATATGTGTTAGGGGAGGATTTCCTAATGACCTGTGATCCTCATGTGTTATCCTGTTTAGTGATCCTCCTTTCTGTGACAGATAGTGATCCTCAGAAGTGCTTCAGGATCAGGATCATGGATCATCCTAAGGATCCTCATACTAATGATTGTTCACTTTGAATTCGGTATTGTTTTGCAGGAGTAACAGCTTGGAGTTGGTCTTGGCAACGTTCCCGAAGAATATTCCACGGTTATTCCGCACGTGCTTGACTGAAAATGGACGTTATGGAGTCATGGGAAGGCTTGCATGAATTGCGGGATATTAGTTAGCATAGTTAACTTCTATTTTTAAAGGGGTAGTGAGCTAGTTTTAGAAACACTTGGCTAATTTTGGCTACACACACTCGTACAACCGCAATCTTCAGCTTACAGCAAAACACTTAGCAATTTTCATACATTTCTGCACGATACACCATAGTGATCCTTGTACCTAGCTCGCTATCATCCAAAGTTGTAAAGAATTATTGTTCAATTTGAGTTGGTGATCGGTAGTTTCCATCACCCGAGGTTTTTTATGCCGGAGATCATTCATTAATTAAGGGCTTTTTCCTCGTATAAATCTTTGTGTCACTTGTGCAATTCATTTCTAAGTGATCCTTATTGTTGTTTGCCAATTCAAGCATCATACCCCGTAACAGAGAGTTTGGTTGCATTATCCTCGTCTGATTTTTGACCAAAACAATATGTGATAATGGTTCCCAATTTATTGGGGGCAGAACTACTAACTTTTGTGACAGTTGGGGGATTAAGATGATAACATCAACACCAGTCCACCCACAAGCTAATGGTCAGGCAAAATCATCCAACAAGATCATCATCAACAACTTGAAGAAGAAACTTGGATCCAAGAAAGGAAAATGGGCAGAAGAACTACCTTATGTGCTTTGGGCTGATAGGACAACTCCTAAGAATGCTACAGGCCAAACTCAATTCTCTTTGGTATTTGGAGCAGAATCAGTGATCCCTACAGAAATGGTGGCTCCAACTACTAGAACAAGTATTCGTGATCCTGAAGAAAATGATGAAAACATGGTTCAAGACCTGGACACTACAGAAGAAATCAGGGATTTGGCAAGGATAAGGATGGCCAGTTATCAGCAGAGGATGGCTAGAGACTACAATAAAAATGTTAGGATCAGGATGTTCCAAGTTGGTGATATGGTGTTGAGGAAAGCATTTCAGAATACCACCAATCCTGCTGATGGAAAATTGGCACCAAAATGGGAAGGACTGTGACAACCCGGATAATTAAGGTTAGCATTGCTTGAAATCCCACAACTTGAGGCATGTGCCTCTATGTTTATCTGCCCATCTCGTACACTATACATGATTACGTATGTCTAACTGATCATTTATGCATGAAAGTGCTAAATGTTATGTGTGTTATTCAACTAATTAAAAAAAAAAAAACAAAACAAAACCATATGAGATTTTGTGTTTCATCCTGCTCTCGGCCCAAACTTAGAATCACCGGCCCACTTAAGGTTTGAGGGTATTATAATAGCATGATACGTAGACTTTTGATACTTCCCATTATATCAACACATACGAGCCCTAAAACCCTCTAAGTGTGCGACGACAATAGCAAACCCCCCCCCCCCTCGAGGCCTTCTGCTATCGGATCCATCAATTCGGTTAGTGAAATCACCTTTGAACGGATTCCTATTTGATGATTTTATTATGTGCGATCGGGTTTAATAAATTAAATATATATACATATATATGTTGACACATGCCGATGTTGTATTCTTGTTAATGTGAAACCTTTTGCTAATATTTAAGATTATGTTGATGGGTTTGTTTTGTTATCTTGATTGAATTAAATGAGGTAGTGTATAATTGATTGAATGTTAGTCTATTTGATACATAGTGATCTGTTATTGCTTGGACACATGAAAGCATGATGTAAAGGTTACTTGACAAACCGATTAAGCTATGTCGAGTAATGAGAGGTATATGGTTATTTGGTTTGGGGCGGTGGTTGGTAAAAACTGATTTGCTTATTATACGGCATAGGTTAATGAATCGCACACACACATTTAGTTGGGCCTTACACGCTAACCGGGCTACATGAATAATTAGACGTATGTTGATATGATCGAGCCGCGTGTTCTATTCTATTCGGATTGCATGTTTGACTAGTGGATCAACCGTTTTGGGCCGCCTATTATTATGAGTGCCATAATGGTTTGTTAAGTGGTTGTTGTCTTGTATGACAATTTATAGTGGAGTAGGTATTAAACAAAGTGTAAATTGTTCGATGACTGAATACCTGGAATGTCTTGGCAAATTCATAACCTACATGAGTTGACTTTAGGTAGTAAATTGAGATAATCTGGTAATGCATTTTGATGGATTTCACTAATGGGTTGCACATGTTTAGATAAGTATGGAGTCCCACCATGTGGTTATGGCAGGTACTATGTTTTTTAAAAAAAAAATACTAAGTGGATGTGTGCTTATAAATATAAAGTGTGTGCATGTTAGTAAGTACTCGAACAATACTGTTATTGCATGTGAGAGTAATTATGTATTGGTAATATGTTGTTATTGCATGAGAAGATAAGGATCGGCCCATGTGACAACATGATGAGCGGTTAAATCATATATATGTATATATATATAGAGTTTATCAAGGTTGTCGGCCATTGCTTATAATTTCCTTGTGCATTTAATTGTGATGATTAATTTGGGTGTGGAATGATTATCGACTGCCTGCTAGTGATGATTAAGGAAACATGGCTTGCTGGTGATGAATACCTCACTAAACTATTAAGCACTATCAAGAAACCTGTAGGTGACAAGTGAACCTATCGGTTATGTGTGCTATGAATGATTGTTATCTATTGTATGATAATCCTTGCTAAGACTACACATTATAAACATGCGTGAACAACGTGAACGTAAACTGATGTCGTGTACCTGAACATCATAGGCATTCACTGATTATGTGTGATCAAGTAACTAATCTAACCGAGCAAAATCTAAGGTGAGTTCACTGCACTTTTCTAAGCATGCGTCCCGGTGGTTTGGGACATCTGGTAAACGTTTCTAAAGGGAATGCTGGGTAAACTGTTTATTTGGGATGTTGGTTATTGAACACAGTATAAATCATGTAAGACCCCATACATCTACCGTGTTGCTGAAGAAGCAACGAGGTATTTAGTTGATAGCGCTATTAGGTTTGGCACCCTCACACCGGGCCGAAAGGACGGGCGTGAACTAATTACCTGGACTTCATGACCAATGCCTAGTTAGAGGCATTGGGGTTGGGCATTCTCATTGTGTACATATAAGACTCCTTACATCTATTCAAGGTTGTTTGATACCTTGACCTCATGACCAATGCCTAAATGGAGGCATTGGGGTTGGGCATTCACATCTAGTCGCCACATACGGTAATCGAGTAATAACAACATCAGGTCAAATTGTTGAACTGTAATATACACATATTTGGTAACTAAACTGGTTAACAAAACTTTGAACTCACCAGCGTCGTCTGACACACTTGTCTGCATGCTTGCAGGTCTATAGGGTTGTAACATTGGAACTTGCTGTCTGGAAGGCTGGAGTGGTCATGGGTCGAGATACATGGAATCGCAACACAAGACTAATGGTTTTTACATGTGGTTTATAAACACTTAACAAATGAATTATGCTTCCGCTGTATACTGTGAATTATTTGTAACGTCGTAACATTTAATGTTAATCAATGAAAGGTTTATTCAAATATGTCTATGTGTTCAATGTGATTGGTGGCTAGATCCTGATACGTCACACGCCCCGCAGTGTTTCCGCAAGTGGTATTTTGGGGGTGTGACAGTTTGGTATCAGAGCCACTGGTTATAGTGAACTTGGTTTTAAAACGTTTTTATAAAACCAGACTATAACCGAACAGATCCGAAATCGACCATGACACTCGGCTCCAGACTGCAAGGTTCGTCTCTCGTACAATCATTGTACTGCATAACTAGTGAACATTTACGTATGATATTACATGTGATTGCATGTTTAACACAACAGTATGAACTTACGTATTACTTGCACGTGTTATATGACTATTAGGGTGGTGTTTCCCTAAACATTCATGACTTACGTTTCGTGATGTTCTTTGTTTGCTACTCGAGTTTGAGGAGCCATTTGACATGAGTTAGGAGGAGCTGAGATGAGCATGCAAATCACAATATTATTGTGGGTGCACACATAATAATAATGTGGGGTGCATGCAAGTCCCAGTGAGGCTTAACAAGTGAAAAAGGGGTTCCGTTATTTGATCGATGTGAAACATAACAGTCTATAGGAGTCAAAGCAGTGATTGTCTCTTACTTGAACATGATCTTTTCACTCCTTTCTGAGCCCTCACAAATCTTGATACTATCGAGTATTACTTGAACACACATCTGAACGCCTAGCGAGACGTGTTGAATGTTAGGTGCTTGCATGAACGTACTTGAGTAGGTCTATACCTTTCTCGCTTCTCTTCGTTTGCTAGAACTCTATGTATTGACGTCTTAGGCTTCGAAGTGTGATCACTTCTGCAACACTCTCGCAACATACCATGTATTACTCAAACAACTTGCAACATTGATGAGCAAGAGGATGAGTGTAGTACTTTACCGACCTCAGTATTTGGACGAACTCGATTTCCAGCAACGAGCATCGGCAATTTGACTCCAATTGAATCTTTAACCCTAGACAACAACTTATGGGAGTCGACTTTTACGAATCAATCGGGACATAAACGATGACAATTGACCATGATGTGGAATGTGTAACTGCCAGCACAATGAGCAGCGCCTTGGAACGTGGCACGGAATGTGAAGAGATGGACATTGTTGGTGAAAGATCCTAGGACTCCATTTCGAGCAACAGCATTAGAAGCAACAGTCACGATGACAGCAAGGTACTCGCAAATCATGACCTTCGGTATGGAAATGATGGTGGCTTCAATAGGGAATGGCCGATGTTAAGGCAAGACGCCAACAACCCAAGGAGCAATGACAGTTTTCGGGAATTCTAGTAGCAGTAGCAACAACACTGGATATGGTACTCGCGAAGGACATTTAGGATTGGCGTGGGAGATGTCAGGATTATAGCAACATGGTGGCCTACACGTTCTTAGTAACTAATCGATTCGTCACTGTTTTGCTTAACCCTGATGCTTTTTGAAACCGAACCTGCTGTGGAATCGGCTGATGGCAAGTCAGATGAAACCGCATATGTTAGTTGGGATGCAAACTCGACCTTGTGGGACAGGTATTCGACACCGATCCTCTTTCTACTATCCTTGATGGCTACAATGCAGTAGTTAGTGTCGACTGATTATCCAGAACTCGCGTGAATGTACCCAGCGGGGAGAAAATTTTGTGTGATGAATTGTTATTTGTTCTAAAGCGTTAGACTGGTGCAAGGGTTAGCGCCAATTTGGCTATAAGGGCCTAGAAGCGTGTACAGAGGAATGACCCCGCTATATTAGCAACCGTTTCTGATGATAAGGCTAAGGAAAATAGGATCGGGGATCCACTAATTGTGGTGACTCATCTCAGTGTACCATTCGAGGAATCCCAGTTGATCTCACGCCAGAGGCAGCTCCGGATACTCGTACTCTTACCGTCTCGCGCCAGGTGGGTTGCAAGAACTATATAAGCTACTACGAGAACTGTTGGACAAGAGTTTTGTCGGACCTGGTTTCCGCTTTGGGAAGCCCCAATTACATCCGTGAGGATAAGACTTTTTGTGTGGATATTGATTATCGAGAACTCATCAACGTGGCAGTTGAGAACCGTTTGCCTCGACCATGTATTGACAACCTGTCGACTAGTTGCAAGGGACGAGCTTTCATTCGAGAATTGATTTACGGGTGAACTATTATCAGATGGAAGTCCAAGGGGAGAACGTTCTTAAAGCGGGTTATCAGACGCAATTCAGCCACACGACTTTGTATTCCATGACCATTGGAGTAATTATCACACCAGCAGCTTTATGGGGCCATGTGAACCGACCATGCTATTGGGTGACGTTTTGAATCCTTTTCAGGAGAAAAGAGCATCATGGATAGCTTTGTATCTTATTTGAGAGCTCCTGAGGGAGGAGCCACACCGCGAGAAGTCTTAATAAATGTAACTTCTGAATTCGAGAGGTAACCATTTTGGGTCATGTAATCAACAAAGTGGGAATGCACGTGAATCTCGCTAAGACTCGTTTGAGGATACAACAATTTCTTGGTCACGCTTGATGCTATCTCAGATTAATCGAAGGATTTTCGGAGGTCGCGTAGCTTAAATCTCTTTACCACAGCCGGGTGTTGTGTTCGTGAAAGGCAGGACAGGAGGATGTCCTTTCATCTTTCGAATCCCAACTCTGCAATGCGCTGAAACACCGTCCCTAACCGAGGGTGCGGGTGATTCGGTGGTATATCATTATGGTTCGAATCAGAGTCCCAGTTACGCATTGACACAACGCGAGAGAGTGATGATTTACGTAATGGAGTTCCAAAGAGGAACTGCACGACACCTAACCAGTAGTGGAAACCATGGTTTTTGGATTTACTTGTAGGCATTACTTGGACGGTACCGAATGCGTTACTAAGACCGATCACAAGGGCCTCCCGTGTACTCTGGTTTCAAAAGAGCTAAATCAGTAAATGGCATCGTTGGATGGAACTTTTGGGAGGATTACGACTGTGGAACTTGAGCGTGTATGAGCTTGGTAGCTCACTGTCGACTTTACCTGATCAGATTCGCTCTGCTCAAGCTGGGGAGCTGAGGGGAGAAAATTTTCAAGTTGGACCCATGCGGGGCACGGAGGAGCAACCTTGGTAGGCCGGACGATATTCGCTACCTCATGGAACGAATGTGGATCTCATTATTCAGTAACTGTAGGAAATTTGTGTTATGCAAAGCACCCCGGCCTCGATACTCTAACCGTTTGGGTTTTGATGAGAGACATTAGGATTTATAAGCCTTGTACTGGTAATCGGGCATGAAGGCCCACCTAGCTATTTATGGGAATGATGTTTGCCTTGCCGGGAAGTCAAGATACAGTATCAGCAACTAGAAACACCCATATGGAAATGAGAACAGACTGTCGTGGAATCTGGCACTAGTCTACCTGCAACTCGAAACAGAAACAGTATCACTGGGGTGATCGTTGATTGCCTCCCGCTACCAGCACGTCTTCTTGTAATTAAGGAAACGGTCCAATCTTCACAGCTGTGAATGCTCCTCTGAGGGAGGCAGCTTTTAGGCACGAGGTGCCAACTCCTGTTACCTCTGGTTTTGATCTAAACCTGATTTATGATAGGCATTACACAACACACTTGGCTCACGTCTAGACATGAGTATTACTTATCACTGTAGAACAACCGAGCAGAGTAACGAACCATCCGGACACACGAAGACATGCTGCGAGCATGTGCATGATTGATTTTAGTAAACATTTGGAAAGGACACTTATCTTTGGGAGAGCTCTACTGCAGCTGTCACCATATTAGTACGCATACAGCTCTGTTTGAGGCATCGCATGGACAGTAACGCTAATCTCCTTGTTGGATTAAGGTGGGTGACGACCTAATCACAGATCCAGGACTTGTACTCGAAACTCTTAAAGATTGCTTGGATCGGAAATTCTTTGATGGCAACGCGTGACTGTCAGGAAAGCTGATAAGTTTAGGAAACACTGGGAGTTCGCTGTAGGCGAACGTGTTGTAATCGAAAGTCTCACACTGGGAGGGTGCGGTACGCTATGGAAAACGTGGCAAGCTTAGTTTACAATGCATTGGAACAGTCAAAATTCTGGATAGAATCGGTGACATACCTCACAAGCTCGATCTACCGGACGAATTAGGAAACGTTAACAATGTCATTTATGTCTCGAACCTATCAAAGCGTTTATTCGATGAAACACCTGTGATACCCTTATTAGAACCTAAGGCTGACGGCAAGTTGCAGTTGTCGTGGAATCTACTGAAATCATGGACCAGGACGTCGGGATTCGTTAGCATAGCCGAATTCCAATCGTGAGAGTTCCTTGGAACTCAAAACATGGACCGGATGTCACGTGGGAACGCAATGATCGGAGTAGACTCTAGTATCCACAGTTGTTCAAACGGTTGCATTAACTTATAATATCATTGCTGAATTTCGGGACGAAATTCCACTTCAAGTTGGGGATGATGTGACATCTGAGCAAAATCCGCAACAATCTTGATTTCTCACTTCATTCTTCTGTGTTTACTTGTCAAATTTCGGGGCGAAATTTCTTTCAAGTTAGGGATGATGTGACAACCCGGATAATTAAGGTTAGCATTGCTTGAAATCCCACAACTTGAGGCGTGTGCCTCTATGTTTATCTGCCCATCTCGTACACTATACATGATTACGTATGTCTAACTGATCATTTATGCATGAAAGTGTTAAATGTTTTGTGTGTTATTAACCTAATTAAAAAAAAAACAAAACAAAACCATATGAGATTTTGTGTTTCATCCTGCTCTCGGCCCAAACTTAGAATCACCGGCCCACTTAAGGTTTGAGGGTATTATAATAGCATGATACGTAGACTTTTGATACTTCCCATTATATCAACACATACAAGCCCTAAAACCCTCTAAGTGTGTGACGGCAATAGCAACCCCCCCCCCCTCGAGGCCTTCTGCTATCGGATCCATCAATTCGGTTAGTGAAATCACCTTTGAACGGATTCCTATTTGATGATTTTATTATGTGCGATCGGGTTTAATACATCAAATATATATATATATATATATATATATATATATATATATATATATATATATATATATATATATATATATATATATATATATATATATATATATATATATATATATATATATATATATATATATATATATATATATATATATATATGTTGACACATGCCGATGTTGTATTCTTGTTAATGTGAAACCTTCTGCTACTATTTAAGATTATGTTGATGGGTTTGTTTTGTTATCTTGATTGAATTAAATGAGGTAGTGTATAATTGATTGAATGTTAGTCTATTTGATAAATAGTGATCTGTTATTGCTTGGACACATGAAAGCATGATGTAAAGGTTACTTGACAAACCGATTAAGCTATGTCGAGTAATGAGAGGTATATGGTTATTTGGTTTGGGGCGGTGGTTGGTAAAAACTGATTAGCTTATTATACGGCAACGGTTAATGAATCGCACACACACATTTAGTTGGGCCTTACACGCTAACCGGGCTACATGAATAATTAGACGTATGTTGATATGATCGAGCCGCGTGTTCTATGTGACAACCCGAAATCTAGAACCTTTCGTTGTGTCGTGATGTAACTTGCTTGTACATTATGCGATTAGTTGAATGATTAAACTTAATGATAATGTGAACCTTTTTGTGTGATATGTGCTTGTTATGTGCATTGTATATATTTATACGTGTTATATGCGAACCGAGAACCCAACCCGAGAACAAAGAACCCGACTCGAGACCATGAGGTCTCGAGTGACTAGTAATCGGTTTTGGGCCTTGGGCCGAGAACCTTTGGCCGGTTGGGCCTTTGGGCCGTGAACCCCCACTCGAAACCCACTAAGGGTGCACACTCTTGGAACTTGACTATATATACCATACCTTAGTTAGTTTTTGCCATTTGTTGAACATTAGAACACACACACACTTCTATCTTCTCTCCCACTAGAACTCTAGCACACAAACACATTTCCAAGACTCTCGGATCCACTCGGTTGACACAAGAAACTCTCGGATTTGGAACTTTGCTCGACACACACACACACCTCACCAACCGGTTAGTATCTCTCATGTTTATGGTTGATTTTTGTTGTGTTTTGTGATGAATAAATAAGATGATGTTTATGGTTAGAGATTACATGATGTTCTTGATGCTTATGATGATTCTAATATGCACAATGTTGATAACCGGTTAACATATGTTAAAAGATGAGTTGTGATATTTTGTGTCTAAATGCTTGATGTTGAAAAATAGATTCATTGTATGTTAAAAATGAATGATGAAATCGGTTTACATATGTCATGAAATCGGCTAAGGAGTATGTTTGTCATGTTAGGATGCATGCTAGTAAATTGTATCTTGATGATTGTTCATAGTTTTGTTTGAATAAGGGTTGAATACTTGATGAATATGCTTTGAATATGTGAAGAACACTTTGAATGATAGTTAAGAATATGAAAACCCTTGTGATTTTGATCCATCTTTGACTAGTAACCTGATTAGGAAAACTGTTAGTGGAATGCTATTGGTAGTTTCCTGATTTGGGCCTGATTATATTGTACTAATGGGACTGATACACCTGCATCAACACGTGAACTTGAAAACGACAGGTTACCGACTCGCAATCACCCGTTGCGACTCGCAACCACAGCGTGATGACTCGAGACCACGCGGTTGCGACTCGCAACCATACCAGGACAAGCCGAGACCACAGGTTACGAGTCCCGTTGCGACTCGAGACCTCAGCATGATGAACCGAGACTACGGTTGCGACACCGGTTGCGACTCGCAACCATCCATGATCAACACACAGCATGACTCGAGACCATGCTTGCGAGTCCGGTTGCGACTCGAGACCACACTTTTTGGGCCTTAGTTAATGGGCCAGACTGATGGGCTTCTGTGTTAGCTGCTTTTACGTGTTTGGGCCTAAGTAGTTGGGCTGAACTTGTGAACCGTATGTGCTACTGTTGACTGTTAACTGTTACTGCTAAACGTGCTTGCCAAACGTGTTGAACTTTTGTACACTACTTGGTTCGAATCTGATTATACGTGATATCCGTGTTAGGACGTTATTGACTACTTGCGACTTGATTGACTTTCTGTGTTTGACTGCCGAGCAAACCAAGGTGAGTTCACACCCTTACAAAGCATGGGATTCCCTGGGTTGGGAACGGGGTTAAGGAACGTGGGTTCCTCGTCTACCTTGGGTAGGACGTCAGTGGTTCAGGAATGTGATTCCTCGTCCGGATGGACGGATAAACGTACTAGACTAAAACTCTATCACGAAGTCCCTCCTTTTTGTATCGACTAATCGCCGGGCCAATGGCGAGCGGGTCATTAGTTAGATAGCGCTATTTAGGTCTGACAAGCCTCACACCGTGCCGCAGAGGACGGGCGTGAACTAATGGATCTGGGGCACGTCAATGATGATAGACATTGATGTTTTTCAGGGCACATAAACATGACTACAGTCAGCAATCGATACGGTAACGAGTCTAGTATACACATGGGGTAGTCCCCACGGCTGGAGAGCCAGATGAAGTACATGGGGTAGCCCCCACGGCCGAAATGCCTGATAACTACATGGGGTAGCCCCCACGGCCGGAGTGCCGGAGTAACTGGGAACGAACATGTCACGTTTTTAAACTATGGGGTAACCCCCACGGCAGGATGCCAGATAAAGTAAACTGTTTTCGAAACAACTAAAACGAACGCCCACCCGTGAACTCACTCAACTAGTTGTTGACTCGTTACTACATGCTTTGCAGGACCATAGGTACTCAGTGGGAGCTTGCATGGAGGAGGATCGTTGTGGGACACGGGTTGCCATATGCTATGTTAAACTTGAAACTTTTGGACTTATGTTATAACTTTAAACTTATGCTTCCGCTTGCAACTTAAACTTTATTGTTTTGAAACACCAATCGTGATGGTTAAACTTTTATAACTACTTATATGCCTGTTCAGTATGATTGGTGGCTGGATCCTGGTCAGTCACGCCTCCAAGCGGTAGTACTCCGCAGGTGGGATTTTGGGGGTGTGACATTCTATTCTATTCGGATTGCATATTTGACTAGTGGATCAACCGTTTTGGGCCGCCTATTATTATGAGTGCCATAATGGTTTGTTAAGTGGTTGTTGTCTTGTATGACAATTTATAGTGGAGTAGGTATTAAACAAAGTGTAAATTGTTCGATGACTGAATACCTGGAATGTCTTGGCAAATTCATAACCTACATGAGTTGACTTTAGGTAGTAAATTGAGATAATCTGGTAATGCATTTTGATGGATTTCACTAATGGGTTGCACATGTTTAGATAAGTATGGAGTCCCACCATGTGGTTATGGCAGGTACCATGTTTTTAAAAAAAATACTAAGTGGATGTGTGCTTATAAATATAAAGTGTGTGCATGTTAGTAAGTACTCGAAGAATACTGTTATTGCATGTGAGAGTAATTATGTATTGATAATATGTTGTTATTGCATGAGAAGATAAGGATCGGCCCATGTGACAACATGATGAGCGGTTAAATCATATATATGTATATATATATATAGAGTTTATCAAGGTTGTCGGCCATTGCTTATAATTTCCTTGTGCATTTAATTGTGATGATTAATTTGGGTGTGGAATGATTATCGACTGCCTGCTAGTGATGATTAAGGAAACATGGCTTGCTGGTGATGAATACCTCACTAAACTATTAAGCACTATCAAGAAACCTGTAGGTGACAAGTGAACCTATCGGTTATGTGTGCTATGAATGATTGTTATCTATTGTATGATAATCCTTGCTAAGATTACACATTATAAACATGCGTGAACAACGTGAACGTAAACTGATGTCGTGTACCTGAACATCATAGGCATTGACTGATTATGTGTGATCAAGTAACTAATCTAACCGAGCAAAATCTAAGGTGAGTTCACTGCACTTTTCTAAGCATGCGTCCCGGTGGTTTGGGACATCTGGTAAATGTTTCTAAAGGGAATGCTGGGTAAACTGTTTATTTGGGATGTTGGTTATTGAACACAGTATAAATCATGTAAGACCCCATACATCTACCGTGTTGCTGAAGAAGCAACGAGGTATTTAGTTGATAGCGCTATTAGGTTTGGCACCCTCACACCGGGCCGAAAGGACGGGCGTGAACTAATTACCTGGACTTCATGACCAATGCCTAGTTAGAGGCATTGGGGTTGGGCATTCTCATTGTGTACATATAAGACCCCTTACATCTATTCAAGGTTGTTTGATACCTTGACCTCATGACCAATGCCTAAATGGAGGCATTGGGGTTGGGCATTCACATCTAGTCGCCACATACGGTAATCGAGTAATAACAACATCAGGTCAAATTGTTGAACTGTTATATACACATATTTGGTAACTAAACTGGTTAACAAAACTTTGAACTCACCAGCGTCGTCTGACACACTTGTCTGCATGCTTGCAGGTCTATAGGGTTGTAACATTGGAACTTGCTGTCTGGAAGGCTGGAGTGGTCATGGGTCGAGATACATGGAATCGCAACACAAGACTAATGGTTTTTACATGTGGTTTATAAACACTTAACAAATGAATTATGCTTCCGCTGTATACTGTGAATTATTTGTAACGTCGTAACATTTAATGTTAATCAATGAAAGGTTTATTCAAATATGTCTATGAGTTCAATGTGATTGGTGGCTAGATCCTGATACGTCACATGCCCCGCGGTGTTTCCGCAAGTGGTATTTTGGGGGTGTGACAAGGACCTTACTTGATTGAAGCTGAGGCAGGAAAGGGGGCATATCGATTGCTAACAATGGACGGTGATTTGCTACCTAGAGCCTGGAATGCTGTCCATTTGAAGAAATACTTCATGTGATGAGGATCTGTGATCCTCACATGATAAGTATCCTTGAAGGATCCTCAGAGCATAGATGATCTTTATTTTGGTAACATTCTAATCTCAAACTATTTCATTCTCTTACTTTCTCATATAAGGATAAGGATCCCGCATCCTCTATCCACCTTTCACTTGATTATGAGTATTGAAGGTTTAGGTATCCCTAGCAAAGGGTTAGTTATCCACAGAAGCAACCAGTTATTTGGGCTTGACCCCAGTTTCGCCAGTAGCGCACGATGATCCTGGTATAGTTCATGGCAGTGGGACTAGTACTCGCTTTAGGGGCTGACAATTCCATTGTACTGGCTATACCTAGGATCCTACGTATAACGGTAGACGTACCATACATCCGTTCCTAAGGTTTCTAACGTTTTCACGTTAGCTAAGGTTTTGGCATTTTCATGTCACTAGGTTTGGATAGTCGCCAGTAAGGGCCATACTCCAGTTTACACACGATCCTTGGGCTTGTCCCAAGTTATCCTTGGGCTTGTCCCCAGTTATCCTTGGGCTTGTCCCCAGTTATCCTTTGGGCTTGTCCCCAGTTGCTAACTTTTATCTTATATTGGCTTAGTCTCAAGTTATGTCCTATTTCAGGTTTTTGAAGTTAAACAACCAAGGATCCTTGATCCTTACCTCTTACTAAGGTTTATCTTATGGTTATCCTGATTATAATATTAAGGGTTAGGATCCTAACTTGGATTCTCAGGTATGATCCTTAACTATTTTGATTTTATTAATCATTTATTTGAAATAACCCTTATACTTTGACAACTGAACTTGTGATTCTTAAACTATATCACTTTTTAGAACTTATCGGTTATGGGATATGTGATCCTTGATCATATCCTATACTTTTTGGATATCTTTTTTAATTTTTCAAGGCTTGATAAGTATAAACAAAATGAACATTACAACAGTTGGAAAGTAAAATATTAACAAGAATATCAACACAAAATAAGCCAAAAAGTTAAAGTTATTTTATTCAGAAAAGTTTAAACCATTTAAGGTTGTCAAAATTGCCAACCCACGTTTCTACCAGCAAAACGTGGCCCGTCCACATAGGTTGGCAAAGGGTGTCCATTGTTTATGCGGTTATAGCAAGTGCATGAAATTAAAGGCGGCAGGATCACAATGGCTTCATCCCCCAAACAGAGGATCCCTCCACCATTTGTAATCCTACCTATTGTCCAAAGGATCCTTAATCCTTAAACCTAAAGCTATTGTTCAAGTACAGACCATCATTGTTTAAAACATCACAACCACAAAAAAAAAACCACTACCAAATTTAAAAAATTGGGCTCCGGCTATGTCTAGAAGTGTCCATCATCGCCAAATCATGCAGCCTACACCTTCGCTGCCTCATCATCCCCTCCAGCTCCAGTATCCTTAGCCTGATCCTTGCCACTGCTACTAGCCTCGATCGCCAGAACCTCTTCAGTCTCCTCCTCATCATCCTCCAACTCGGCCAGCCTAGCCTTCCAGCCTTCCATGTCCCAGTTGCTCCTATCAAAGGCAGGATCCTGAGCTTCTTGAGCTATCTGTATCTTGGTCTTATACATGGCAATGGCGGCGTAGACTTTAGCATCCTAGGTGATCTCGTGCTTCTCGTAATCAACATTGATCAGCACCTTGGCCGTCTCAGTTTTGGCATTTTGGAGGTCTTTTTGGAGGTCAGCAATTTTGAGATCCTTGAGCACTGCGACTTGTTGGAGGTCAACAATCTTCCTGTCCAGCTCCTCAATGCTCCCAACATAGTCTTCAATCTCAGCAAATTTCTGCAAAAAAGATAGAGCACAGTTCAAGATCAGGTGATCCTCAAATAACCAGGATACCTAGGCGGAATCAGTGATCCTCACATCATTGAAGTACTTGAGGAATTGATGGCGGATCAGGGGTAAGCATTGAAGGTTGTCAGCTTCAGAGCTCTTTCTTTTCTTGCCACCTCTTCTCTTTGAAGTGGTAGCCTTGGTGATTACGACGGAGGGGCTAGCAGCAGACTTCTTCTTTGAGGATCTAACGTTGTCAAGATCTGTTACACTAAACTTGGAGGCAGACTTTGAGGATTTACCAGCACCTGCACATCCAAAACAGATAAGTATCCTTATCCTATTTATATTTTACTATTTACTTAAATTTTTAACTATACAAAAAATAGGATACTTACTTGACATCGTGACAGAACCTGAGGATACTTCTTGTGAGTCTTGGGTGTTTGTCTTGAATGACCTTGTTGCAGGATCAAGTGTTCTAAAAGCAGCAAGCCTTTCCTCAGTGACAGGTGATGGTATAAGGTGTGAAACAGAGACAACTGTACAACAAAAAAAAACAAAAGGGTGTCAGCGATCCTTATACAACAACAAGATTATCTGGTGATCCTTCTCAGGATCCTCTATCCTACCATGGGTGGCCCACTTCCTTGGTAGATCCTTTCCGTTTGGGATAGAATCCCTTCTGACAAAGAAAAAATGCCATTTCCAGTTTGTATCGTTCTTGGTGGCTTTGAAAATGGGGTGTTCTTCACCGGGTTTTCGCTTGAATAGATATCGGTGGGATCCAAATGTCATGAGGTCATACATCTCTGCCAACTCCGACATTCCTAAATCAATCCCTTCTTGCTCAATGATCCTTTCAATGGTATATAAGATGCTCCAGATCATTGGCATAGCTTGAATATAGGAGATGCCGGTGAGGGAGAAGAAAGACTGGGTGAATTCAGGGAAAGGATACGAGTATCCTATGGTTAAAGGAGTGATCGGGAAAGCTACCCAAGTCTCTGAAATGTAATCGCTCAGAACAGTGGGATCGAACGATTTGAAGTAGGTGTTCGCCGGAAAGCAGTGCCGGATTCTGTCAACTTGTGGATCAGTAAAGCAGCACCTCTCATTTACCAGATCTTTGATGATCACTTGGCTCTTCAAAGGGCTGTTCTTCTGGTGATCCTTAGCGGGGAAGGATCGGAGCATCATTCTTGCCGTGATGATGGTAAAGAAAGAAAAACAGAGTAAGAAGAAGAAGAAGAAGGAGAGAGGAGTACCTGATTGATCTTCGGATGTGAATATAAAGGGAGTTTCTCTTGAGTTTAAATGCGAATCGATCCTATCTCTAACTCTTATTTAAAATCATGATCTTGCAGGCTAGTCACTTCAGTGACGTCAAAAGGGTAACGGCTAGTTTGATCTTAACGACTATATATCCGTTAGTTCGTTGCAGATAAGAACGACAAAATACAACTCATTTATTTACATAACTACTCCTTATATTTTGGGGGCAATTGTTAGGGGAGGATTTTTAAACAATCCGTGATCCTTAATTATTGTTGGGTTTGGTGATCCTTACTTCTATGTTAATTAGTAATCCTCAGAAGTGCTTCAGGATCAGGATCATGGATCATCCTAAGGATCCTTATACTAATGATTGTCTACTTTGAATATGGTATTATTCTGCAGGAGTACCAACTTGGACTTGGTCTTGGCAACGTTCCTGGAGAATATTCCACGTTTATTCCGCACGTGCTTGGTTGGAAGTGGACGTTATGGAGTCGTGGAGGACTTCCATGATTTGCGGAATGTTAGTTAGTGTGGTTATTTTTCTATTTTAAAGGGGTAGCGAGCTAATTAGAAAACACTTGGCTATTTTTGGCTACACACACACTCGTGCAACTGCTCTCACCAGCTCTCGGCGAAACACTTAGCAATTTCACACATTTTTTACACGATACACTATAGTGATCCTTGTACTTAGCTCGTTATCATCCGAAGTTGTAACACGTTCATTGTTCAATTTGAGTTGGTGATCGGTAGTTTCCATCACCCGAGGTTTTTTATGCTGGAGATCATTTATTGATCAAGGGCTTTTTCCTCGTATAAATCTTTGTGTCACTTGTGCATTTCATTTCTGAGTGATCCTTATTGTTATTCTTCATTCAAGCATCATACCTCACTACAGAAAGTTTGGTTACATTGTCTTAGCTTGATTTTTGACCAAAACACCAGGATAGGCTGGATAGATGGGAGGTTCGAAATGACATGGACTGTGCTTTTTGCCATGAACAAATTGATGATCATGCCCATTTGTTTTTTGAATGTGGATATCCTAATGAAATCTGGAAACATTTTAAGGAGGTGGGAATGTTTGATGGATATGAAGGAGTGTGTAAATTTTTTGGCTGGCCAGCATATCAGCAAATTCTTTAAAAGTATTATGCAAAGGCTTATTCTAGCAGCTATGGTTTATTATGTTTGGCAAGAGAGGAATCTAAGATTGTTTCAAAACAAACAAAGATCCGTTAATGAAGTGTGTACTCTTATTAAATAAACAGTGAGGCTTAGGCTAATGGGGTTGAAAATATATGCTAATGCTAATACCATAAAAGCTAGCAAGGAATGGGGTTTCAAGGTGATTTGGAAAGACCCCTAAAAAATTGTGGATCAATGGAAAACTGTTTGAGAGATAAGAACTGGTGGATGTATAGCAGGGGTATTTTGGGAAGATGGATTAAAAGCTACAACAATCTGGGGAGATCGAGATCCAAAGGGTTAGATTTTTCAGAGAGAATTAAACTTGACCATGAATTCCTTGTTCTCTTTCAAAAATGTCTTAATTTTGAGTGGAGAGGGGCTGTTGGGCGGGGGTTTGGGTGTGTGTTTATTTTTGTGAGCTGGGGTATGATTGGGATGTCACACCCCCAAAATCCACCCGCGGAATACCACCGCTTGGGAGCGTGACTGACCAGGATCAAGCCATCAATCATATCAAACCATAGCAATTAATAATAAAAGTAGTTAATATAAGTCACCATGACATGATTGATGTTTCAAAAACCAAACATCGTTTAAATAGCGGAAGCATAGTATGAAATCTCAAAATAGTTATAAGTTCAAATATCGTTCATGATCCGTATCCCACAACGACCTGCTCCTCCCTGTGCAAGCTCCATAATGTACCTAAGGTCCTGCAAGGCATGTAGCAAATAATCAACAAACTAGTTGAGCGAGTTCACAGAAAGTAAGTTCATAATGTAATGCATAAGTATAGCTAGTGGGGGCTTCCCATACTAGTGTGTACTAAAGGTGGGGGTTTCCCATGTTCATCCTGGCTAATGAGGGCTTCTCATTAACGGTACTTACTAGACTAACTTCCGACCATGTGTTCTTCTTTACCGAGAACAGGAAAACGTACAGGGTCACGTAGGCTTTACGTGACGTGCCCTTCCCCGAGGACAGTGGTACGCGTGGGGGCTACGTAGGCTTTACGCAGCGTGGCCTTCCGACCTGGAAGCCAGTGAATGGTATTGGGTTACGTAGGCTTTACGTAACGTGTCCTTCCCGACCCGGGAGACATATGGCAAGTATACTGGGTTACGTAGGCTTTACGTAACGTGTCCTGACTAACCTGAGGACGATGGTCTATAGTCTGGTATATGCGTAAGTACGAGTAACTCATTTTACAGTAACAAATCCAACCCAATTCCCAACCCGGGAATCCCATGCCTTGGCTGTGTGAACTCACCTTGGTTTGCTCGGCAGATACACAAAGAGTATAGATAAGCTAGTAATTTGTCAATCACGTCCTAGCATGGTTGTTATACGAGTCAGGTTCGTATATAACACGTATGTAGTAATCACGTATAGTCATGGCAAACATGTACGCACGTAAGCAGATAAGACATAGCATGTGAGGATCCAATTGTCTAAGTCCAACAATGCCCGGTCCAATAACATAAGCAGCCCAATAATATAACAATCCAGATTCCCAATCGGCCCAAGTAGCAAACACATACAAGTCCATTAGCAAAACAGTCCACAATTCAAATCGTTGGGCTCAATAGATTGGGCCCGTGACAGTGAAGGCCCAACAGTGTGCGTGTAAACGATGGTCTCGAGTCGCAACGGAGATCTCGAGTCGCAACCGGAGATTACGAGTCGCAACAGCTGGTTGCGAGTCGCAATGGAGATCTCGGTTCATCATGGTCTGGTTACGAGTCGCAACGGGACTCGCAACCGTGGTTTCGGCTGGTGCTGTTTGTGGTCTCGAGTCGAGACGGGGGTTTCGACTCGCAATCTGAGTCGCAACCGGCTGTGTAACTGATTTCCATAATTCTAGTCAATTAAACTCCGTGATTTCAGCAAACATATTCAACAGTTTCGGAAACAGATCAAACACCGAAAGTAGCAGTTTCATAGCAATCTTCAAACATGTTCATATGCTTAAACAAAACAGCCTAGATAACAATCAATCGGATCATCAAACAGCCTAAACCGAATCATGCAGAAACGTTTTGATTAATCAATTTCATGACAGCCTATAACCATGCACCTAACCGGTTCGAATCAAACAATAAGTCGAGCATAAAACGTAACCGTACATGTTATCCGATTAACAAACATCACTATTATAAGTACCCGCATCCAACATCAACAACCAATCAATATTACAAGCATACACCTTAGTTACATCACCTAACAGAATGATAGCAATCACATAATATCATAAATAATCCAAAAACATAACATCATCACTAACCGGATGAAGGTAGAGGATCGATTCGTTTCACAAGCTTCAAAGTGTGTGTGTGTGTGCCGTCGGGTTCCAAGCAAGCCGAGAGAGAGCAAAGCTTCTAGGGTTTGTGTGTGTGTGTTTGTGATTTGCAAAAGTGGTGAAACAAGCCCCTTGTTCCGGTTTTGTGTTGCGAATGGGGAGTGGGCCGAGCCCACTCGGTTGTCTAATGGACCCGAGAACAAGGAGTGGCCCCAAGGGCTTTGTGTGGCCGGTTCACATACATACGACATACATACACACATAATGCATATAACATAACATATATCATGAAATCAATTAATCATTCGGGTTTATAAAATCACATATCGTGCACAAACGTTACATCAAGCAAGCCTAAAGTTCGAGTTGTCACATTATCCCCAACTAATTGGAAATTTCGTCCCGAAATTTGGTATGCACTCACTGAGGAAGCTAGGTAAACTGTACTGTTCACTGGTTTTCCCTGGGGTGTCACATCCTCCCCCCGTTGATCTGGAATTTCGTCCCGAAATTCCGAAGTAGTAGCTTCAGCCTCAGTAGTGGTTGCCTTGTTCCCGAATAACTGGGGGTACTTTTCTGTCATCCTGTCTTCGCGTTCCCAGGTGTACTCTGGGCCACGTTTGGAGTTCCAACGAACTCGGACAAGAGGGATTCTCTTGTGTTTGAGGACCTTCACATCCCGGTCCGTGATTTCAACTGGTTCCTCGACGAACTGCAACCGCTCGTCGATAGTGAGTTCCTTAAAAGGAATGATGAGTGTTTCGTCTGATAGGCACTTCTTTAAGTTCGATACATGAAAGACATTGTGAACTGCCCCGAGTTCAGCTGGTAGTTTCAACTTGTAGGCTACCTTGCCAATCTTTTCTATGATTTCGAATGGTCCGACGTACCGCGGATTCAGTTTGCCCCGTTTGCCAAAACGAACCACACCCTTCCAGGGTGAGACTTTCAATAAAACCCGGTCCCCGACCTCAAATTCCAATGGCTTTCTACGCTTATCCGCGTAGGCTTTCTGACGGTCTCGTGCTGCCGCCATGCGTTGTCGTATCTGTGCAATCTTTTCTGTGGCGTCCACTACAATCTCTGGACCCGTAATCTGACTATCTCCCACCTCTGCCCAACAGAGAGGTGACCGGCATTTACGCCCGTACAATGCCTCGAATGGAGCGGCTTGAATGCTGGTGTGATAACTGTTATTGTAAGAAAACTCCACCAAAGGGAGGTGCTTTTCCCAGCCGTTGCCGAAATCGATGACGCATGCCCGAAGCATGTCTTCAAGAGTTTGAATCGTACGCTCAGACTGTCCATCCGTCTGAGGGTGGTATGCTGTGCTCATGTCTAGTCGTGAGCCAAAGGATTTATGCATTGCTTGCCAAAGTTCTGACGTGAATCGTGCGTCGCGATCCGAAATGATGGACGTGGGCACCCCGTGCCTCGAGACAACTTCTTTAAGATAGACGTCTGCAAGTGTGGAGAACTTGTCCGTTTCCTTAATCGGCAGGAAGTGTGCAGACTTAGTGAGTCGATCAACTATGACCCATATCGTATCGTTCCCACGCTGGGATCTAGGTAGGCCTGTAACGAAATCCATGGAAATTTCTTCCCATTTCCACTGAGGTATCTTAGGCTGCTGAAGTAGACCAGCTGGTTTCTGATATTCGACCTTGACTCTTGCACATGTCAAGCATTTTCCAACATACGTAGCAATGTGGGCCTTCATACTAGGCCACCAATAGGTAGTGCTGATATCGTGGTACATTTTATCCGACCCTGGATGTACCGAATAGCGAGACTTGTGTGCTTCATCCATCACAAGTTCGCGTAAACCGCCATAAAGAGGGACCCAAATCCGGCCCGTTACATAATAGGCGCCGTCTGCCTTCTGTTCCATCTGTTGTCGTGAGCCGCGTAAGGCTTCAGCCTTGACGTTTTCGGGCTTCAATGCTTCTACCTGAGCATTTCGTATCCGTGCAGGAAGACTAGACTGAATCGTAAGCTGTAGTGCTCGCACGCGCTTCGGTAAAGTGTCCTTTCGACTAAGGGCATCAGCCACCACATTGGCTTTGCCTGGATGATACTTGATAGCGCATTCATAATCGTTTAGTAATTCGACCCATCGCCGTTGACGCATGTTCAAATCCTTCTGCTTAAGGATATGCTCGAGACTCCTGTGATCGGTGTAAATCGTGCACCTGGTACCGTACAGGTAGTGTCGCCATATCTTAAGCGCGAAAACAACAGCTCCCAGCTCTAAATCGTGCGTCGTGTAGTTGCGTTCATGAATCTTGAGTTGACGAGAGGCGTAAGCGATAACCTTGTCGCGCTGCATTAACACACATCCAAGTCCCCGAATGGATGCATCACAATAAACCACGAAGTCATCTGTGCCCTCTGGCAATGAGAGGATAGGTGCACTGCAAAGTCTATCCTTTAGGTGCTGAAAAGCAGTCTCCTGGGGCTCTCCCCAGCGATAGGTAACACCCTTCTGTGTCAGTAGCGTAAGCGGCTGAGCAATCTTCGAGAAGTCTCTAATAAACCGTCTGTAGTAACCTGCCAGACCCAAGAATTGGCGTATTTCCGTTGGCGTACGCGGTGCAGGCCAGTTCCTGATCGAATCTACCTTGGATGGATCGACATGGATCCCATCCTTGTTTACCACGTGGCCTAAGAAGTGGACTTCACGAAGCCAGAAGTCGCATTTAGAAAGCTTGGCGTACAACTGTTCCTTCCGAAGGAGTTCCAAAATAAGGCGAAGATGCTGCTCGTGCTCCTCCTGACTCTTGGAGTAAATCAGGATGTCGTCGATGAACACAATGACGAACTTGTCGAGATAGGGTTTGCACACCCTGTTCATAAGATCCATAAATACCGCAGGCGCGTTCGTTAACCCGAATGGCATGACGAGAAACTCGTAGTGACCGTAACGAGTTCTGAAGGCTGTCTTGGAGACGTCCTCATCCCGGACTCTCAACTGATGGTACCCAGACCTCAAGTCTATCTTCGAGTAGTAACACGACCCTTGCAATTGGTCGAATAAGTCGTCTATGCGTGGAAGAGGATAACGGTTCTTCACCGTCACCTTGTTGAGTTCACGGTAGTCGATGCACATCCTGAACGTACCGTCTTTCTTCTTCACGAAAAGCACTGGAGCTCCCCAAGGCGAAGAGCTTGGTCGTATGAAACCCTTTTCCAAGAGTTCCTGCAGTTGCTTTGACAATTCCTCCAATTCTGATGGAGCCAGACGATATGGTGCGCGAGCTATGGGTGCTGCTCCTGGAGTGAGCTCGATCTGAAATTCGACCTGACGATGAGGCGGTAAGCCAGGTAAGTCTTCAGGAAACACCTGAGGGTAATCGCGTACAATTGGAATATCCTCCAATTTCTTTTCCTTTGCTGATGCGTCTGTAACGAGAGCCAGAATGGCTGCGTGACCTTTTCGTAAGCACTTCTGAGCCTTCAAGAAAGAGATGACGCCAACCACAGCACCACTCTTGTCGCCTTGAACTTCTAGAGGTTCCTGACCCGAACGAGGAATGCGAATAACCTTTTCGCTGCATAAGATTTCTGCCTGGTGTTGGGACAACCAATCCATCCCAATCACGACGTCGAAGCTACCCAAAACTATGGGAATGAGATCAATAGAGAAGGCTTGACCAGCTAAGATAAGATTACAACCTTGAACTACGTGCGTGGCTTCTAGACTTTTACCGTTAGCTAACTCTACTACGTGTTTGGTGGGTAAAAGTGTTGGTGCACGTTTTAGCAGTTGACACATTTTCACAGACATATAGCTTGTATCCGCACCCGAATCAAACAAAACAGTAACGTAAATATTGTCGAGGAGAAACTTACCCATAACAACGTTGGGATCGTTCACTGCGTCGCCCCGACCTAGTACGAATGCACGACCACGAGCTTCATTGCCGTTATTGTTGTTGTTCCCGCCGTTGTTATTCCCATTGCCCTGGTTATTGTTGTTGCGATTCTGGTTCAACTGAGGGCAATCGCGTTTGAAGTGACCTTCAGCCCCACACTGGAAACATCCTCGGTTCCCACGCTGTGGCTGCTGCTGCTGCTGCTGGTTTTGTGGAGCTGGTTGCTGAGGCTGCTGATTCTGATTCGCAGGACGAGGGCTCCTGCAGTCTTTGGCCTCGTGCCCCATCTTAAGACACCTTTGACAGCGACCCTTGTTACATGGGCCGTGGTGATGCCTGTTGCAGTTGTGGCACCTGGGTTGACTACCCTGATATCTCCTCTGTCTGTGACCACCAGAGGATTGCTGACTGGGACTCTGATAGTGGTCGATTTTCTGTTGCTGAGCTTGTGGCTGAACGGTCGCTGAACCTTTACTAGAATCTCCATTCCATTTTCTTTTACTGTCACCAGATGTAGCAGGAGTAACTGAGGTGGTGACGTTAGCAGTAGCGTTAACACGCTTGGGCAGTTTATTCTGATCAACTGCCTGATCGGTGATACGGTGAGCGAGACGTTGAATTTCCTGTATGTTTTCGAGGTTAGCCGACGTCACGTGGCTCTGAATTTCTGGCGCCAATCCCTTGAGATACAACTCAATGCGCTTGTATGGAGGGTCCACCATAGTTGGACACAGAACGGCCAGCTCATTAGACCGTTTGGTATACGCTTCGATTTCCGATCCAACCATTTTCAAGTTATAAAGCTCATCTTCCAGCTTGTGTATGTCTTCCCGCGTGCAATACTCACGCTTGATGAGTTCCTTAAAGTCGTTCCATGGGGTGGCGTTAGCAGCTGCCAACCCTAAGATCTGGACTTGGGCGTTCCACCAAGTCAATGCTATCCCTTCCAAAGTACCGGTAGCAAACTTGACCTTGCGAGCCTCAGGGCACTCGCACATTTCGAATACTGATTCTAGCTTCTCGAACCAGTGGAGGAGTCCCACTGCCCCCTCTGTGCCGCTGAAAGAGTTTGGACGGCAGTCCATGAAATTCTTGAACGTGCAGACTGGCTGCTGCGCGTGTTGACCTATTGTGTACGAATAGGACGAAGTTAAATACGAGAGTTAATGTAGGATCTAAAGATCCTAGTGTGTGCCTATACTGCAGGATATACTACCTGCTTGAGCTGCTGCAACTGCCGCAGCAACTTGAGCTTGAACAAGAGCCTCTAGCTGGGCTTGTGTCATGTTGATTCGTCCAGACATGATCTTCATAGTAACAAGTAGCATACGTAAGAATGGTTCGCGGGTAGGGCGATGACAGAAAAGCGTAGGCATATAGGTGTTCTCATGAAATCAAAGCATGTGTATCTAAGCGTAATGCGAGCAAAGTTCTAAACAATTCTAGCATACAGGCAATAAACATAAACCTTATTACCTAAGATGTCGAGTCTTGCACGTGGAGCGAAGCGTCGTTGTGGATCATTGAGAGCACTGTTCTGGTTATAGTCCGGTTTTAATAAAAACGTTTTCCCATATTAAAACCAAGTTCTCTATAACCAATGGCTCTGATACCAATCTGTCACACCCCCAAAATCCACCCGCGGAATACCACCGCTTGGGAGCGTGACTGACCAGGATCAAGCCATCAATCATATCAAACCATAGCAATTAATAATAAAAGTAGTTAATATAAGTCACCATGACATGATTGATGTTTCAAAAACCAAACATCGTTTAAATAGCGGAAGCATAGTATGAAATCTCAAAATAGTTATAAGTTCAAATATCGTTCATGATCCGTATCCCACAACGACCTGCTCCTCCCTGTGCAAGCTCCATAATGTACCTAAGGTCCTGCAAGGCATGCAGCAAATAATCAACAAACTAGTTGAGCGAGTTCACAGAAAGTAAGTTCATAATGTAATGCATAAGTATAGCTAGTGGGGGCTTCCCATACTAGTGTGTACTAAAGGTGGGGGTTTCCCATGTTCATCCTGGCTAATGAGGGCTTCTCATTAACGGTACTTACTAGACTAACTTCCGACCATGTGTTCTTCTTTACCGAGAACAGGAAAACGTACAGGGTCACGTAGGCTTTACGTGACGTGCCCTTCCCCGAGGACAGTGGTACGCGTGGGGGCTACGTAGGCTTTACGCAGCGTGGCCTTCCGACCTGGAAGCCAGTGAATGGTATTGGGTTACGTAGGCTTTACGTAACGTGTCCTTCCCGACCCGGGAGACATATGGCAAGTATACTGGGTTACGTAGGCTTTACGTAACGTGTCCTGACTAACCTGAGGACGATGGTCTATAGTCTGGTATATGCGTAAGTACGAGTAACTCATTTTACAGTAACAAATCCAACCCAATTCCCAACCCGGGAATCCCATGCCTTGGCTGTGTGAACTCACCTTGGTTTGCTCGGCAGATACACAAAGAGTATAGATAAGCTAGTAATTTGTCAATCACGTCCTAGCATGGTTGTTATACGAGTCAGGTTCGTATATAACACGTATGTAGTAATCACGTATAGTCATGGCAAACATGTACGCACGTAAGCAGATAAGACATAGCATGTGAGGATCCAATTGTCTAAGTCCAACAATGCCCGGTCCAATAACATAAGCAGCCCAATAATATAACAATCCAGATTCCCAATCGGCCCAAGTAGCAAACACATACAAGTCCATTAGCAAAACAGTCCACAATTCAAATCGTTGGGCTCAATAGATTGGGCCCGTGACAGTGAAGGCCCAACAGTGTGCGTGTAAACGATGGTCTCGAGTCGCAACGGAGATCTCGAGTCGCAACCGGAGATTACGAGTCGCAACAGCTGGTTGCGAGTCGCAATGGAGATCTCGGTTCATCATGGTCTGGTTACGAGTCGCAACGGGACTCGCAACCGTGGTTTCGGCTGGTGCTGTTTGTGGTCTCGAGTCGAGACGGGGGTTTCGACTCGCAATCTGAGTCGCAACCGGCTGTGTAACTGATTTCCATAATTCTAGTCAATTAAACTCCGTGATTTCAGCAAACATATTCAACAGTTTCGGAAACAGATCAAACACCGAAAGTAGCAGTTTCATAGCAATCTTCAAACATGTTCATATGCTTAAACAAAACAGCCTAGATAACAATCAATCGGATCATCAAACAGCCTAAACCGAATCATGCAGAAACGTTTTGATTAATCAATTTCATGACAGCCTATAACCATGCACCTAACCGGTTCGAATCAAACAATAAGTCGAGCATAAAACGTAACCGTACATGTTATCCGATTAACAAACATCACTATTATAAGTACCCGCATCCAACATCAACAACCAATCAATATTACAAGCATACACCTTAGTTACATCACCTAACAGAATGATAGCAATCACATAATATCATAAATAATCCAAAAACATAACATCATCACTAACCGGATGAAGGTAGAGGATCGATTCGTTTCACAAGCTTCAAAGTGTGTGTGTGTGTGCCGTCGGGTTCCAAGCAAGCCGAGAGAGAGCAAAGCTTCTAGGGTTTGTGTGTGTGTGTTTGTGATTTGCAAAAGTGGTGAAACAAGCCCCTTGTTCCGGTTTTGTGTTGCGAATGGGGAGTGGGCCGAGCCCACTCGGTTGTCTAATGGACCCGAGAACAAGGAGTGGCCCCAAGGGCTTTGTGTGGCCGGTTCACATACATACGACATACATACACACATAATGCATATAACATAACATATATCATGAAATCAATTAATCATTCGGGTTTATAAAATCACATATCGTGCACAAACGTTACATCAAGCAAGCCTAAAGTTCGAGTTGTCACATGGGAAGGGTAGGGTTTGGGACCCCCAAAATTTTCTTTTGAGTGTTGAGTCTTTAGATGGAGAGGTAGGAAACTGGGTGGGGGGTATTTTGGGAAATGCAGTAATAAGGTGTACTTTACTAGCTTGGGTAGTATTCTGGTTGTTGCAGCCATTCTTTAGAACTCTGTGTTGTGTTTTGGAGTATGTGTTGTTCCTTTCTTGCTGGTGTAGGGTGTGTTTAATTCTGTTAATATCTCTATTCATATTAGAATATAGTATTAACTCAGCCTCTGAATATTGGGCTTTAGGTTGCCTGAGGCTTGGGATAAGTCTGCACATGGGAGTTATAAGGTTGGATCAGATCTTTGTCAGTAGGCCTGCTTGTTCTTTATCTTATTTTTGTTTTTGTATCTCTAAACAAAGATCTGAGATCCTGTGTATAGGAAAGAGGCCTGTGTGTGTTGTGTATTTTAGATCCTTGTGGATCAATTCAGTTGAGTTCAGGGGTGGGATTTTTTTTTTGTTGGGAATCAGCTGGAATAAGGGCTCTAAAAGCTGAATGGGTAGTCATCTTTCTCAATACTTTACACCCTAGAGCTGCTTTTATTTTTCATTCTATTTTGTCTTTGTTTTTAGGAGATTTGAACCTTTTTTCTTGGTTTGTGGTTAGTCTACAGGGTATATCAACCATTCTAACCACTTCTGCGTCTGATGTTGGGAAATTAGGATTTGATGTGCTATGGGCAGGCACTTACCTTGGAGGCATAAGGTTGGTGATTGCCACTATGATAGGACATTAATTTCCACCCCCAATTTTTTTTGTAATTTTTTAGATCATATTCGTGGCAATCAATCCTATCATCTGTGGTTTCTTTCTAGACCTTTTTCTTGTTTTAAAGTTGAGTCTTTTGGTTTTGTCAACCCATTTGGGTTTGTTGGGGATATGGGTACTTTGGGTTGGAAGGGAGAGATAAGGTGGCAAAGGTATTATGGGTTTACTATGTGTAAGAAGCTGCCATGTGTGTTGTCTGGTAGATACAATATGATGTGTTGCTCCCATAGAAAGGTGCTGCTTGTTATGCATAGATGGTTGCAGGGGTATTTTTGGAATTATCTTAGCGGCTGCATAATTCTGCATGATTATGATGTTATTAATGAGTTGCTAAGTTGTGATAGGATTACTAAGATTGCTGATGAGATTATAAGCTGGAAAGGGTATATTGGCGATTCCATAAAAACCTGGTGTGTAACTGATAGTCATTATTCTGATGACTATAATTGGCTATATAAGGCCAGGTATATTGGGCATATTGCGAAACAGCTGAGATGGAAGGATTGGGGCCTGAATGATTATATTTTTGATGGTGTGAGACATTTTGAGAGAATTTGGTGGAGTAACAGTAGCTGTCAATACTGTTATTTGCTGATCTGGAAGTTAGGGGCAATGTGGGTATACTGGAAATATGACAATGAAAGGAATGGCTGGTATAAAGGCAGTAACATTGGTAATAAAAAAATGTGATGCTGATGGGTGCAATTTATTTGTTCGAATACTGATTAAATGGTGCTGGTTGATAAAAAATGTGTGGGGGCAATAGGCAAAAGTGTAGAGGATATGTAATACACGAATTAGAATGGCAGGGGCATAATGGGAATATTGTGATAATGCTGAAGAGGGAATGCTGGGGCCAAATAAAAGTTTCAACAAAGGAAAATAAAATATGTTATGCTGGGCATTGGAGTTGTAAGTGGTGGGATATTATGAGGGGATTATGGAAAGTGGAGTTTATTAAACTGAAAAATGTTGGCAACATGTTGGTTTGAATATTCATCCGGAAATGGGTATTTGGTTTCAGTTGGCTTGGCTTAGATGTTTTAATTCAGATTGGGCTTTTGGGGCAATTTTTATGTGGTTTTGGAAGAGAGCCTGGAATAGTGAGAAATTGGTCTTGAAGGTGTTGTTTTTTCGAGTTGACTGGGCCTCAAGTATGTTCTTTAATGATCTTGTTATAATGTATGCAAAGTGGGACGTAAATAAATGGGCCGGATGGTCTGGGTATATTGGGCTTAAGAGGTAGAAAATTAGTAAAACACACGTGGAAGGGGGTAGTGTTTTTTGGACTCTTTGGTTAAAATGGAGGTCCAAAAGAAGTATGGGGATATTGGAGTGGCATGGCCGGATGGTTTGGGTTGTTGCTGGATGGGCTCAGTGGGGATTGCGGAAGTTCAGTAGGAGTTGGGCTAATATTTGGAATTTGATAATATGGGTTGATGGTTTGAATAATGTGGATTTGGGGCCTGGGTATATTAACAGGAAGTGGAGGGTTTATTTTTTGGGCCGAAGATTTTATGACCATGGGAAGTGGCCCAACTCTTAATGTTTGCTTAGAAGTTGTGGGCTGATGAAGTTTTGTTGTGTTGATGGGAGCTGTAGTCTGAGTCTTAGGATTTGGGTCTATGTGATGGGCCTTTGTTGGCCGGAGGGTTTTAGATTTGGGTATTATTTTTTAGGGAAAAGATCAAATAGGAAGTTAATTTTCGCTAGGAAGGATAGGAAGCCATAGGATTATGACATGTGGCAAATTTTAAAATAAAGAGAAAGGGTATTTTAGTCAATCCAACTCCTTCTTCTTCCTTTTTCAAAACCCAGTAAATTCAAAAACCCACCATTTTCAAAACCCACCATCTTCAACTATTTCTTCACTTTCTATCTCAATAATCACTACATTATAGTGCGATTTTCATCACCAATCAATGATTCAGAACCCGATCAACGTGTTCTTTAGCTTTTTTTGAAGAAAACCCAGTTTAATTTCATAAAAAAATCTCGTTTTTTCCGGTGATTTTGGAGATAATCACTCGATTCGTTCGATTCGAGCGTTGATAAGTGTTTCTATCATTCAAAAATTGTCAATTGATGAAGAAATCGGCTTCGATCCATGTAAGAAATTCTTTAATTTTATTTTCATGATCTGGGTTTTTGATTTAGTCATTGCGTTTTACAATCTTTGCGGGGGTCCGGGGGCGGCAGCCCCCGGTAGCGGGGTCCCAGGGGCGGCAGCCCCTGGCGGGGTCCAAGGGGCAGAGCCCCTGGCTGGGGTTGAGCTGTACTAAAAACGCATCAGAAAAATTAATTTTCCATAAATTGGCTCATTTCGAAGACAGTAATTCGTAGACAATTCAGACAGTTCACAGTGACACATTTTTTAGGTGTTTTCAGTCCATTGCGTTTTAGAATGAGTCATTTTTAAGTGTTTTCTGGCCATTGCGTTTTACATATAAGACATTTCTTTGTGTTTTTGGTGCATTGCGTTTTAGGTAAAACACATTTTTATGTGTTTTCTGGCCATTGCGTTTTACAAATAAGACATTTCTGTGTGTTTTCTGGCCATTGCGTTTTACAAATAAGTCATTTCTTTGTGTTTTTGGTGCATTGCGTTTTAGGTAGAACACATTTTTATGTGTTTTCTGGCCATTGCGTTTTACAAATAAGACATTTCTGTGTGTTTTCTGGCCATTGCGTTTTACAAATAAGTCATTTCTTTGTGTTTTTGGTGCATTGCGTTTTAGGTAGAACACATTTTTATGTGTTTTCTGGCCATTGCGTTTTACAAATAAGACATTTCTGTGTGTTTTCTGGCCATTGCGTTTTACAAATAAGTCATTTCTTTGTGTTTTTGGTGCATTGCGTTTTAGAAAAATGTCATTTTTTAGGTTTTTTTTTTCATTGCGTTTTACGTAACTGGTGGTTTTTCTATTGCGTTTTACGCAACTGGGTTTTAATTTTTTTTTTTAAAATATAGCAATAGTATACTCGTTTTAAAGAAAAAAAAACGCTCGTTTTTTTGGTGCAATTTTTATAAAAAAATAATGTCGTATGAAAGAGTTATTAACGTTTAAAAAATGGGGGGGAATTGGAGGAGAGAGAAACTATTGGCTTGGATTGACTAGAATGCCCTTGAACAAACTCACGCGCCTCTTTTATTCTTTTCAATTTCCCTGATTTAATCTTAGCCCTTGATTAACTTAATGAATGGTCAAGATCACTTCCTATCCTTCCTAGCCAAATAAACTTCCTATTGTATCTCCACCCTTATTTTTTATATAGGATGCCCCAATTTTTTAGTTTTAGGTAAGACTATAATGGTCCTTGGGTTTATGTCCCGGGTCTATTTTAGTCTTTTTTGTATTCTTTCATTTGTTTCTAATAAAAGTTTGCCCGGGGTGTTTCCCCGTTTCCCAAAAAAAAACCCTAAACCCTAAACCCCAAACCCTAAACCACTAACCCTAAACCCTAACCCTAAACCCTAACCCTAATCCCCTAACCCTAAACCCCTAACCCTAAACCCTAAACTCTCAACCCTCAACCCTCAACCCTCAACCCTAAACCCTAAACCCTAAGTTTGTCTCATTTGCAATTTTTCCTAAACACACTTAAGGAGTGAGAGAAAATGCTCTCTCTTCTCTCACATACTTTCTAGCCCTCATCCACCTTACAACCACCATCAGCCGTCGACTACCACCCTTCTACCTCCGTCTATCTCCTTCATTTCATCATTCTCTATTCCTACGGGTGTTCTTTAGGAAAGATTTAAAGATCTCAAGCGTTTATGAGGAAGAAAAAGAAAGCTCCGCCTCCTAAAGTCCATAATACTAGGTCTACCGTGAAAGAGGAGGCTTTTTTGGTTAAAGAACAGGCTTCTTCATGGGGGGACAAACTGGTAAGTGGAGATGCAGAGGATTTTCGGATGAATGTCAAGGAAAATGAAGAGAAAAGTGATGAACCGGAGGTGTGTGGGTTTAGTAAATTTGTATCTACTATTGCTACGGTGTCCACTGTTGAAATTTCATCAAGGAAAACTGAAAGTTCAGTATCTGTTTCATCGGAAAATATAGTGAAGTCAGTTCTGGAATCATCTGGATCGTCGTCTTTGATTGCCGGAGATAGTTCAGTGAACTCCTCTCCATTATTACAGAAGAATCTGGATGAAAACAGTTTAAAAAGTTTAAAGAATGTTTCATTATATGATGTTTTGGAGTATGAAAAGAGAAATATTCATGTTCCGGCGAGTCCAGATGTGTCGGAATTGTTGACGCCAGTGAAGGGGTCAATAAAGGTAAAAAGCGAGTTTGAAGTCTGGATGATGCGACGTGATAGTTCGTTGGCAGCGGAAAAGGAGAAAGAGGTATTATCTGGAAATCCTGAAAGAGTTGCGCCGATTATCATGTCGGAATCGGAAAACATGAAGAATGGTGGGATCTGTGACGATGATGTCAGATCGGAACATTCTATGGCGGCTGTTGAGGATGTCATGTCAAAGAACCCTAATCAATCTAAGCCGTCAGATGGGGAATCTTATCAAGGGTCTCAAATGAACACGGATTGTGGGGTGGGACCTTCTGGGGAGCCGGAAACTACTACTGGACCGCAGTCATGTGATCCTGATCCAAATCTTAATGGTCAAAGCCCAAAGGTTGATAGCCCAGGTATGGTTAAGTCTGGATCTATTAATGAGAAACCAATTAATGCTGACCCAAATCAATCAGCAGTTTTGCCTTCGGCAACTTCTGATGATTCTGAAAAAACTAGGCCGCAAAATAACATTTTTACTGGGTCGGCTGATGAAGCCAAGGCCCAAAAAAGGTGACATTTGCGGAGGTTGTGCAAGGTCCGATTCAGAATGTTATCTCTAATGTTGTTAAAATTGGACAACTTGATTCTACATTACAATTAAAGGAAAATGTCCCGGAAATTGATCCCCTTAGAGGCACTAAATATTGGAATCATGAGTTGTTTCAAAAATTAGTTAGGGGTGATGATGTTGTAGATGGGGAAATACGGTTGGCTTATGTTGGTCCTAGCCGTAATGCGGAAGGGGTTTTTGAAGTAAATATAGAGGGCCACTTTATGAAGAAGTCGCATGCATCAAATGTATTTCAACTTTATGGGAACTTTATTGGGGCCGTTATGCCGTTTCGAGTAGTGAAAGAAAATTTGATAAAAATGTGGCATAAGTATGGGTTAAAATCAATTAATATGAATAGAAATGGGTATTTTTCTTCAAGTTTGATCATGAAGAGGGAATGTCACAAGTGCTTGAAAGAAGCCCGTGGTTAGTGGATAATGTTCCTCTTGTGCTTCAATTATGGGATCCTAGTGTTGTTCTATGCAAGCCGAATCCTAAAACGGTTCCTATTTGGGTAACCATAAACAACTTACCTCTTAGTTTGTGGAATGGGGGTAACATAGGACAAGTGGTTAGTTGTGTCGGGAAGCCTTTAATGCTTGATCAAGCTACTTTAAAAAGATGTGAAACCAAGGAAGGTCCTCTTAACTTTGCACGCGTGTTAATAGATGCTAAAGCTTCAAATGGGTTACCGGACAAAGTGAAGATTAACCTCCCTAGTTATGGTGAAACTCCGGGTAAGTCATATTTTTTGAATTTATCATACAAGTGGAAACCCCCGTGTTGTAAAAATTGTGAAGTGTTTAGACACTCGGTTGAAAAGTGTCCTAAAAATGTTCAAACAGTGATGAAAGATCAAAATTTAACAAAAAATGGAATGGTATCTAAAGTGGGTAAGGTCCAAGTTGATGAGTTTATTGAAGTGGTAAAGAAACCGAGGGCCCAAAACAAAGGGAAAACCCCGATTTGGCAGCCCATAAAAACAAAAAATGGGCCTGTTATGTCAGAACCGGGGCCTTCACGTCAGACTGGGCTACAACAATTGAGCTTAAAGGTGGGTAGTGTTCGAAGGAAGCCCAACAATGAGGCGATGAGGCTGCTGGGCTTCACAATAGTGCTGATTTGGGCTCGATAGGGGATGAGCTTGATGAGTTTCCGCTATTAGCGGCTGTTGGGCCCCAAAACAGGCCTGTTGGTGTAACAGACCCACAAAAGAATATTAATAGCCCAGGTTTAGAAAATATAAGTATGCATGATCAGTTGACTAAAAATGCTGGGCCGATCTTGGAGGTTGTTATGGGCCAGAAAGTGAAATCCAAAGGGAGCGGTTTTTTTGATGTATCAAAACAAACCTTTGGAGCTGGGCCGAGTCAAATTGTGAATACAAAAAAATAGTTTTAGAACTTTACGGGATGAGGAAGAATGTTTTGATACGGATCTTGGATTATGGGATCATGAGATTGATGTGGTTAAAAAGTTTGTTGATTCTCGAACCCGCCCGAAGATTGAAGATTATGATTCATGGTGGGGGAATATGAAAAAAATACTATGATAGTTTGACAAAAATGAATGAAGATGATGAGGTGGCATCCGAGACCGATGAAATGGCACGCTTTATGAAGTCGGGCATCAAATCTTAGTTGTCTTTTTTTTGTTTTTGGTTATGTATGTTTCTCTTTTTGTGTGTTTTGTTGCTTGGGCGAGTCGCCTTAGCTTAACAAATGCACTTGTTTGTAATTTGGTTATATTATTAATAAAGGTTTACCGGGGACTCCCCATTTCCCAAAAAAAACCCTAAACCCTAAACCCTAAAACCTAAACCCTAAACCCTAAACCATAAACCCTAAACCCTAAACCCCTAACCCTAACACCTAACCCCTAACCCCTACCCCCTACCCCCTACCCCAACCCCAACCCCAACCCTACCCCTAAACCCTAAACCCTAAACCCTAAATCATAAACCCTAAACCTAAACTATAAACCCTAAACCATAAACCATAAACCCTAAACCCTAAAACCCTAAACCCTAAACCCTACTGATTGCGTCGCGGGCCACGAGTAACTTGGGTCACATTTTCTTAGATACATGTCATCTTAGGCCCAAATCCACTCAAGTCCAATCAAAGCAAATGTGGGCCGATTGTTTGGATTCTGCTACTTAACACATGGGCCGGTTAGTGAACCTCATCCACTTACCCACCGAAATAATGATTGGGCCGAATGGAGCCAAGTGTATAACTGTTCTACTTAGGAGTTTTGGCATCCCACTTTACTTGGGCTCAAGCCTATAATCATGGCCTATGAACCGTCCTAACTAACTATTAGATTATATACCCATTGATGTCTGTCGTTATGGACATGCAAAAACCTATTTAAACTATTAGTATAGAATAAGCAGGGTATCGAACCAAGGGAGGACTGTGGAAAGTGTCGTAATGAAAAGTTTCAATTAACTATTACAGATCTGGAAAATCAGTTTGTTTGATTGTGAGAAATAACTAAATTAACGAGTAAAAAGTGTGATGTAAATCAATAAGAGAAAAGATGGTTCCTCCATATTTCAGGTTTTGCAGTTAATTTCCACTATGTGTTTAATCGTAACCTACATAGACATAGGTATTAAACTCGATTAATTAATTGTGATAACCAACGACTAAGTACTCCGGTCAATACATAACGGGAGGTTATCGAATGATTATCAATTACAATTTACAAACCCTAACCCCATGTCAAATATATCCCAATTACTAGAACTCTCGGGAACTGAATGCTTAGAAATCAAGGCTTAAATAAATGTAACTGTTTACAACCAATAAATCAAATCAAGGTGAAAAGCATCGAATGCTTAGATCACCAAGTTAAAACGATTGTGTCAACACATAGTATCAATAAACTTACAAAAACCCTCCATCCGAAGGAAACCATTCAAGACTAGCCGCTCATGGTGGGATGATCTTCGCGTGCGGCTGACTTCCTTCTCTGCTGTCGAAGATGTGTTGATGTTATTCTATTTTTTTTCCTTTAAACAAATGGGCTCTCTCCTTTTTGATGATGTCGCCCAAATAGTGTAGCCCAAAAATATAATATTCACATGTGTGGCCCAAGTCTACGTGACTTCTTCCCATCTTTCCTTTGTGAGTTGTGAATATGGCGGCTGACATGTGATGATGATGAGAATTTTATAATAAACCACAACTCGTCCTTGGGTTTCTATGTGTGTACACGTATATATCTCCCCACATGTATTCCCCAAAAGTCTGCACCATATGCGGCCCAATTGACGATGTTGTCGGCCCACTATGATGATGATCGACATAAAGTCTTCTTCCTTGGTCAGCGTGAGATGATGATGATTTTATGGCTGCCTTTTACTTGAATCTTTGCCTCCAATTAATTGAGGATGATTATGTTGTTGTTGACTTTCAATTCCTTCCCACCAATTAATGTTCACCCCAAGTATATGTGTGTATCCAAGACTTTGAAACCCATTAAAAACTCTTGACAGGGAAACCCATATGCTGCCTTGTCTTTTGTACCGTAATCTACGGAACCAAACCGTAGGCTACGTATTTCATCTTCTGTCCGTTTTGTAATTCTTTTTTCTTAATTGGCCGTTGCTTACACATGTGACCGTAGGCTACGTATTTTAATGGCTGGAACTTTTTAACTTATCAAATCTCATGACTTCATATATAATACCAACTCTATTTCAACTTTCAACTAATGACCAGAAGGCCACTAAACTTCGTTCGTTCATGTTCCTCGCACATTCAAGCTACATTTCGACTCGTAACGGCTCACGAATAATGTAGCGTGTCTCGACTATCATCCTTGATAATTCTGATTCATCACTAAGCTCTCCAAACTTCACCGAATTACGCGGATTAACCTGTAAAACCACATACTTGCGTAGTTAACATATTCAAAGCATATAATTATGTAAACGACAATAAATCACACAAGATAAGCACTTTAACAACCAGATTTCACACTCTCCATCACATCCCCACACTTAATATTGATTGTCCTCAAGCAACCATTACATACAGTACTCACCTTATTAACAAATCACTATTGAATCCCTTACCGAATTAACAATTTAAGATCCCAAGTCATACCCGTTCCATAGACTGACACAATCGAGATTGACAATCTGACAGTTAGATAATATATCTTTAGAACACTTTAAGACTTGCCTAACTAAAACTAACATGCTCATGATACTACACACATGCCACACACCCCTCACAATAATCACTCCTCTCGGCTTAATCAAGACTAGCGTGTAATGTGCTAGAATATAATTCGCTCAAAACCAAATATGCTGCTTTGCAATCATAAGCTTGTATAGTAATCACACCTCCACTATATCAACTAACGTAACACATATCAAAAGGACTTTTGGGTTTTGGGTTAAGGGTAAAGGTAGGGATATATTTTTGGCTTTTTATGTTTAAATGGCGAACACAATGAATGTACCATACCATGACAACTTATTCACAATACTACTAACACATTGGGTGATTTTCACCCCACTTATTTAACACGAACATAACAATGATTTTTTTCTTTTTCTTTCTATTCTTCTTCTTTTTTTTCTTTTTTTTTCTCTTTTCATTTTTTTTCAACAGATATCTAATACACAATTGTCATTCATGGTTGGTAGGCAAACGTCAAACAAGGTTTAACAAACGAAGGGTAGAAGGCTCAACATGGTTAACTAAGGTGGGTGGAATCAATAATTAACAAATAACACAATGGAAGGGATCCTAATGCCTTTATCATCTATGTGTAAACGTTAAAGCACAGTCTCGGCACGTATCAAACTACACAAGTTCTAACACAAAGCAACATTTGGCCTACTCTCAACAAATGACAGTTATTGCAATTTAAACTAACAATCTAGTAGGCTCAAATATCTCACCGAATAAAAGGAAAGTGGGTTGCCGACACGTAGCATGTGTAATTCCTAAAGCATGTTACCCCTAGTTAGGCATCTCTTCTCAACTATTCTCTAAAACTTGTCAGAAATACTCTCATTAAACTTAAAGGGACAACCATGACTAGGGATCTAAGTTAGTTTAATATCAGTAGGAATCCTTTAGCGATTGAAAATGTCGGTTTTCATGTAGTTCAAGCATACTTGAGACAAAAATTTTCAAAATTTTTCAATTTTTAACAAATTCAACCCTTTAAGCATTTAAGATCAACAATCTTACCAACCCTCTCTCGAGTTACCGCATCCCCACACTTGGGATACATTGTCCCCAATGTATGGTGCAATTTATAATCTAAACTCGAGAGATACCACCCACAAACCATGAACGGCTAAACCTAGACGACTCAACACAAAGAAACCACTCCCAACACAAAAATTCACACCGCCAAGTACACAAAAACAAATAAAACACAGGATAGATAAACACATGCACCTGATCAGAAAACAAGTGAGTGTTTGTATTGGTGTAGCTGTTGTGATCTAACCGGAACATACGCCCCTCATAGATTCTTTGAAATCTCATCGGGGATGTTGCCAAACATCCCCACACTTGATTCATTGCATCCGTGAAGATGGAACGTAGAAATCTGTCAAAACACAACACACCAAACGAAACCAAAACAAAACAAAAGAACAAATACAATACTCTACATCCTCGGGCTGCCTCCCGAGAGCGCTAAGTTTAAAGGTCTTCAGCCAGACCGTACCTGATTTCCGCTACGGTGGTCTTAGTGCACACTTACCCAAAACATTTCCAACACATGCCCGGAAATTTACATGCCATCTCCATAGGTTTGTAAGTATAATTGGCATGTTCAGACTGCACCTGCGGGTTTCGCTGATCCACTTCACGAGATATACACCGATGTTATGTAGCTTCACCCTTCTCTTCTTCTTCCTCGAACCCTCTTCCCCACACATATTAATTTGAATGATTGATATGGGGAAAGGTTCGGTACACACATTCATCTCATCAGACTGCTCTGCCTTCTCATCCTCACACACCATCTGATCCACTAGTGACTCTTCATCAGATATAGGATTCATTGGTGTAGTATTATCCTCCACAACCTCCTCCTCCATGTGAGAATAATCTCTAATATCATCAGATAATGGTGAGAGACGCTCTTCTATTTCTATCTTCATTTTTAACTTCTTACACTTGGAAACTAGGCAGCTGATTCGATCTTCATCGGAAAGGTTGGGTGCTGATAAATATTGCTCGAGTTTGGACAAACTCGCTTCCAACATAGCAAGCTTTTTCTCCTCCTCGGTCTGATAAGCATACACACCCTCGGGCTTAGAATATTCCTCGGGATGATACTGTCGGTATCCCTGATACGGTGTTGAGATGTACGCATCCATCATTTTTTTTATTCCAATACTCTGGATTTTCCAAATACACCGCGCACACATCGTCATAATAAGAAGTATGATAACGACCACAACAGAAACATCGTCCATCCGTCCTTGGCTCATAATAAGCATCCTCGTCCCGATCCCATCCGTCAGAGTAATAACCATCCTCCACCGTTGTATCAGAGTCATAGAAATATGGTGGAGGGGAAGGGTTATCATAGCAAGGCATCGGTGGTTCTGCCAATTTCGCCCTTTCCCGTCTAAATCGGGCCTCGTGGCAACCGATACACGGGTGAAGTGGTTCCCTACACAAAATGCATCTAGTAGAGCCGCATAATATTGTAAGATCTTTCATCCTGCACAAACACAAAAACACAAGCACCACGCATAAATCTGAACAAAACAAAACAAAACAAAACTAAACTGACACTATTTTTGGATTTTTTTAAACTAAAACTTAACACTAAACACTTTGCGCACGCCTCCCCGGCAACGGCGCCATTTTGATGTCTGTCGTTATGGACATGCAAAAACCTATTTAAACTATTAGTATAGAATAAGCAGGGTATCGAACCAAGGGAGGACTGTGGAAAGTGTCGTAATGAAAAGTTTCAATTAACTACTACAGAATTGGAAAATCAGTTTGTTTGATTGTGAGAAATAACTAAATTAACGAGTAAAAAGTGTGATGTAAATCAATAAGAGAAAAGATGGTTCCTCCAGATTTCAGGTTTTGCAGTTAATTTCCACTATGTGTTTAATCGTAACCTACATAGACATAGGTATTAAACTCGATTAATTAATTGTGATAACCAACGACTAAGTACTCCGGTCAATACATAACGGGAGGTTATCGAATGATTATCAATTACAATTTACAAACCCTAACCCCATGTCAAATATATCCCAATTACAAGAACTCTCGGGAACTGAATGCTTAGAAATCAAGGCTTAAATAAATGTAACTGTTTACAACCAATAAATCAAATCAAGGTGAAAAGCATCGAATGCTTAGATCACCAAGTTAAAACGATTGTGTCAACACATAGTATCAATAAACTTACAAAAACCCTCCATCCGAAGGAAACCATTCAAGACTAGCCGCTCATGGTGGGATGATCTTCGCGTGCGGCTGACTTCCTTCTCTGCCGTCGAAGATGTGTTGATGTTATTCTATTTTTTTTCCTTTAAACAAATGGGCTCTCTCCTTTTTGATGATGTCTCCCAAATAGTGTAGCCCAAAAATATAATATTCACATGTGTGGCCCAAGTCTACGTGACTTCTTCCCATCTTTCCTTTGTGAGTTGTGAATATGGCGGCTGACATGTGATGATGATGAGAATTTTATAATAAACCACAATTCGTCCTTGGGGTTCTATGTGTGTACACGTATATATCTCCCCACATGTATTCCCCAAAAGTCTGCACCATATCCGGCCCAATTGACGATGTTGTCGGCCCACTATGATGATGATCGACATAAAGTCTTCTTCCTTGGTCAGCGTGAGATGATGATGATTTTATGGCTGCCTTTTACTTGAATCTTTGCCGCCAATTAATTGAGGATGATTATGTTGTTGTTGACTTTCAATTCCTTCCTACCAATTAATGTTCACCCCAAGTATATGTGTGTATCCAAGACTTTGAAACCCATTAAAAACTCTTGACAGAGAAACCCATATGCTGCCTTGTCTTTTGTACCGTAATCTACGGAACCAAACCGTAGGCTACGTATTTCATCTTCTATCCGTTTTGTAATTCTTTTTTCTTAATTGGCCGTAGCTTACACATGTGACCGTAGGCTACGTATTTTAATGGCTGGAACTTTTTAACTTATCAAATCTCATGACTTCATATATAATACCAACTCTATTTCAACTTTCAATTAATGACCAGAAGGCCACTAAACTTCGTTCGTTCATGTTCCTCGCACATTCAAGCTACATTTCGACTCGTAACGGCTCACGAATAATGTAGCGTGTCTCGACTATCATCCTTGATAATTCCGATTCATCACTAAGCTCTCCAAACTTCACTGAATTACGCCGATTAACCTGTAAAACCACATACTTGCGTAGTTAACATATTCAAAGCATATAATTATGTAAACGGCAATAAATCACACAAGATAAGCACTTTAACAACCAGATTTCACACTCTCCATCACCCATGTGTATGATTCGTAACTGGTGAATGCACAAGATTTTAACAAAACCCTATTCCCCCATAAACTACGCACGGCAGTGGAAGACAAACCCTACCCCCTCCCCTTCCCTGATCGCACGAGTTCAGCAGAAACCTCCCCCCCCCCAAAGATATCAGCCGGTTTGTCTTGTTTTCGAGTTAGTAGACCACCTCCTGTTAAGTTGTTTTTTTTGGTTACTAGATGTGTGTGATATTGTGAATAGTTAGTAACGAATATGAATAAATGGTTCCTTGATTTTATGGTGGTTTATGTGCTACATGTAACGTTCCGAATATGTGTGCATATATATATTGATCATGGATGGTTTGATAATATGGATGCTTTAACAGGAAAGTTAATAAATAATAAGGAGTGCTATGTGTAATGAATCATGCCTAGTTGCACCGAATCATGATCTTTATTAATTACTGTGTAGTATCTTATGAATATGTTATTTGTTTGCATGATAATTTGTGCTTAGAATTGTAGGATATTTGTGTGTGTCCATGAGGTATATTACGGGTTCAACAGTGATAATATTATCGTTTGCGATCTCGACTAACAAAAGTATTTGTTTGTATTAAAAGACATAAAGGGGCGCTATGGGTCTTATGGGTGTAATCGAATATATGATCCAATTAATCATCATGATATGTGATAATAAATGGCCAAATTGTGTTACTGAATTATGGGTTACTTAGACAAATTAGTGATTGGAGGAGGGATGGGAAATACAAACTGGACGATATGTTATAGGGGCAAAAACAAGGTTTGGGCTCGGTTGGGTTAGCCCTGACTAATGGGCCACCATGTGATGGGAATAATTGTTTGAAACGAATCTGGTATCACACAATATTGTTATTGGGCCGGCCAAGGTTGGGAATAGGAATAGTAATAATTGGATTGGGCTGCAAAAGGGTAATGGCAGTAGGCTACATACAAACGATTGTTGGACCAAGACTACTGGGCCTCACTGTGAAGTGTGTCTTCGGCCGGGTTAGGTTGTGTTTGTCAAAACTAACACTCGATTAAATACTTATTTGGTATGGGAAGTGTCATTGGGCCGGGTAAGTCAAGGGAGGTGCACAAGGCCAGTGTGGCGGCCCAATGTGCATTCGGGTGAGAAAGTCTCAACCTGTAGAGCCGTATGCAAACAGTGAAAGGATGTGATATAATTTTTATGTGACTCAAGCGTTTAGTGTAAGGAATGGTTGGGATGTATACTATGGTCAAATATGTTACGTGATTAATGATGTGCGTGAAGTGTGTTATATTTTAGATGAATATTTAAGCCCCTTTTTTACACTTTTAGCCAAGTTTTAAATTTATAAAACACGATATTCACTAACACTAAACACACATATGGGCAAGTGCACCCATCGTGGACGTAGTATAGTGTTGGTAAGATACCGAGGTCGTCCAAGGACACAAGAGCTTTTAATACCGGTTTATCCTCAACGTCTAATCAAATCAAAAAGTGAGAAAAATGTTTTAAACTAAGAAAAATAAAAACTAACTAAATGCTGAAAAATAAAATAAAGTAAAAATAGATAGACAAGATGAATCACTTGGATCCGACATGTGTATTAGTATAACCTTTGATTATTTTCGCACTTTTGCACTTGTTTAAGAGATTATCTTAGTTATTGTAGTAGGCCCCTCTTTTGAAGGCGACGTTACCCTCAACCCAGTAGTTTGAGTCAGCAAGGATACAATCCTAAAGGGTCGGATTATTGAAAGATAATGAATTAAGTTATTAATGCAAATTGTGGTAGGCCCCGCTTTTGGCGGTGACGTTACCCTCGGCTAAGTAGTCTGAGTCAGCAGGGATACAGTCCTAAATAGCCGGGTTATAGTATTAATAGTAGTTAACTTATGAGGGGGTCAAAGAGTTTGGATCCCCGCCATCCAATACCTATGGGCATTGAAGGAGATCCTACTAAATTTGACCCAGGTCCCAAGCAGGACCTCTAAACGCTGAACAAGGGCAAGACCCTTACCAAACCGTTCCCTTAACCCCCGACCAGGTAGCCAACATATCTCCATATAGACCGTGGAGATATGAATGGTGAAAATCTTTTATTTTATATAGACAGTAAAATAATGCCAAGACACCACGGACAAACGATAAGGAAAGATCACCTTCAACATAAGTAACTAGTTATTAAAGTCATTAATACAAAACCAAATAAAAAGTGCAAAAGATTAAAAATAAAAAGTATTATACTAAACACTTGTCTTCACCAAGTGATGTAAGAGACTTAGGCAAACATGGCCTTGATTGTCAAGAACTCTTACGATCAATCTTGGATCCCGAGACGACTCACACACTCTACGATGGACAATGGATGATGGTGGTGGATGATGGTGTTATGGTGGTGGTGGGTGGTGGATGAAGTGTGAGAGAGGTGGTGTGCCAAGGGATGAGAGAGAATGAAACCAAGCTCCTCTATTTATAGGCTGAACAGAAGGCTGGACACGGCCCCGTGTCCGCTGGACACGGCCCCGTGCCCGTCTGACATTCTCTCTCTTCATTAATTGTAATTGCGAATTACAATTAATGCGCCTGCTGTACTTTCACCACGCCCCCGTGCCCGCTGGACACGGCCCCGTGGTGGGCAATGGAAGCTTCTACTGGTTTGTCTTTTCTGCTGCTTCCTGGGCACGCCCCCGTGTTCGCTGGACACGGGGCGTGTTCAGACTCTGTTTCTTCTCCTTTGCCTTGGGAGGTGCCGTTGAGGGTCCGGGCAGTCCACTTTTGTTCCTTTTCTTGTATTTATGCTAGAATTAGTTGTCTTTTTGCTTCTTTTGTGATTTTGAGCTCATTTCATCCTGAAAATACAAAAGGAAGACAAAAACACTCTTTTTCCAACATTAGTACTTAAAAAGGGTTAGTTTTATGCCTTAATTGATGTGATTTATATGTTGCATTTTACACATATCAAATACCCCCACACTTGAACTTTTGCTTGTCCTCAAGCAAAACTCTCTAAATGTGGCTTACACTCCCAAATGGAATAGGTAGAAGAGAAGGTTTTTTAGCTTGTCCTAGAGTGTCGGGAATCCAAGGTCTTTATAGGTTTTATTTTTATTTATTTACAATCCTATTCGTCATGATTTATTTTGAACTTTTCATAAGACAAATTACTTATTTGGGCATAGCATGCCTTATTAAAATTCAATTTATATACAAGTTCACATACCTCACGGGGGATCACTCAACACTCGGCCGAAGGTGTATATTTTAGTGAATCACTCGAGAGCGGCACGGAACTTACGCCTTCCATAGGCTTGCCAAGCAATCAATCCTCCTCCTTTTTAACTTTTTACCTTTGTAAATATCAAGAGGACTTTTGGGTGAAGGGTTAGGCTTGGGTTAAAGGTGGGTGGTTGGGTTAGCGGTTAGTAAAAAGGGCTAAAATCGTAAAAAGCGTCGGTTTTCGTAAAATACCTTGTTTTTAGTGACTTTTTATTTTGAAGTATTTCTCCAAACAAGCTTTTATATAGCTTTTGTTTGTTTTTGACTTCACCATAAAAATATTATTATTTTTTTTTCATCACATAAAAAGGCGAGTTTACGAAAAATCGAGCTTGTTACTAAAATAAAGGGTGAAAAATAAAAAGGTTTTTGGTGGGTAAAAAGGGTTTTTGGGGTAATGAAATGAAAGGTTTAGGCTCAAAGGGGCTATCTAGGGGGATTTTGGGTAGGTGATAAAAAAAATAAAAAAATAATGGTTTTGAAAGAAAGTGGTTAGTCCTAATGCCTCCATCATTTACTTACTTGGGTTTAAGTTGGTAAGGACCGGGAATGTATCGTCGTGGCAAGTTCTAGATTTGTAAGAACCAAGCGGCTATTCACACAAGAAACGAAAAATGAGCATTTAATCTAAAGATGTGTATATTTTTATGCTCAATAAAGGCTCAAAACTCACTTTTGTGGGAATGGGTTTTTATGTGATCAAGTATATAATCGAATTTTTAACTAAGCTTGTCATGCTGTTTCATAATTTTCTTGTGTTGGTTCTTTTTATCATGACGCTATCGGTTGTAAACTTGTAAAAATATAACCTTTTTAGAACTTGTTATTCCCAACTTAAACTAAGACAAATAAATAAAAAAAAATGAAAAAGTTTTTTGAAAAATTTTGGGATGTTTAGCGGTTCCAATAGAGTTTTGTGTAAGGCTTGTTATTAGGACTTGCAAAATTCAAGGTTTTAACATCCCTCCCCACACTTAAATTACACATTGTCCTCAATGTGTCCAAAAATAATGTTTTTGGTTGATTAGAATGTGTAAAAGTGGGTTTAAAAGCAAAGTTTTGTGTTACTGGCATCCTGGACACGGCCCCGTGTTGACCGGGCACGGCCCCGTGGTCAAGTGCCAGTAACAAAAATTAGAGAATTGAAACAGAAGCCTGGACACGGGGGCGTGTCCGCTGAACACGGCCCGTGTCCAGTTACCTGAACTGGGTGATTTTCTGCAGGGGGCTCAGCACGGGGCCGTGTTGGTTGGGCACGACCCGTGTTGAGCCCTTTGTGATGGAGATTTTTGTCGGGTTGCTCTGTTCTTCTTGCATGGTTCCATTTTTCTCATTCCCTTTTTCATCCATTACCACCATGAGTGTGTTTTATTCTGCAAAAACTAAAAGATTAAACTAAACTAAGGATAGTTCCGCGGAATGCCTCCGTGGTGCGCCACGTTTATAAGGGTCCTTGGCTAGACCCGAGTCGAGGTTATATATCTTCTGAGTGGGATGCCTGGCTTCCCATGTTACAATTTTAAGGGTTAGACGTCTAACCAAAACGTCTAACCGTTTTTGTGTTTTTTAAGTAGGCTAATTAATTTTTCTTTTTCTAAATTACTTAATTTAGATGAAATAATTACAGGTAAACTACGATCTTTGCCTAGAAAAGCATATTCCAAACCTTTAGGAAGTTCTTTGAGCTCAACGGGTGGGTCTTTGGAAGATACCTTATTTTGTGGCTCATCTAGGTTAAGAATCTTAAAGGTTTGTTCTATGGCTATTTCTTCTTCAACAAAGTGGTCTTCTTCGTTGGTTGTATCGGGTGGTTCAGCTTCATCTTCAATTAGGGGGTCATTGTTGCCAAAAGGATATTTCATTGAACGCTCAAGATCTATGCTCCTTTTGAATGCCCCTAATTGAAGAGGTAGATTGTTGAATTTCCGGTTTTTCAAAGCTTTATGAGTTTGTACAAAAGGTTTTCCCAAGACTAAGGGGGCGTCATCTAGGATGACGAAGTCGGTTGGGATTACCATTTGATTTGTTTGAACGAAAACATCTTCAACTACACCGATTGATTTCATTACTTTCCGATTGGATAGAAAAATGGGTATTTGAAGTGGAGTAAAATCACTAACACTTAATTTTTCAAAAATGTAGTTAGGCATTATGTTAACACAAAGATCCTTATCGATGGTGATATTACTAATAAATGAATTTTGAAAGAAACATGGAACCGGTGTAATGTTAATTTCAAAAGGATCTTCTTTTATTAGCGAGGTTTGATCATTAGTTAACTTAACAGTTACTAAGTCTTTGATTTTAGCACTAGTGTTTAACTCTTTTAAAAACTTAGCATGAGGGGTTATTAAACAATGATTTTCGAAAGTAGGTGACAAGAGAATAATTTCCTCAAAACTAGTCTCTTCTTGAATTTTAACATTATCGGACTCACCTTTTTCGTTGTTTAACTCATGTGTCGGTTTTTCACTTTCTTGTTCTTCCATTCTTACACTTTCAACTACCTCTACGTTATTATCAATTTTTAATTCTTCTCTTGCGCGGGATTCCTCTTCCCTTGCGCGAGATTCTTTTATATAACGTTCGATAGTTTTAAGTTTTTCCAATATCCTATTAGTTACTTCGGTGAGAGAAAAAGAATTTGGATCCTCAAAGCTTGAATCCGGTTGTTCGATCCTTGGTTCCTCATAATACTCATATGAAGTAGGTGGTTCACACCATTGTTCTTCATTGTAAGTATATGATGGATAAGGGTCGAAACTTTGTTCTTCATAGTACTCATATGAGGTGGGTTGTTCACGCCATGGTTCCTCATAATAAGAGTATGAAGGTGGTGGCTCATACCTTGAATCTTCAAAGTATGAGTATGAAGGCTCATACCTTGGTTCATCAAAATATGAGTATGAGGGAGGAGGTTCATACCTTTGGTCTTCATAGGATGTGTATGAAGTTGATGGCTCATACCTGGGCTTCTCATAATGGTTGTATGAATTGGATGGTTGATATGAAGTATTATATTGAACCGAGCGTGCGTTACGACAATTAGTGCAATAATTACCCCTATAATCATCCTCATCATAGGTGTAGTTGTAACCTCTTGAGTATTGATCCATAAGAATTACTCAACAGATCTCAACTGAGTCTCGGGACCAGAAAACAAAAATAAATATGGAAACAGAAGCTGGACACGGCCCCGTGTTGAGTGAACACGGCCCCGTGTTCAGGGACTGTATCTGGGCGTTTTAATTAAATTTGCTGGTCACGTTGAGCACGGGGGCGTGTTCAGCGAGCACGGCCCCGTGGTCAGACTTTGTATCTGGGTATTTAACTAAAAATATGCAGCACGGGGGCGTGTTCAGCGAGCACGGCCCCGTGTTCAGGCTACTGTAAATGCAAAACTAAACTAAAATGCAGAAAAAATGCGCGCGTTTTGAAAAGGTTTTGAAAAACTGATTATGCCGTCGATTTTAAGCTTTCTTAAAATCCTTGTGTCCCCGGCAGCGGCGCCAAAAACTTGGTGTGCGTGAAGTGTGTTATATTTTAGATGAGTATTTAAGCCCCTTTTTTACACTTTTAGCCAAGTTTTAAATTTATAAAACACGATATTCACTAACACTAAACACACATATGGGCAAGTGCACCCATCGTGGACGTAGTATAGTGTTGGTAAGATACCGAGGTCGTCCAAGGACACAAGAGCTTTTAATACCGGTTTATCCTCAACATCTAATCAAATCAAAAAGTGAGAAAAATGTTTTAAACTAAGAAAAATAAAAACTAACTAAATGCTGAAAAATAAAATAAAGTAAAAACAGATAGACAAGTTGAATCACTTGGATCCGACACGTGTATTAGTATAACCTTTGATTATTTTCGCACTTTTGCACTTGTTTAAGAGATTATCTTAGTTATTGTAGTAGGCCCCTCTTTTGAAGGCGACGTTACCCTCAACCCAGTAGTTTGAGTCAGCAAGGATACAATCCTAAAGGGTCGGATTATTGAAAGATAATGAATTAAGTTATTAATGCAAATTGTGGTAGGCCCCGCTTTTGGCGGTGACGTTACCCTCGGCTAAGTAGTCTGAGTCAGCAGGGATACAGTCCTAAATAGCCGGGTTATAGTATTAATAGTAGTTAACTTATGAGGGGGTCAAAGAGTTTGGATCCCCGCCATCCAATACCTATGGGCATTGAAGGAGATCCTACTAAATTTGACCCAGGTCCCAAGCAGGACCTCTAAACGCTGAACAAGGGCAAGACCCTTACCAAACCGTTCCCTTAACCCCCGACCAGGTAGCCAACATATCTCCATATAGACCGTGGAGATATGAATGGTGAAAATCTTTTATTTTATATAGACAGTAAAATAATGCCAAGACACCACGGACAAACGATAAGGAAAGATCACCTTCAACATAAGTAACTAGTTATTAAAGTCATTAATACAAAACCAAATAAAAAGTGAAAAAGATTAAAAATAAAAAGTATTATACTAAACACTTGTCTTCACCAAGTGATGTAAGAGACTTAGGCAAACATGGCCTTGATTGTCAAGAACTCTTACGATCAATCTTGGATCCCGAGACGACTCACACACTCTACGATGGACAATGGATGATGGTGGTGGATGATGGTGTTATGGTGGTGGTGGGTGGTGGATGAAGTGTGAGAGAGGTGGTGTGCCAAGGGATGAGAGAGAATGAAACCAAGCTCCTCTATTTATAGGCTGGACACGGCCCCGTGTCCGCTGGACACGGCCCCGTGCCCGTCTGACATTCTCTCTCTTCATTAATTGCAATTGCGAATTACAATTAATGCGCCTGCTGTACTTTCACCACGCCCCCGTGCCCGCTGGACACGGCCCCGTGGTGGGCAATGGAAGCTTCTACTGGTTTGTCTTTTCTGCTGCTTCCTGGGCACGCCCCCGTGTTCGCTGGACACGGGGCGTGTTCAGACTCTGTTTCTTCTCCTTTGCCTTGGGAGGTGCCGTTGAGGGTCCGGGCAGTCCACTTTTGTTCCTTTTCTTGTATTTATGCTAGAATTAGTTGTCTTTTTGCTTCTTTTGTGATTTTGAGCTCATTTCATCCTGAAAATACAAAAGGAAGACAAAAGCACTCTTTTTCCAACATTAGTACTTAAAAAGGGTTAGTTTTATGCCTTAATTGATGTGATTTATATGTTGCATTTTACACACATCAATTAACTATTGCTAGTGACATGATATTATGTGTGAATATATTTTATGAATGCGATTTGTGATGAATTACGTGATTAGACATGGATACTAAACTCATTGTTACTAGTAAACCATGATAGGACGTATCTAATCAACTATTAAACAAGTAACATAACCTACCGAGCACTCTAAGGTGAGTTCATTACTTTTGAGCATGCGTCCCGGTGGTTGGCATAGTCAGTGGGTATCCCGGGGAGGGATAAGTCTTTTTGGGTAAAACTGGGATGTTGGATAATATTCTCACCCTATCATTCTTAAGTCCAATCTTTTGTTACCGGGGAGGTAACGGGGTATTAGTTGGTAGCGCTACTTAGGTTTGGCACCCTCACGTCGTACCGGGGAGGACGGTTGTGAACTAATGACCCAGTCGGGCCCAGTGTTTTGATAGGAGCACTGGTGAACGGGCAAATCATATATCAGGAGCCGTCTTGTTCAGTATCGAGATGTTATCAGCATTACTTTCGGATTTAAATTCAGTGGATTAAACCAAACACTCGGTAACCAACGTTTTCGTAAAACTATGAACTCACCAGCGTTGTCTGATACACTTGTTGCATGCTCGTAGGTTGTTAGGTACTTTGGATGGGAACTTGCTATCTGGATGGCTGGAGTGGTCATGGGTCGCACTGCTTGGCTACGCGTGTCTTGTTTACTGAATTCATATACATTGGGTTTTGAAACATTTAAACAATGAATTGTTATTTGCTTCCGCTGTCACTATTTAACTTGGATAATATTCTATGAACGTTTTTATTTAATGAATGGAATTTTTGTTAAACATATTATGGTTTGTTCAATGTAATTAGCGGCTCGTTGTTGGTACGTCACACGCCTAACAGGGAGATTTCCTAGGTGGTATTTTGGGGGTGTGACAGTACGGTAACAGAGTGTGCTACAACTGTGGTTTTAGAGGACACATTGCTGTTAACTGCCATAGTCGGAACTTTGAGACGAGGAGATGTTATGAGTGTCAGATCAAAGGACACATTGCCAGGGATCCCCAATGAGATCAATGGGAAGATCGATGGTTGAATCTCAGAAAAAAATGAAGAAATCAGTCAAAGTCGAAGAAAAGCCCAAAGAACAGAAGGTTCTAGAACAAAAAGTAAAGCTTTTGCAAGGGCAGAAAGACAGACTGAGAAAGAAAAGAAAGAAAGCAAGGGAGTATCTTGAAAGGATTTTGTCCTCGGATACAGCCGAAAAAGCAAATAACAGTTCTGATAAATCGTTTTGCTCTCCAAATACTGATCAGTCTAGTAAAATGAATTCATTAGATACAAATCTGAGGACGAAAGGGATATCAAAGAAAGATAAGGTGGTTAATCAAGAGATTAACAAACAAAAGAAAGTGAAATTTTCACTTTCTGGCGATGAATTTGTTTTTTCGGAAACAAAAGAGCCACATTCTGGCGATGAATCTGACTCATCAAAGTCAGACAAGCCACGATCAAGCAATGAATCTGATTCATCGAAATCAGATGAGTCATTTGTTGAAAGAAAAAGTGAGAATTCTGTTCTAACAATGGATGATGTAAATTTTCCACCATTATTGAACAAGAATTCAAAAGCACCCAAGGACCGTCAGGCTTGGGTGAATCTCTTTAAATAGAAAAAACCTAACTTGCCGGAGCTCCCAGGTTGGTAAGTATGGAGCAGGTATCGGCATCTTTCTTGAGAAATTCATAGGTTGGTAACTGTGATATTTAGACTTACAAGTGGTTAATCAGGGACATTAAGTTGTACTTGATTTCCTACAAGTGGTATTTGTTGATAAAACCTAAAATTGTTAAATTCCTACATGTGGTTGAAGAAAAGAAGGTGATGAATCCCCATGTTTTTATAAATGAAACACAAAAATTATTTTCCGGAAAAACCATTTTAATTAAAACAAACTTAAGTGTTTTGAAATTATAATGGGAAAATAATTTGTTGTCAGGGGGAGTTCTAATTGTTAAGCCAAGTGAATGGAGAATTGATGTAATTCTCATCAAGTTGTCATTTTCTTTGTACAGTTCGTTTTCAAATTTCCCAGAAAATCAAAATTGAAACATATTTTGATTTTAGGGGGAGAAAAATTAAATTTGAAAATGTCAAAAACATTGAAAAAATCCAAAAATGAGTTTTGTTGTAAATAGGAGGAAATGATAGTAAATCAGTGGACTATCACAACACGCTAAAGAAATGAAAAGTCAAATGTGATAAACGGTCTCATTAAAGAGGTAACGATAGGCTCAGCTAGATTAGTAGATTTGCGATAACGATACAAAATTAAATGAAAAAGCCTAGTTCTAGTGGGAAACATGGTTAAAAGTATAGTACTTATTTTTGTCCTTCTTGACTGTGTACCTACTCAGTAACCGCTGAATGCAAAAAGAGCATAAAACTGGTTAGTTTGTGAACTTTCACAACTTGCTAAAAAGTCACTGTGATTGTGCATTTGTTTTTGCAAAGATTTAAACTTGTTTTATTTCTTTTTTTTTTTAGCATTGGACATCCTTTGCGTATACGTGAGTATCGAACTAGATATTAGTGCCTGAACGTTCTGCTTTATTTTCTTTGGTGTTTCGTTTAAATCTTGGATCACCTCGGCGTATATGTGAATATCGATCTGGTGGTTAAGATTTAAACATCTTCAAAGTGTTTTTATTTCCTTATTTTGTTTAAACATTGGACTTTCTCTGCATATCGAAAGATCGACCTGATTGTTAATGTTTTAACGTTCTGATTTGTTTTCGCACATATCACAGTTGATAAAAGTTTAAAGGCATTACTTGAGTTAGTTTTTTTGCATGATGAGGGGATATGTTGAGATCGTGGGATCCATAAGAATTTAGTGCAAAATTAATATACCTTAATGTATGAGTAAGCATTTCGAAAGTTTTTAGATTGAGTTTAAGAGGATAACTATATCGTCAGTCAACGTGAATCGTTTAGAACATAAAATGGTTAAAGCTTAACGGTGCTAGTGATTTGTTTCATAAACTGATAAAACTGATATGATCCTCTTTCTCAAACTCACAAAAATAGTGTGTGTAAATATTTCGTTACTGCATTTCATTACAAGAAAAAATTCAAAAAGATTTTCGACAACTAATGTTGGAAAGCTGATTTTCAAAATTCCAAATGCTAAACATGATGAACTGGTTTTGGAAAGTTTGTTTGAGATGAGAAAAATTTTGAAATGTTTTGATGATTCATTAATTTGAATCATAATTTTGAATGTTTCAAATTTGAAAAGATTTTCAAATGTCAAAATTTGTTTATCTTACAAGTGGTTGAGATTTGCGCAAGTTAAAGCCAGGTTCTTGATTTTCAGAGCCAGGTTACGATTCAGAACTTGTGAAAGCTTAAGCAGAGTTAAAGCCAGGATTCGATTTCGAGGCGATAGCTAATTCCAGACAGCGATCCCAACTTGATGAAAGGGGGAGTCTTACGAGGTTAGAGCCAGAGATAGATCCTGGAACATCATTCAAGAAGAGTGTTGATGCTTAAGAAGAGAAGATAGAGTTTGAAAGATGCTTCAGTGTCAAATATGTTGAGAAAGTAAGAAGACCGATCATGACCTAAGAGTTGACATGCTGAACACTCGTACCAAAGACTTCATCAACATCCGAGGGAGAGTCTGTTGGTGCATACATCTGTCGACTTTGTCTTTGTTCGAGTCTTAGATTAGTATTGAAAGATCAAGGCACGAAAAACGAGAAACGTATGTAATAAAGTCATTTCGCATGAAATAGCATTGGGCTATTTCGTACGAAATCAAAGTGTGCTATTTCGTACGAAATAGCATGTGGCTATTTCGTGCGAAATCAATTGCCTATATATAGGTGCTTGATCATTTCATTTCGTAAGAATTGTATTCCGGGCGCTGAAGTACTGCCGAAGTGTTTCTGGCCTATAAATCGATATCAGATCAATAAACAAGACAGTTAATTGTGATTCTAGTGTTATACAAGCTGAACGAAGACTGAATCAATGAATTCCGCCTCTGATTTAGTCTGTGAACTCTTCTGATCGACTCATTTGGGTCAGAAAACGATCCTACAGTCTCAACCCTCCTTGGAGGAGCCTGAGCCTGTGAAGGAGCTTGCATCTGTCGAGGTGGTGGAAGCACTGAACCGGTTGTGTCAGAGGTTGTAGCAGACATGGATGAAGAGCTCATGTTTGATTTCGAGGCCATTGAAAATAGCTGTGAAAAAAGTTTTGAAAATAAAAAGCCAAGTAGTGATTTTAACAAAGCTTTTAGTATAAATAGCACCACTTGCCCCACGGTGGGTGCCAAATTGTTTTGGTAAAAAATTACCAAAGCAATTAAGTGATTAAATTAGTTTGTGAGGTAGTCTGCTAGTAATGATTGTGAAAAATATGTTGGTTTGTTAGTTTGCCAAAACAGTTTCAGGATATAGTCTCAGGATATGAAACTATATCAACGATCAAACAATGAGCTGAAAAAGTAAAATTGTACACATGATATACGAGGAAAGCCCTTGATCAATCTAGATCTCTGGCATAAAACCCCGGGAGCTGACAATCGTCGGCTGCTTTGTTCTTATTATTATTTCAATGTTCAGGATACAGTGCAGAATAAGGCTCAGATTGATGCTAAGTGGTACGTCATTACAAGTGTTGAGTGTTAGTGTGTGATTGCAAGAAAAGAAGTAAGAGTTCGAGAGTAGAAAGTGTGAAGTGTGTGTTCCTACGATCTGGCTTTCTATTTATAGTTTCAAATATAGAACTAACTCTCCTTTAAACTAGGGATGCTACAGAATATTCCCTTTTGAACGTAAGAGACCTATTCTTCCGTCTTCAATGTCCATTTCCCAACTGATTAAAGTGAGTCTTCAGGAGAAAGAGTCCACATGATCGTTATGATCCTGCAGCCATGACCTGCAAGTGAAAAAATAGTAACCACCAGGATACTGCATCAGGATGTTACCAATATCCTGATCCGGTATCCTGACCACAATCAGAAATAATAAATTCATGATATAATTCTAGGATATGGGCTCAGAAAACCACCCATAACAGGGTTAACGTACTTTGATTCTAAGAAACTGCTTGGGTGTTCAATTACAAGGTACAGAAGTGAGGTAGTGGTGTATCACTAAACAAATGAATCACAATTTGTATATCAATTGATGCGTGCACTGTGGCGGACCCATGATTTTTTTTCCATTGGGTCCATTTTTTGTGTGATAATTTTTCACAATCAAACATTAAAATTTTTGGGTCGGTCATAGTAGTCGGGTCGGGGCTAGGAATTAATGTAGAAGCATTTAGTGGACATGAAACCACTACATCATTAAGAACCATTTTATGCATCAAGTTATCAAATAGTGGTGATTAATAAGTATCTTGGAATAAATACCTAACTAAACATCACAACTACATCACATAACTTCAAAATTTTGTTTAAGTTTTTTACTTATGAACGCCACTATATGTTGGAAATCTTATTTGGTAACCAAATGTGAAATAAAATCGTTCGGAGACATTCAATTTATCATTTTAAAGAAGCAAATTAGAGGGCCAATGAGTGGTTGTGCTATTTTAAAACACTAGTTTAATTTAGATGGAAAAAAATAAACCGAAGAACAGGACATGTAAGACTTGAACTTGGGATCTATTTGTTGGAACATAACGGGATTTACCACCACACCATCTTTGCTTTTAATACTATCGGGTCTAACTAATTTATCTTTATGGGGTCTTTGAAAAATTTAAAATACTGGTTCTACTATTTAAAAATAAACATTGGGGTTCCTGGACCCCGATCCGCATCATGTGGGTCCGCCCCTATGCGCGTGTATCATACCCAACAAAACTAGCGATGTGTCTAGTATATGACAAGCCTGTCATTCGCTCGAGAAGACTAGAAGAGTGGTCATGAATTTTGACATTGTGTTTTTGTTATTTGTATGTGTTTTGAGAGGTGTTTTTCGTAGGTGTTGATAGGTAATGAAAATAAGACTGTATAAGTATAAATTTCTAGAATTTGACAATAAGAATGCTCAGTAACTTCACAAATCAATAAAAAATCTTCAAACTAGACCAAAATCTTCAATTTCTTACCAATTCACAAGTATATATAAGCCATCTTGCTCCTGCTCTGATACCACTTAATATTCCCAGAATTGATCTTGTTCACATTGATTAGATGAAGACGAACATGAATATCTACTTATATCATAACCCAAAGTGCGGAATACATTGAATTTTGTGTGAGATTGGCACAAACAAGGTAAATAAATGTGTTGGATTATCGGATGAAATTTTGGCAAAGGTTCGACTCAAAATGACTCATATTAAAAGCTCTCCCTGCGAAGTTATGTCTAACTCACGCATCAAAACTCTATTTATAGACATTTTGACCTACCACCACATCACAACCTGTGTATAACACTTGAGCATCACATGATGCGCTCCAACATTAAGACTCAATACACAAACTAAAACGAGATGAACACTCAGCCATACATTACACAAACTCAAAACCAAAGACACATGCATTGGACATTATGCCCCAACATTGTGATTACAGGCAATGAATCCAATTATTAGGTCTAGCTATGCAAGGAATCCAATTATTAGGTCTAGATATGCAAGGACTCATCCCCCATTACTACGTTGCATCTAACTTAGTACAATAATGCATTTACCTTAACCATTTTTCCTAAGTTAGCGTGTATAGTTAAATTGATGCAAATAGCCTTCCCGGTCGGCTTCATCCCATTTATCCTTGTTGTGTGCTAAATCTTTCTACACACTATAAAAGAATATCATTTGTGTACTGTCGAATATGTATATATTGATTAAATATATATTATTTTCTTTATTACAAGATCATTCTAGGATCATAATAGCAATAGTATTTATTTGTGGACACAACACGTATCTAATTTTGGACAAAATTTATTACATAACGCTTCAATCGCGTAGCAGCATTCAATTTCTTGTACCCCAGAACAACAATACTTGTGTACAAAACTGGTTGCAACACAACGCGGACTGCACACTTTTGGTGGTGGAACCCCAGAGGGTTTGATGTTAATGGATGCATGTTTTCCACCTTAAAATTTAACATCAAGGATATTGATTAGGAAGTTTGTTTAAAATTTATGACATGCGAAAGTTTTTCGTAAAGAGAACTTACCATGCAAACAGATCATCAGCACAAGAACTACCAGCAAATGTAATTTCATGAGTCTCATCATTGTTCTTAGTGACTTTGAGATTGTATTAGTTCTACCAATCATAAAGTTGAGGATGGTTATAATGGAGAAACAACTTGAATATATATGCACATTTGAGTAGTGGGGCAATGGTTACTTTTACGTGTTTGAGAATTATATATGATACTTTGGTAATCTTTTAACAAATTATTAGTTGTTTGTTACGTGTGTCTAGCATGTACCAAAGACTTACAAATATATACATGCTTAATGATGTGCATATGTTTCTACGAGTTGTGCCTGTATACGGGTGTTCTATATCTTTTATGTATTTATTTATACCACACGTATGTATGTCTTGCTTATTTAGTACAATAGATAAATAATTTTTCATCATTGCGAATCATATCATTTTAGTTTCTTCATAACAATGGACGGAGGTATAAA